>NW_004444093.1:4163475-4184403 GCF_000243295.1 Trichechus manatus latirostris | reverse complement strand
AACAGACACATAAAGAAATGCTCACGATCATTAGCCATTAGAGAAATGCAGATCAAAACTACAATGAGATATCATCTCACCCCAACATGGCTAGCATTAATCCAAAAAAACACAAAATAAGAAATGCTGGAGATATTATGGAGACACTGTAACACTGTTGGTGGGAATGTAAAATGGTACAACCACTTTGGAAATTGATTTGGCACTTCCTTAAAAAGCTAGAAATAGAAGTACCATATGATCTAGCTATCCTGCTCCTTGGAATATACCCTCGAGAAGTAAGAGCCGTCACACGAATAGATATATGCATACCCATGTTCATTGCAGCACTGTTCACAGTAGCAAAAAGATGGAAACAATCTAGGTGTCCATCAACGGCAGAATGGATAAACAAATCATGGTATATCCCCACAGTGGAATACAATGCAACGATAAAGAACAACGATGAAACCGTGAAACTTCTTATAACGTGGGGGAAGCTGGAGGTCGTTATGCTGAGTGAATTTAGTCAGTCACAGAAGGGCAAATATTGTATAAGACCACAATTATAAGAACTCAGAAAAGGTTTAAACACAGAAGAAAACATTCTTTGATGGTTAGGATGGTGGAGAGGGAGGGTGAGGTTATTTACTAACTAGATAGTATATAAGAATTATCTTAGGTGAAGGGAAGGACAGCACACACTACAGGGGTAGTCAGCACAACTGGACTAGCTAAGAAGTTTCCTGAGTACAATCAAACACTTTGAGGGACACAGTAAAAGATGAAGGGGTCTGGAGACCATGGTTTCAGGGGACATCTAGGTCAATAGGCATAACAAAGTTTATTAAGAAAATGTTCTGCATCCTACTTTGGTGAGTGGAGTCTGGGGTCTTAAAAGCTTGCAAGCAGCCATCTAAGATGCATCAACTGGTCCCAACCACCTGGAGTAAAGGAGAATGAAGGACACCAAAGACACAAGGAAAGTACTAGCCCAAGAGATAGAAAGGGTCACATAAACCAGAGACTTCATCAGCCTGAGACCAGAAGAACTAGATGGTGCCCAGCTACCACCAATGACCTCCCTGACAGGGAACACAACAGAGTGTACCTGATGGAACAGGAGAAAGGTGGGGTGCAGTACTCAAATTCTAGTAAAAAGACCAGACTTAATGATCTGTATGAGACTGGAGGAACCCTGGAAAGCATGGCTCCCAGATTCTCTATCAGCTCAGAACTACAACAGTTTCTGAGGCCAACTCTTCGGGCAGCGATTGGACTGTACTGTGGGTCATAAAGTGACACTCATGAGGAGTGTGCCTCTTAGCTGAAGTAGATATAAGAGACTAAATAGGCAGCTTCTGTCCGCAGGTGCGATGGGAAGGCAGAGAGGGTCAGGAGCTGGTTGAATGGACATGGGGAATCAGGGTGGAAAGGAGGAGTGTGCTGTCACAGTATGGGGAGAGCAGTTGTGGTCACGTAACAATGTATGTATAAATGTTTGTATGGTAGACTAACTTTAAATGTAAACTTCATTTAAACTACAGCAATAAGCAAAATAAATAAATAAATAAAAATCACATATTTAGTAAAAAAAAAAAAATTACCTCCTCTGCATTCTATTGGTCAAGTGAGTCACAGGACTAGAGCAAGGGGAAGAGTGATGATGGAAGGAGTGACAAGGAATTCACAGACACGTTCAGTCTAACACAACAAGAAATAAAGGCTTAAGAAAAAATGAAGGAGATCTATAGAAAAAAACTATAAAACTTTATGGAAAATCTTGAAAGATGAGTAGATGAGCAGACTCAGTGTGGAAAAGATCACAAGTATTCCTGTTAAAATATATAAAGTTAAAGCAATCCATTAAAATTCATAGGAATATTTTTGTCATGGTGAGTAATTTTGATTATAGAGTTTTTTTTAGAAGAATAAATGAGAAAGTAGCAGTCACTGGGTGGTAAAAATGGTTAAAGCATTCAGCTGCTAACTAAAAGTTTAGTTTTGAGCCCACCCAAGTACCTCAGAAGAAAGTCCTAGCAATCTACTTCTGAAAAATCAGCCATTGAAAACATCAATGGATCACAGTTCTCTTGACACACATAGGGTCGCCATGAGTTGAAGTCGACCGGACAGCAAATGGTTTTCAAAGTGGTATTTTAGTTAAAGCAGATAGTGGTTGTGGGAGCTCAGAAATGGGACCTAGCTTGAATGGATGGATAAGTAGATAAGAAGCATTACGCAATAAAGAATAAATGAAAAATTCTTACATTATATGGGGGAAGCTCCATACCTGACACCAAAAGCTAACAAACTCCATATGGATTGAAAAGTTAAATATAAAAATAGAAGTCATAAAAGTATAAGCAAACGTTTATATGATCTTTATGTGAAACAGGAATTTTTTGAATAAAAGACTCTTTTGAACTTAAAATATATGCTAATCAAAAACAAACATAAAAAATATAAGCCAAATGATAAACTGGACATATGGGAAAAGAATAATATTCTTAACACTTGAAGAACTCTTACAACTCAATAAGAAAAAGTCTAACAAGTATCAATCAAGCTCCTACTATGTGCCAGACACAGTTGCAGGCACTGCACATACTGGAGTAAGTAAACAAAGAGTCTGTCTTCATGAGTTTTCCTGCTGGTCTTGGAGACAGTCATCAGATAAGCAAACAACAACTGTGTGTGTGTGTGTGTGTGTGTGTGTGTGTAAGTTAATGCCAGGTTATAATAAGTGATATGAAGAGAAGTAAAGAGAGGTAAAGAGATAGACGATGGAGACAGAAGGGCTGAGAATTTAGACAGAGTAGACACAGAAGAGGTAGTATTTGAACAAGGGCATGGAATGTGAAGGAATAAGTGAAGGAATAAGATGCAGATACTTGGGGGAATGAGCTTTCCAGGCCAAAGGCCTGTGAGGTGGGAATGAGATTGGCATGCTCCAAGAAAAAATTGTGGGAGGAATCAAAGAAGCGAGGCAGAGACGAGACCTCAGACAGGCAGGGACTGGATTGTACAATCTTTGATCTCATCTTTCAAGCCATTTTCTATCATTTCATATTCTTCGTAAATATAATTTCTAATGGCAGCCTATTAGGTGCATATTCTAATGTTAAATAGCTATAATAACCATTCTCTTAGAGTTGGATGTGGTAATAGATCCATTTTTATACTACTGTAAATGATGTTGCAATGTTGTAAATTATAATCTATAATAACTTTTTGGATAAATCATTATTGCATTTAGGAGAAACAGAATAAGTATCTAGTAGGTAAATGAGTAAGTGAAAAATAATAAACACTTCTAAGGTTCTGGAAAAACTGATTAGCTCTTGATAGAGAATTCCAGTTTATTTGACATTTTTACATCTATTCAAACATGTTTGGTCTCCACTTATATTGTCCCTTTTGTGACTTCTGTTCACATTCTGTTTTTGCATTTATCCACTGGGTTTTTTTCCTATCAAATTTTACAAAAACTTTCATAAAAAGATGTTAACTTATGCTATGCTGTCTGGAAACATTTTCCCCTGTGGGTTTGCCCTTTAATTTATGGCAAAAGAGAAGGTGGCAATGCCCAGTCCAGTGACTGGTAGACATGAGGCTTAACAGAGTCTGTCCATTCATTATTCTTTTACTCAGGAAGTTCTGCACTCACAGAAATCTGGTTTATGGTGATTCCTACCCTCCAGGCTTATCCATCTGTGCCTGTGATGTCAACAATTCACTAACAACTCACACGCCTGGGCTAATCTCCCCTTTATAGTGTTACCCAAAGCAGGTAGGGCCCAGTGTGGCTTCTCGTCAATAAAAACACTGCAAGGTGAGGAGGGAGGAAGAGCATTTATTGCAAGCATGCAGGAAGGAGCAAGGCACTGTATACTTCCAATCTAGCTCCCCGAACAGGGAGGCAGAATCTTTTATACAGTCTCCCACAAGGAAGTACATACAAACATCATGGACTTCTTAGGTTATCATGGTGCGCAGGCCCAGTAAGACAAATTGCATTTTTTTCTTTAGCATCACAGGTAAGTCCTACCCTGGGCAGAGATTTTAATATTCAGTTAGATCTTAATAAAGCTGAAGTTACTTTAGGACACTTGAGGCTAATGAACTGGGTTTGACTGGTTTAAGGCAGAAACTGAGCCACACACAGAGCTCAGGGTCTTTGAGAACCATGGACAGAAGGGGGCAGGTTTTCTTTGATAACGGCATAAAATAAAAAAAAAAAAAAAAATCTTGTTGCCTTCGAGTCAATTCCAACTCATAGCGACCCTGTAGGACAGAGTAGAGCTGCTCTATAGAGTTTCCAATGAGCGCCTGGTGGATTCAAACTGCCAGCCTTTTAGTTAGCAGTCAAACTCTTAAACACTACACCACCAGGGTTTCCACTAATAATGGCATAGCAGATGCTAATTGATCCATAGGCATCGCTATCATTTAAGGACTTGCTGACAATGGACAGGAGGACCAGGTCTTGCTTAACAGTGGCTGAGCAGCTACTGGCTGTGCTCATTATCCAATCCCTCCTTCTCTTTGGGGATATGGTGATAAGCCATGTTGTCTTGCTTGTTGAGAGCACCTTCTAAATTGGACAAAGGATTATGCCGGGCTTAAACTAAGGGAAAGAACAAGGATAAAAACGAAAAAGACTTCATAGTCTTTTGAACAGAAATTTTAGGTCCTGTAAGAGCTCACAGTTCCAGTTGTCCTTCCAGGATGTCATTGATGAATCGAGGTCTGGAGTGGGCACAGTCTTTAGCTGGGTGTGGTGAATCCAAGGCTTGACTCCTCTCAGTTTGACCGCTGTTTGAGTGATGAGAAGCACTTTGAAGGGTACTTTCCACTTGGGCTGGGGAGGCTCATCCTTCCAGGCATGCTGCAGCAATCAATCTCCAGGCTGAAATGTGTGGGCTGTCACCTCAGGAGAGCGTTCTTGTCTGGCAAAGGCGTATCTGTGGAGAGAATAAAGGACAGTAGACAAAGAACGCAAATATTCTTGTACAGTTTTTTCACATAATACAATTCAGTGGTCACCATTCATCAGCCCATGATTTTTCAGGAGGGGCTTTCCATGGACTAACTCAAAAGGGCTTAATTTAAGACTGCTTCTGGGAGCCGCTCTAACCCTAAGCAACGATATAGGGTTAGCCTGTATCCATATTAATTTTGCTTCTTGACACACCTTTGCTATGAGTCTTTTAAGTATCTGGTTCGTTTTTTTCCAACCTTTCCACTTGATTGTGGTCTCCAGGCCACATGTATTTGCCAGTCCCCCAATTTTTGTTTAGGATGCCTGTGACTATTCCTTGATTTTCATGCACAAACAGTTCAAAGGGTTTTGGTAGATTGGGGATCCCCAGGGCTGGGGTATGACAGGAGTTTTTCTTTAATTGTCTGCAAGCTTTTTTGTTGTTCATCACTCCAGATAAAAACATCTGGATATTTTCCTTCAGTTGCTTTGTATAAAGTTTTGGTTATTAGTCCAAAGTTGGAAATCCAGATTCTGCAAAAACCTGCAATTCCTAGGAATCCTAAGAGTGGCGTCCGGGACCAGGGAGGTGAGATTGTACAAATAGCTTCTTTTCTCTTTGGGAACAATTCTCTTTTTCCCTGAGAGAGCCAGAAACCTAGGAAGGTAACTTTGCCTTGGGAAATCTGGGCCTTAGGTCTGAATATTTTGTACCCAGCCTTGATCAGAAAGTTAAGAGTGGTGATAGTGTTCAAATTTGATTCTTTTTCAGTCTTGCTTGCTGTGAGCAATTCATCGACATATTGAAGCAGAACTCCATTTTAGAGGAGTTCCATCTTAAGTCTTTAGCCAAAGCGGTAACCAACAATGTAGAGTCACTGACCGAACACTCCACAGGTTAGATAAAATTCCCAGTAAACTTTCTTCCCATAACTCCCACCACCAGTATTGATTTCTTTGATAAGACTCTTTCAGATTGTTAATAACTGAATTTGTGGCTCCTATGTCCAGTAAAAAGTCAGTCATTTCTCCCCTGACCTTTATTTTAACCAGGGTCTCATCAGGGGAAACTGGAGTAATATTGGCCCCCAGTCCTCAGTCCAACTCTTCCCCTTTTTGTATCATAACATTTTTAGGTTCCTTCAGGGCCCTCTGTCTCTTAGGCATTCTCTCTTTCAATGCTCTTCTTGTTTACACCACGTGCACTGGTTTTTCCCTAGCTTAGGCTGCATCCCAGAACCCAGGGAAAACTTCCCCAGTGGCCTGGAGGGGAAACCTCCTTTCGGCTGGAAGGCTGCTGCAAGCAGAGCTACTTGTTTTATGGCATGCTGCTTCTCCTTCCTCTCCTGCACTTTTTCTTGGTTAGAATAGATTTTGAAGGCGATTAAAAAAAAAAAAAATCACGAAGCAAGTTGTACTTTTGACCTGCAACCAATTCTTGTGCAACCTCCATTTAGGGATTGGGATCCTTGACCTGAGGAAACAGAATAGTAGGAAAAGTAAGAATATAGGTGACAGATGGTTGTAGCAATTAAGTAACAGATGTTCTTCCAAAAGTTCTAGCCAGTCACAGCACAAAGCTGCAAGAACCAGCTGGGAGACTTGGCCACCTTGGACCCACTTCAGGTGGGAATCCCCACGGTGATTTGTGGGATGCACGACACCTCCACCATTTCCTCCTCGGGGTCTAAGTCACCTGCTTTCAGACTGGGGACTGCCGGAGGGTCTTCAGGTGTCAGGATGGTGCAGGTCCATTTCAGAATTGGCCTTCCTATGGCCTCCCTCTCTCCCTGAGGCCAGGAGATTGGTGCCAGTCTCCACTGCTCCTTCCCTAGTCACCCAACCAGACTCCAAGCAAGGACCACTGACTGCCCTGGGCATTACCATCTCAGAGCTCCAAAGGAAGGAAAAGAGCTCCTGACCAAATAATGAAGGAAGTAGGATGTAATTTTAGCTATGTGCCCATTGCTCTGTTGGGCTTCCCTAGAATCAGCGTGCACAAGGTGGCCGGGTGGTGGCGGGGAGGCGGATGGGTTGTCCTGGTACCCTATTAACGTGCTGACTTAAGTTGAATGTGAAGTCCACCATTTTCTTTCAAAAGCTCTGGGGGAGTCTAATTTGCCAGTGGGTTTGACAGTGAGGATTGGCTTTGCCAATGAGGTGATGAGACTGATGTTTTCCACAAATGAGTGAATGGAGTCTGCAGGGCTAAGGAGCTAACAAAACACATTTGAAGCCCACACTCAATATAGGATACACCAGCGACTTTTTACAGAGAAAAATTTTAGATGTCAACTTAAAATCTGCAAGAGGGAAGTGATGGTTCCACACCTTATGAATATGTGAATATACTAAAAAACATTGAACTCCACACTTTAAGTGGTGGAGTTATATGGTAAGTGAACTGTATCTGCCAGCAGAGCTGGGGGAGGAGCCAGTGACTCCAGCAACCAGAAAGCGCCCATGAGGCCCGGCAACCAGCCAGAGGTCAGGGACTTGATTCCCCACTAGCCTGCGGGCGCAACTCCACTTTTCACAATTTCCGCGGCACTTCACTTTTCACAATTTCCGCGCCACTTCTGGAGCGGCTGCTGCAGCCCCGATGGCTTCCGGGTTTGGGCCTGGCACTGCGGTAGAGGCAGAGGCTGCCAGCGGTGGCTGCGGCGGAGCGGGGAAGGGCACTAGCAGTTGGAGGGAGGGTCCAGCATGGAGGTTTTGGGGCAGCAGACCAACTGGCGGAGGGCTGCCTTTGGCAGAAGCTGGTCAGTCAAATGTGAGTAGGGGCGGGTGGGGGGTAAGAGGCGGGATCACAGGACCTTTTCCCCTCAGCCACTCCTCGTGAGTAGACAGAGTAGACACTAGTCCAGTAAGTCTGGGATTTTTTTGTTTGTTTTTAAGGAATGTGAGGTTCTATTCCACATTTTTCTCCCATTCTGTCAGGGTCCATTTACTGTGACCCTGATTAGAAAGGTCAGTAGTAGTAGCCAGGCACCATCTATTTCTTCTGGTCTCAGGTTAGATGAGGCTGTGGTTCATGTAGACTAGTTTCTTCTCTGAGTCTTTAGTTTCCTTCTTTCAGTTTTTCTCCAGATGAGTAGAGACCAATAGTTGCATCTTAGATGGCCACTCGTAAGCTTTTAAGATCCCAGACACTACTCACCAAACTAGGACGTAGAACATAACTTTATGAACAATATTATGCCAATTGACCGAGATGATCCATGAGACTATGGTCCTAATCCTTCAAACTCAGAAATCCAATCCTGAGAGGTATTTGGTTATGTCTAAGAAGTATCCATAACTGTGCCCCATGTGCGTTATTTTGTATATGAAAATATGTGCATACAGTCACGTGGATGCATATACGTATATGCATTCTCCAGTTCTTGATCTTTTGTCTCCTTTTATCATCTCTGTCTTTTAGCTCTGCTCCTGGGAGATTTTCTCAATTTTATCTCTGACCTTTTACTGTGAGCATGTTTTTATTTCTAAGATTTTTTTTAATGTGACTCTTCCCTTTTTATGCATCCTATTTTTGTTAAAGGGGTGTAGTGTTTGTATGTGTGTGTGGTAAAATATAGATAACAAAACATTTGCCATTTTAACCATTTTTAAGTGCACAACTCAGTGACATTCATTACATTCACCATGTTGTGCTACCATCACCTCTGTATATTTCCATATGTTCTTCATCACCCTAAACAGAAACTCAGTGCCTCATAAGCAATAACTCCCCATTTCTCCCTCCCCCCAGTCCCTGGTAACCACTAATAAACTTTGTCTCTATGCATTTTCCTACTCTCAATGTATCACGTAAGTGTGGTCATACAATAATTGTCCTTTTGCGTCTGACTTATTTCACTCAGCATAATGTTTCAGGGTTCATCCTTGTAACATGTATCAAGACTGCATTTCTCTTTATGGCTGAATAATATTCCATTGCATGCACCCCATTTTGCTTATCCGTTCATCAGTTGGTGGACTTTTGGGTTGTTTCTACTTTCTGGCTATCGTGAATAGTGCTGCAGTGAACATGGTCTACACTTACCTGTTTGAGTCCCACTCTACAAGAGGTCAGTGGATTGATGGATGTTGTGGTTCTTAAAATTAAGAGGAGAAAGCCACGGTTTCCTTTAGGTAGAACTTAAGTCCATCACACAGACAGATGGGAGGGAGATGTCCTCTCCACCTGAAGTTAGGAGGGTAAGTGTGTGACCCAGCAAGGAAAGAACCTTCCTGCTTCCGACACCAGCAGAAGACCAGAGGTGATCACTCCCCTGTGAGTCCACGTGTCACTCAGCCAACAGAGAAGATAGACCAGGGTGGGGGGCCTGGCAATGCCTGGGTGGCAGTATTGACAAGGGAGAGGCTTGATTGAGAGGTGATAAGCACTAGCTCATGAACCAGGATTCTTTGGAAGGGAGCAGGGAGGAAGTCGGGTGACCTAGAGGAAGAGGCAGACTGCCTAATGCTTATCACCAGCACAGTGGGTCACCTGCCTTCCAGAGAACTGTGCAGCCACTGTAGCTGGGCTGCGCAAAGGACATGTCCAGTGAGCCAGGGTGCCAGGCAGACAGCTCTGCCGAAGGGAGCCACACATGCTCATTGCTCTGTCGTCACCTTGGAAGGAGGTGCACAGACGTCAAAGCCCAGGGGAGGCATTTGGGGTACTGTCTCACTGTTGGGATAGGGAGACTGCTTCTGTGACTGAATTTAACATGCACTTGGTGCTTCTGTGTCCAGGTGCTTATCGTAGATAATTCTGTGTCCAGTTGCTGTTGAGTAGACCCCAAGTATGTCAAAGTAGAACTGCATTCCATGGGATTTTAAGTGGCTGATTTTTCAAAAGTAGATTGCCAGGGCTTTGTTATGCATTGCCTCTGGGTGGACTCAAGCCTCCAATCTTTTGTAGCCAAGCACTTAAACGTATGCACCACCCAGGGACTAAGTGCTGTATGATGTTGACTAATGGAACCCTCAGCACAGCCCTGTGAGGTTGTGCCACCTCCCTCTGTAGCTGAGGATGTGGGGCACATGAGGTGGAATGCTGCCCGGGTTCCCCAGCCCTTGCCCACCCACTGCACGCTGTGCTGCATTAGCATGCTCTTAGCTTATGCCCAGCTGTAACTTCCCAAGGACACACAGGACACACATTTTGCCTTTTTTTGCTTTGTCTGTACTGATTCCACTCTCAGGGACTGGAACTGGACTGTGATTGACAAGCTGCGTTTCCCATTTGGGCTGGCACAGGGAAGAGGTGAGGCAGGGCAGGCAGGGCTTAACTTGTACACTTATGGTTGGTCCAGATGAGGGGGGTCAGCAGAGCACAGAGAGTTCTCCTCTCACTTCACCCTGGCCACACCCCCTCTGAGCTCTCCCTTAGGAAGGACCACGCGCTTAGAGAGGTGGAGTGCTTCTCCCAAGACAGAGCTGGCGGGTGGCCAGGGTGGAGTTTGCACCCAGGTCTTTGTGATCCTGGGGCTCCGGCCCTCCTGCCTCTATCATCCTTCTGGCCGGGCCCAGCTGCAGCTGCCACTGCCCAACTCTGCACTGCATTTTCCGCCACCCTGTCCCCCACTGCCTGCACCTCTTGCTTGGGGCTTAGTCCCCCTCTTTGTGGCCACCCCAGTCTCCAGCTCGCTCACTGAGTCCCATCCAACATGCGCAGCGATACCACTCCTTGTGTGAAAAGTATTCAGTCGTTTAGTCTGGCACTGACTATGGCGAGCAGAAGATGATGACACAGTCTCTGCTTTCAACGTGTTCAGAGCACAGTGGGTGAGAGACAGGAGGTGCCAGGGGCTGTGGCCACAGGGTTTCAGGAAAGAAAAGTGGGGTGCCAGGTGGGAACAACGTCAGAGGCACCAGCAGACAGGTAGTCTGGGGGGACGATGGGGCCGAGTTCTAGGCAACAGTAAGCTGGGGAGAGCAGGGAAGCCATGGGGGAGCAGGCCTTCCTGGTCCAGAGGGAGGCCCCTTGGCACAAGTGCAGCAGGGAGGTGTCCTGGGCTGGCTCCACAGCACACCAGCAGTTGTGTGAATTGGGGAGCTGATGGAAGGTGGGCGTGTGCATCCTTGTTGGGAGGTATTGCCACAGTTACAGTGAGAAATGCGATGAGCAGTGCATTTTAAGGAGTGAAGTGGGAATCAGGAAGTGATTCTGGGATGATCCCCAGGTTTCTGGGATGGGTGGTTGTGGGTGATGGAGCTAAAGTTGTAGGGAGGTGATAAAAAGATGCGTTCTTGATTTATCACCTGGTGGCTGCTCTGGCGGGCTACAGGCAATGCCTTTAAGACACATTCTAGGGTTTGGCTGTGGACTCTGAGGGTGTACAGTAAACTTACCTTCAGAACCCGGGTGGATGAGCTCAGAGGACCAGAGTGATGGATCAGGTCTGTGGCTGAGCCCACTCCTTGCTGCACACACCTCCCCCTACCCCGCCCCAGTACTGGTCTACACCAGATACCAGGAGCCCTGGTGACCAGGAGGCAGCTAGGCCGTGGCTGGAAGGGAGTTGTGTACTCTGTACAAGTGTCACCCCGCAGCCGTCTTCTCACCAGTGAGCGGCTCCTGCCCTTGCACTGGCTGATGCAACGCCCCCCAGCAGCTTGGGTTCTGCTGTGGTCGCCTCTTTCTCACACCTTCTGTGAGTGGCACTGGGACGGGGGGGCCAGTGGGGGCCATTCTCATGAGTTGAGGTCAGTTTTGCCCCCTGGCCTCCCTGATCAGCAGCCTGTCTCCGGCACAGGCAGCTCCCCCGACTGCCTTGGTTCTCTGGTTGTCTCTAGGCTGTCACCTTCATGCCATGTTGAGCTCTCTCCCCATACAGGGGAGTTTGCTGGACGGTTTGTTCTCAGTGACAGAGGCCACTCAGGAAGTCATCCTGGGGCAAGGGTGGGGGGAGGCCAGCAGAGCTCAGCTCAGGGAGAATGGGCGATGGCCTTCAGAGGACCCCCAGCCCCAGTGCCTGGCCTTGGTCGTGTGCTTTGTGGAGGTCTTGATCTAACTGTGGCACACAGGTGACCTCGTTGCATCCTGGCCGCTGCCTCATGCAGGGACACGCTGTCAGGTCCCAGGTGTGAAGCTCAGCGACCATAACTAGTGTGGACGGTGAGCTCACCGAGACCACGCGAAAGGAAAGGGCAGGACCTCTTCACCGGGGAAAATGTAGGCCATCAGCAGAAAGCAGAACTGCCTGGTTTCTTTGTTGTCTCATCTTTTATGGGGCGTCGTCTTCAGACTAGAAACAGAAACAGGCATTTTAAAAATATTGTTCACAGACCTGAAAATAGTGCTCAGCCTAGAGTTGTTTATTTCTCAGCAAGCAAACAAGTGAAGGCCTGCTTTGGGCATGTGGGTGTGCCAGGCGAGAGGGCAGGGATGCAGGAGGGGCCTCTGCAGCTGATTCTCATAGCAGGGAACGCTTACCCAGTTCAGTTTAGTGTTGTTCAGGTGGGTTTTTGTAGCTTGTCAAGATACACCTCTTTCTGGCCTGCAGTGCCATTGGCTCCCCAGGCTTTGTGTCGCTAACAGTTGGTGCCCACACTTCTCCAAGCTGTCTGTGTTTATACTGACCAGCGTGGGCCGGCTCATTCCCCAGCAGATCCCCTGACCTCCGGTGCCACTTTGCCATTGACACGTCAAGCAGTTCTTTGGGCCTGGCTGCCATCACACTAAGCTGCTTTCCTTGATGTCTTGCCTGCAATGCACTGGGGGCTCTGCTGCAGTGAGGATACTCAGGGCCTGGTATGATGGGCATCCTACCAGAAACAGCATGCCACCTGCTCAGGGTCAGAGCCCGGCTGAGCCCTCTGGCCACTGCCCTCTGCTGTCAGGGCACAGAGCCCTGTGCACCCACCCATCTGAGCCTCAGTTGCCCCCCACCCCAAGGCGCTTTCCTCTGTTTTCATGCCTTGGCTTCTGTCTCCATCTGCCTCCCCCTAGTGGCCTGCCCTCTCCCCACTCAGCTGACCTGTGGGCTGTCTCAGCTGGTCATCACAAGCCCTGTCACTGCTGCCTTTATTTTGGGTCCCCATTTGTCCTGGCATGTCTCCTGTTTTGCAGGATTTGCCGCACAGTCCCATTCTAATGCTCTTGTCGAAAAGTGTAGAGAAACAGGTATGGTCCTGGGGAGGTGCAGGAGAGGTGTCTCCTGAAACCAGAATGCTCAGTGACTTCTAGAGCCTACCAAGTGACATCTCATTGCCAAGTGTGGCTTGGAATGGTCAGAATATTTCAGGCAGCTGTAGGCTAGCTTTCTAGCACCAGCTGGAGTGGGCCTGTGTAAGTTTACTCCATGCTCCTTCATTTGTTTCTCAGCTAGTCTGGTGCTGGGGAGACAGGCACAGGTGGAAGCTGGTTTTAAGGGAGAAGGTGGGTGATGCGCAGACCAGGGCGGTGGTCTCTGGAGCACACAGCCCGGCCGCAGGGGTGCTGCAGTTCAAAGGGAGCACAGGGTTAGTTCATGTGTGGCTGTTTATCACAGCCAAGCGTTAGTGTGATGAAGATCCTGTGTGACGATTCTCTGTCTGATTGTTCATAGGTTTGTGACTTGTCAAGTGTATTTTTAAGATGTACTTCTTTCTTTTTTCAAAAATTGTGGTGAAAATATACACAAAAAAGCCTAACAATTTCTACATATATAATTCAGTGACATTGATTACATTCTTGAAGTTGACAACCATTCTCGCTGTCCTTTTCCAAATTATTCCACCACCATTAACATCAACTCAGTGCCCCCTAAGGAAAACCTTCCTTTTTCCACTCCCTTCCACTTCTGGTAACCACTAATAATTTTGGTCTCTACATACTTGCTTAGGACTCTCTGGTTGGCGCAAACGGTTATATTTTCGACTACTAGCCTAAAGGTTGTCAATTCGAACCTACCCAGAGGCTCTTCAGAAGACAGGCCTGGTGATCTGCTTCCAAAAGATCACAGCCTTGAAAGTCCTATGGAGCAGTTCTACTCTGCACACATGGGGTCACCATGAGTCAGAATCTACTTGACAGCAACTAACAACAACAGAAACAGTATATTTGCTGAAGCAGCCTGGGTGGTGCAAGCAGTTTGTGATTGACTACTAACGTAAAGGTTGGTGGTTTGAACTCACTTACCAGGGACTCCGTGGAAGAAAGGCCTGGCGCTCTGCTTCTGTAAAGAAAACCCTATGGAGCAGTCTATTCTAACACATGGAGTTGCCACGTGTCGGGGCCAAACTTGACAGCAACTTAACAACGTATATTTGCTTATTTCATATAAGTGAGATTATACAGTAATTTTCCTTTTGCGACTGACTTCTTTGTTCAGCATAATGTTTTCAAAGTTCATCCATTTTGTAAGATGTTTTTCACATATATGTACTCTGTCTCCTCCTGTTCCTAGCTAGAAGGTGTTGAAGTTGGAGCTTGATCTCACTTGGAGAACCTACATATCCCTCGTAGGGACTCTTGCCTTGGAAGGAACTGAGCTATGACTTCATGTGACCCTTTCATTTTACAGAGGAGGTGTCTGGGCAGAGTTGATCGGGGCCAGGCCACTCCAGGCAGGTAGTGGAGACCGGCTGGCTCCCCAGTGGTCTGGTGAACGCTCTGATGATACGCTGGTTGTTCATGGCCCGCTCTTGCCAGGAACGTCCTCTTCCCTACCCAGCTGCCTTTCATTGCTCTGCTGAGTGCCCACCTTCACTCCTGGCTCCGTCCTGGGCCGGGCAGGTGTGCCAGGGACTGGAGAACCCCCTTGTTACACAGCACCACAGCTGCCCAGGGGAAACTTCTAGGTGGGGCCTGCTGGCAAGGCCCCTTCCGGAGGGGATATGCTGGGTGTGTAAACATCTCTCCTACTTTTGTGTTGCAGTGAGGATACGATGAGGAAGGCTGGCGTGGCCCAAAGTAAATCCAGCAAAGACATGGAGAGCCATGTGTTCCTGAAGGCCAGGACCCAGGTAAGGCCTGGCAGGGGTGGAGCCATTTGGCAGAGAGGCCTGGCAAGGTGGGAGGGATGCGACTTGGACTCTGGCAGGCCCCTGGTTGGGGACTGGGAGGGGGCGGGGTGGCCACTCACTGTTTGATATCTAGCTTTGTCAGCTTTACCTGCAGTATCCTGTGTATCTTCAGGTGTGTCTGTGTTACAGGAAGGACCTAGTCCCACAAAGACCTCAGGATGCAGGCCCAGCCTCACCCCATAACACACTGCTGGCCTCCTTCATCCATGGTCACTCATGTGTGCCCTGTGTGGCCTCCTTTGGCTACCCAACTGTTCTCCTAGAGAGCGAGAGCTCAAGGCCTCTTCCTCAGCTAGTGTGAGACTGGACCTGCCTTCTGCATTAGCCTCCTGAGGTCCTCTCACCTCTAACCCCACAGCCCTGCTGCAGGGGCTAAGAAGGCACCTCCGGGGGTCCTCTCACCTCTAACCCCACAGCCCTGACATGGGGGCTGAGAAGGGATTCGGTCCCCTTTTGTTAAACGATGAAGATGATGCTTGGTGAGAAATGCCTGGGTAGGAGTAGAAAAGTCAAAGGTGAGTAAAGGAAAAGGGCTTCCTGAGCTCCGACCTGCTGGCACCACACTACATGCTCTGTGTGTCAGCCCCTCTCATACTTGACTCTCCTGGGGAGGTTTAATTAGAAATGAGGCACCAGGAAACCAAGTGACTTGCTGAATTTTCCAGCTCTCAGCGGTGGGGCTGACGTGTGAACCTCTTGTTCTGCACCACATCTGAGCCACCCACCCAAGATCCTGGGTCATGCAGGCTTCATGGACCCTCATAGCATCAACTCTGCTCTGAGCTCCTCATGCCCAAGGATGGTGTCCGAGGTGTAAGACATGCCATATGTCAAGCATTCAAAGCAGATGCTATATATGGTCCCCAACTGAGTACTGGTTTGGACAAACTAACTGTCAAGTCATGGAGGGGCCAGTTGGGGAAATGTGAATGTGGACCGTGTGTTTAGATGAGGTGAAACTGTTTTGAAAGGGAGTGGTAAAGATCATTGTCCAGAGAAGGCAGATTATAAGACAGTAATCAGTCTGTGCAGCCTAGTCTTAGAGGCTGGAGTGCACACATGCATGTGTGTGTGTATGAGTCAGCACATATATGTACAGGGAAGAAAAAGTTGTACAACCGTTCTCAACTGCTTTTTCTGAGCTGTTGCTCTGCTATTAACATAAACTCATTGCCCCCTAGGGTTCCTACCTAATCTTTTGAGCTGCTGGTATCACTTTGATCCCATTTAGATAGATCTTAAAAGAACATAATGCTCCAGACAGACATTTTTTACTAGTTACCCTGGATTATTGTTTGGTTTTAAGAAGACTTCAGGGGATATTTTTGGGTTTAAGGTTTAAAGATTATCTCAGGGCAGTAGTTTCAGGTGTTCATCAAGCCTCCATGGCTCCAGAAAACCTGGCATCCATGAGAATTTGAAATTCTGTTCTCATTTTCTCTCTTTTGATCAGGATTCTTCTATAGAATCTTTGATCAAAACATTCAGTAATGGCATCTGGTCACCATCCAGTTCTTCTGGTCTCATGGCAAAGGAGGCCGTTTTTCGTGGAGGCAATTAGCCACACATTCCATTTCTTCCTACTATTCCTGACTCTCCTTCCTCTGTTACTCCGGGTGAATAGAGAACAATTGTTGTGCCTTGGATGGCTGCCTGGAAGTCCCCAGGACCCCAGGCGCCACACAATGAACATAACATTTCCTCTCCCTCTCTGTGATAGCTCCTTCTCCCTCCCTGGTTTAATTAGGATTCAAAAGTTCCAGATCTCCATTTCCAACTTTCAGTGTCTCCCAAACACACCAGAGAACACACTGCGTTAATCTGTCCACCAGTGGGCACCACCACTCAGACGAGATACTGTGCAGTAATCAATCTGTCCACGAGGGGTGGAGTCCTCTCTCTCTGGTGATTACTCCCTTCACTTCTGTTTCTGCAACCATGTTTTCAGTTGGAAAACCCACACCCAGCGAGCCCTCTTTGGGGCTGGGTGTTGCCCTCCAGTTTTGCCCGAGGCTTCCTTCCCTGCTCTATAGGGGCTGGATGCATATATCTGAACTCAAATTAAGGGGAAGCACAGGCAGACTTTCATCCATTTTAGGAGAAGGGGCTGGCATTCCCCAGAAGGACCTTGGAGAGATCTGTCTTACTGTTTTCAGAGCCCCAGTGGCCCTGTGGTGGTTGGGGGAGCAGTTTCCACTTAAGTCACTTAAGTGACCTACCTCTTGGCTCCACTGTAGGGAACCTTCAGTAGAAGTTCATATCAGAGCATCAGCTGACAGTTACTTTGTGGGGGAGGGGCTGTCACTCTCAGAACAGACCTCCAGGAAGGTCTGCCTTGTTGCTATCAGAATCCCCCGGGTAGATTGTTGTCTGTGAGTACAGCCTCCACTCAAATTGCCCATTTCCTAGCACAGCAGCCTCAGTCAGTAGTCCTCAGCGCTAACCAGAAGGCGATGCAGACAGACCCAAACTGACCCCAGGAATTGTCTCTCCTGTTGGTTTCAGAGGCCTGAGCTGTGGGGTATACAGGAAGGCAGGTAGAGTGCTAACTGTGGGAGCAGACTCCATGCAGGGTCCTTCTGTAGCAGTTTGCACCAGCCTGGCAACCAACAGTTACCAGATGGGAGAAGGGGTGTCAAGCTCCAGTCAGATCCCCACGGAGGTTTGCCTTATTGCTATCAGAGCCTCCCTGCCCACCTCCCTCCCCCTCCCACCCCAGAGATTGTTTGCTGTGAATGCAGCTTCCACTCAAGATTCTTGCTTCCTAGCACACAGCAGCCTCTGTCAGAAGTCCTCAGCACCAACCAGAAGTTGGGGCACACTGAACTTAGTTAGTCTTTTGAAAATTGTGTATAGTAGACTACCTCTTTTGCACTTAATACAGTTCATAAAAGTTTTGTGCAAAAAGTACAGATCTCTGGTGTACAGTATAGACACAGTGGTGCCTTAGTTATGGAGGTATTTCTGGATGTCTTGCTTTTCTCATGAGTCCACAGTTCTATGGTGGTCGGAGTGACACCTTGGCTCTTCCCTTGTGCAGTTCCTCATCCACCTTCCATATGATAGTGTCATCATGTAATTAGTGATGACAAAGTGACAGTTGTCCTTGATTCTTTCTTCCACTTTTCTTAGATGGGATTTTTCTGTAAAGAAGGGTTTCCCTCATCAGTTATGGCTACTTGGTTGTTTGAAACAGCTTATTCAGGCTGGCCAGGAGAATGTTCTCCTGCCAATGGCTACCTTTCAACACAAGGAATTGCTACCCTTGGTGCCTCCAAGGGTGATGATGAGGTGGAGGTGGGGAGTTCTCTTCCTTTGAGTGACATGAGCTCAGGGCTGTGTGACTGGTGTGTTCAGTCAGGTACATTGGTCCATTTGGATGCTCACTTTGACCTGTCCTTGCTCTGTGGGAGCTCCCAAGCACCTCATGTCCTCTCGGACCCCTCGTTGTGACCCTTCAGTCTCACAGCTGTCATGCTCTTAGGCCTGCAATTGGCCTTTCCTCTGAGGAGCTTGGGTTCTTTTCTAGGGTCAAATGGTATTTAGAGGGTGCAGCATGAGTGCCAGGCTGCTCGTTGCTCCTGGACCTTTCTGTGAACACAGCTAAGAAATAGGTGCTTTTGAAAGAACAACAACAAATAACCCACATAATTTCACACTGAAATTTCCAACTGTAATTTAACCTTACATACTTTTGGTTTAACATCTTTCATTTTAAACATGTATCTTTTTTGTTACTCTGCATATCTTGACTTCTAATATGACTAGTATGATGACTTCTACTCTAAAGTGGTCTCAGAATAATTAGACTAATATTACCACTAATAAGAAAATGTAGAATGAAGCTTAAGATTTCTTTGCAGTCATGTTTGTCTTTACAATATATTGAAACCAATAAGGATATACATGTTTTTTTTTTTTTTAAATAGTTACATTTTATTGAGTTTTCTGTGAAAGTTTACACAGCAAATTAGGTTTTCATTTAAAAATTACTACACAGTGGCTGCAACAATGGCCTCAAGAATAACAAAGATTGAGAGGATGGCTCAGGACCAGGCAGTGTTTTGTTCTGTTGTACATAGGGTCGCTATGAGTTAGAAATGACTTGAGGGAATCTAACAACAACACCACATATTATTCAGTGACGTTGGTTACTTTTTTCACAATGTGTTAATATTCTCATTCATTCCATTTTGGACATTTCATTTCCAGTAATCTGGTTTCCTGCCCCCTTGCCCTTTCATCTTTGCTTTAGGGTAATTGTTGACAATTTGGCTCATACAGATGATTTTTTTAAAGTTGTGCAGTACTCACTGGTAATATTCTTTATTCTATGAACCAATCTGTTATTTAGCTAAAAGGTGACCTCAAGGGATAGTTTTTACTCTTCTTTTTTTTTTTTTTGTCATTGTTGTAAATGTATCTATCCCGCAACTTTTGCCAATTCAGCTTTTTACAGGTGTGCAACTTACTGACAGCAGTTACAATAATTGGCTGTGCAACCCTACCCTTAATCAATGTGATTTTTCCATCACCATTAACCCCACCTTTTCCCCTCCCTCCTGCCCCTGCTAACCACTAATAAACCTTGTTTTCTATGCATTTGTCTTTTCTTGTCTTTTGATATAAGTGAAACCCCATTGCCGTCGAGTCGATTCCGACTCATAGGGACCCTATAGGACAGAGTAGAGCTGTGCTATCGAATTTCCAAGAAGTGCCTGGTTGATTTGAACTGCTGACCTTTTGGTAGCTCTTAACCACTACGCCATCAGGGTTTCCGATATAAGTGAAGTCATACCATATTTGTCCTTTTGTGATTGACTTATTTCACTCAGCATAATGTCTTCCAGCTCCATCCACATTGTAGCATGTATCAAGACTTCATTTCTTCTACTGGCTAAGTAGTAGTCCATTACATGTATGTACCACGTTTTGCTTATCCATTCATCCGTTGATGGGTATTAGATTGTTTCCACCTTTTGGCTATTGTGAATAGTGTGCTGCAATGACCATTGGTGTACAAGTCTCTGTTTGAGTCTCTGCTTTCAAGTTTTTTTGGGTATATACCTAGGAGTGGAATTGCTGGGTCATGTGGTCGTTGGTTAAGAGCTGTGGTTGCTAACCAAAAGGTCGGCAGTTTGAATCCACCAGCTGCTCCTTGGAAACCCTATGGGGCAGTTCTACTCTGTCCTATAGGGTCCTTGTGAGTCGAAATCGACTAGACAGCAACAGTTTTGGGTTTTTTGATTTTTTGATGGTAGTTCTATTTCTAGTTTTTGAGGAACTGCCATACTTGTTTTCCACAATGGCTATACCATTTTGCATTCCCACCAGCAATGGGTACCCAAAATCAAAACCAAACCTGTTGCTGTTAAGTTGGTTCCAACTCATTGTGGTTTTGACTTGCATCTCTCTGATGGCTGATGACGCTGAGTGTCTTTTCTTGTTTGGTGACCATTTGAATGTTTTTTAGTAAAATGTTTATTCAAGTCCTTCAACTGTTTTATGGTTGGGTTATTTGTCTTTTTGCTGTTAAATTGTTCAAGGGGTAGTTTTGGTTCCAGGTTTTTGGAGTATCTCAGGGCAGTAGTCTTAGGGAATCCTCTAGTGTCAACTTTGAGTTCTGTTCCACATTTTTCTTCCATTCTATCGGAAGCCATCTATTGTGGCCCTGATAAGAATTGTTCAAATGGTGTGACAGGGGCATCTGACCTACAACTTCACAAGGGGGAAGAAGAACCAAGACGACGGACCAAGGCTGACTCCCATGAGGCGGAGACCAGACACATCTCCTCTCCAATCTTTCTACCAGTTTTGACACCAACTGTCCCTCCCACAGCAATTTCCACTTCCTTTTTTTAAAATTTTATTGTACTTTAGATGAAGGTTTACAGAACAAATAGTTTCTCATTAAACAGTTAGTACACATATTGTTTTATGACAGTAGTTAACAACCCCACGAC
>NW_004444093.1:4162059-4163375 GCF_000243295.1 Trichechus manatus latirostris | reverse complement strand
ACCATCTAGTTGTACTGGGCTCAGTCTGGTGGAGGCCGTGGTAGCTGTGGTCCGTTAGTCCTTTGGACTAATCTTTTCCTTGTATCTTGTTTTCTTCATTCTCCCTTGCTCCTGAAGGGATGAGACCAGTGGAGTATCTTAAATGGCTGCATACAGGCTTTTAAGACCACAGATGCTACTCACCAAGGTAGACTCTAGAAAATTTTCTTTATAAACTGTGTTACGCCAATTGAGCTAGATGTTCCCTGAGACCATGGTCCCCACAGACCTCCACCTAGCAGTTCAGTCCCTCAGGGAGTTTGGATGTGTCTATGGAGCTTCCATGACCTTGCCTTGAACAAGTTGTGCTGGCTTTCCCAGTATTGTGTACTGTCTTACCCTTCACCAAAGTTACCACTTATCTATTGTCTATTTAGTATTTTCCCCTCCCACCCCTCCCATCCCTTGTAACCAACCAAGATTGTTTCTTTTTGTGTGTAAACTTTTTCATGAGTTTTTACAGTAGAAGTCTTAATACAATATTTGTTCTTTTGTAATTGACTTATTTCACTCAGCATAATGTCCTCCAGTTTCATCCATGTTAGGAGATGCTTCACAGATTCATCATTGTTCTTTATCGTTGCATAATACTCCATTGTGTGTATGTACCATAGTTTGTTTATCCATTCATCTGTTGATGGGCATCTAGGTGGTTTCCATCTTTTTGCGATTGTGAACAATGCTGCAATGAACATGGGTGTACTTATGTCTATTTGTGTGATGGCTCTTATATTCTATGATATATTCCTAGAAGTGGGATTGCTGGATCTTATGGTATTTCTGTTTCTAGCTTTCTAAGGAAGCACCATATAATTTTCGAAAATGGTTGCATCATTTTGCATTCCCACCAGCAATGCATAAGAGTTCCAATCTCCCCACAACCTCACCAACATTTGCTATTTCCAGTGTTTTTGATTTGTTCCAATAATGCCGGGATAGGATGGTATCTCATTGTGGTTTTGATGTACATTTCTATAAAGGCTAGTGATCACAAGCATTTCCTCATGTGTGTGTTGGCCGCTTGAATGTCTTCTTTGGTGTAGTGTTTGTTCATATCATTTGCCCATTTTTTAATTGGATTATTTGTCTTTTTATTGTAGAGGTGTTGGATTTTCTTACAGATTTTAGAGATTAGACTTTGTCTGACTTGTACTGTTCAAAAATTTTTTCCCAGTCTGTAGGTTCTCTTTTTACTCTTTTGGTGAAGTCTTTTGAAGAGCATAGGTGTTTAATTTTTAGAAGATCCCAGTTATCAAGCTTATCTATTGGGGTTTGTG
>NW_004444093.1:4145505-4161959 GCF_000243295.1 Trichechus manatus latirostris | reverse complement strand
CTGGGTTCTCAATTCTGTTCCATTGGTCAATGTATCTGTAGTTGTACCAGTACCAGGCTGTTTTGACTACTGTAGCTGTATAGTAGGTTGTTAGGTCAGCTAACATGAGTCCTCCTACTTTATTCTTCTTCAGTAGTGCTTTACTTATCCAGGGCTTCTTCCTTTTCCATATAAAGTTAATGATTAGTTTTTCCATCTCTTTAAAGAATGTTGTTGGTATTTGGATCAGGATTGCATTGTATTTGTAAATTCCTTTGGGTAGAATTGTCATTTTCACAATGTTGAGTCTACCTATCCATACGCATAGTATGTTTTTCCAATTTTGTAGATCCTTTGGGTTTCTTGCAGTAGTGTTTTGTAGTTTTCTTTGTATATGTCTTTTACATCCCTGGTTAGATTTATTTCTAAGTATTTTAACTTTTTAGTGGCTATTATAAATGGTATTGTTTTCCTGATGTCCTTTTTATCATTCTCTTTATTGGTGTATAGGAATCCAACTGATTTTTGCATGTTGATCTTGTATCCTGTTACTCTGTTGAATCTTTCTATTAGTTCCAGTAGATATCTTGTGGAGTCTTTAGGGTTGTCTATGTATAGTATCATATCATCTGCAAACAGGGACATTTTAACTTCTTCATTACCAGTTTGGATGCCCTTTATTTCTTTTTCTTACTTTATTGCTCTAGCTATGACTTCCAGCAAAATGTTATACAGGAGTGGAGATAAAGGACATCCTTGTCTTCTTCCTGTTCTCAAGGGGAATGTTTTCAGCCTCTCTCCATTAAGAATGATGTTGGCCATTGGTTTTCCATAAATGCCCTTTATTATATTGAGAAATTTCACTTCTGTACCTATTGTATTGAGAGTTTTTATCAGGAATTGGTGTTGGACTTTGTTGAAAGCCTTTTCTGCATCAACTGAGATGATCATATGATTCTTTTCTTTCCTTTTATTTATGTGGTGGATTACATTGATTGATTTTCTAATGTTGAGCTATCCTTGAATACCTGGTAGGAATCCTACTTGGTCTTGGTGTATTGTTTTGTTTTGTTTTTTTGATATGATGCTGAATTCTAATGGCTAAATTTCATTGAGAATTTTTGCATCTATATTCGTGAGAGATATTGGTCTGTAATTTTCTTGTTTTTGGTGTCTTTGCCTGGTTTTGGTGTCAGGGTTATGCTGGCTTCATAGAATGAATTTGGAAGTGTTACTTCCTGTTCTATGATCTGAAATAGTTTGAGTAGTACTGGTATAAGCTCTTCTCTGAATGTTTGGTAGAATTCTCCAGTGAAGCCATCTGGGCCAGGGCTTGTTTTTGTTGGAGTTTTTTGTTTTTATTTTAAATTACCTTTTCAATCTCTTGTTATGGGTCTGTTCTAGAAATTTATCCATTTCCTGTAGGTTTTCAAATTTGTCGGAGTATAGTTTTTCATAATACTCTGTTATGATCCTTTTTATTTCAGTTGAATCAGTAGTAATGTCCCCTATTTCATTTCTTATTTTGGTTATTTGCATCGTCTTCTGTTTTTATTTTGTCAGTCTGGCCAGTGGTTTTTCGATTATGTTGATCCTTTCAAAGAACCAAATTTTGGTTTTGTTCATTCTTTCTATTGTTTTTCTATTCTCTATTTCATTTATTTCTTCTCTGTTCTTTAGTATTTCCTTTCTTCTGGTGGCTGTGGGCTTCTTTTATGGTTCTCTTTTTATTTGTTTCAGTTGTATAGCTAATGTTTTGATTGACCCTTTCTTCTTTTTTCATGTGTGCATCTATTACTATAAATTGACCCCTGAGGACTTCCTTTGCTGTGTCCCAAAGGTTTTGTTATGATGTGTCTTCATTCTTGTTTGATTCTAGGAGTTTTTTGATTCCATCTTTGATTTCTTCTATTATCCAGTGGTTTTTAAGCAGGGTATTATTCAGTTTCCATGTATTTGATTTTTTTTCCATCCTCTTCCTGTTATTAATTTCTACTTTGATGGTGTTGTGATCAGATAAGATACTTTGCATTATCTCAGTGTTCTGGATTTTATTGAGGTTGCTTTGTGACCTAAGATATGGTCTGTTCTGGAGAATATTCCATGTGCATTGGAAAAGAATGTGTATTTTGCTGCTGTTGGGTGGAACATTCTATATATGTCTATGAGGTCAAGTTGGTTGATTGTGACCTTTAGAATTTCTGTATCTTTGTTGAGTTTCTTTCTAAATGTTCTGTCCTTTACCCACTGGCAAGTGGTTGAAGTCTCCTACTATTATTGTGGAACTATCAGTTTCTCTTTTAAGTGACGTTGGAGTTTGTTTAATGTATTTTGGAGCCCTGTCATTGAGTGCATAAATATTTATTATGGTTATGTCTTCATGGTGGATTTTCCCTTTAATCATTAGATAATGCCCTTCTTTGTCTTTTATGGTGGATTTTGTTTTAAAGTCTATTTTATATGAGATTAGTTTTGCCACCCCTGCTCTTTTTTGGTAGCTATTTGCTTGATATTTTTTTTTCCATCCTTTGATTTTTAATAAATTTATATCTTTGTTTCTAAGATGTGTCTCTTGTAGACAGCATATGAATTGGTCTTTTTTTAAATTCATTCTGTGACTTTGTCTCTTTCAGGGTGCATTTAAGCCAGTTATGTTCAGTGTGATTATTGATAAGTTTATTGCTGTCATTTTGTAGCACTTTTTTTGTGGTGCTGATGTTCTCTTTGTTTCTCTTACTCTCTTGTGTCGAATTCCTTTTATTTGTGGATTTTTTTTTATTCTTTTATTTTTTAGATTGTGTTTACTGAGACTTTATGTTTTTCTTCTTTATTTTGATGAGTAGATTTGTTAACTTTCTTTATGGTTATCTTGAAATTTACCTCTATCTTCCTAACTTTAAACCAGCCTTTTATTACTTGATGACGCCTTGACTTCCCCTCTATTTGAAAGTTCTATACCTACTCCATTTATTCCCTTTTGTATTGTTCTAATGCTGTTGTCATTTACAGATTGTTGTCTCTGGTTCAGTGTTATAAATTTTTTAGTTTTGTTTTATCCTTGAACATTCATTATCTAGGTTGGCATCTGGCTGATGCTGTCTTATGTGCTAGATTCAGGTTGTTTTTTTATGTTATTGGTTCTCTAACCCAAGGGCTGTATTTAATAATTCTTGTAAGTTTTGTTTTGTTTTTACATATTCCCTTAATTTATGTCTATCTGGAAATGTCCTAATTTCACTATCATATTTGAGGGAGAGTTTTGCAGGATGTATTATTCTTGAGTGGCAATTTTTTTTTCTTTCAAGGTTTTATATATGTCATCCCATTGCCCTCTTGCCTGCATGGTTTCTGCTGAGTACTCAGAGTTTAGTCTTATTGTTTGCCCTTTGTAAGTGACTTTTCATTTTTTTTGAGCTGCTCTCGGGATTCTTTCTTTTTCTTTGGTTTTAGCGAGTGTGATTATGATTTGTCTTAGTGTTTTTCTTTTGGGGTCTATCCTATATAGGGTTCATTGAGCTTTTTGGATAGTTGGCTTTTCGTCTATTATGATACTCGGGAAGTTTTCTGTCAGCAAATCTTCAGTGATCCTTTCTGTGTTTTTCATTTTCTCCCCCTGTTCTGGAACTCTGATCATATACAAAGTTTTACTTTTGATTGTATCCCACATCATTCTCAGATTTTCTTCATTTTTCTTTGTTTTTTTAACTGATTTTTCTCAGACAAAGTGGTATCCAAGAATTTGTCTTCAATTTTGCTGTCCCTGTCTTCTGTTGTTTCAAATTTGCTCCTAAAACCTTCTATGACACTGTCCATTTCTGAAATCTTGTTGTTTATCTTTTGGAATTCTAATTTCTGTTTTTGTATGATTTCTAGTTGTTTATTTTTTTGACATTTTATTCCTGTATTATTTTCCTGATTTCCTCCAGTGTTTGTCTGTCTTTTCCATGATTTTGTTTATATTTTCCATGATTTTGTCATTTTTTACTTATTTTTGTCTGCATATTTTCCTTCCTTTGTTGGAGAACCCTGAATATTAGTGTTCTTAATTCTCTTTCAGGAAGTTCCAGTGCCTTTTCTTCTAGCAGAAGTTCCACCAATGTTTTATTTTGGTCACTTTTTTGGAGCCATCTGCCGTTTTTCTTATGTTTTGATATTGTCTGCTGTCTCTGGGACATTCAATAATTATTTTCTTTGTTTATTGATTGTAGACTTGATTGTTTCATCCTGCTTTTTTTTTATTTGGTTATATCTGGGCAGATGGGCTGAGTGTGTTTTGTTGCTTGCTTGCCTTTGGGCATAATACTTCTCATCTCCTTGTCCAGGTGAGCAGGGGGCCAGTCACTCAGCTATTGTGTAGCAGTGGTGGAGGGGTGGGGGTGGGTAGTTTGTGGCACAAACTGGGGGTGACAGGGTGGACCTGGGGGCAGTACAGAGCAGGGTCCAGAGTACCACATCTGTACCACTCAGAGGTGTGACACTTGGCACACGGTGCAGACAGGAAGGAGGGAAAGGAGAAGATGTGATGTGCAGAGCTAAGTGTGTGAGTGAAAAAAGAGAAAGAAGAGAGAGAGAGACAAAGGCAAAAAAGTTTAAAAAAGGCAAAACGGAAGTAAAAAAGAAGAAGAAAAAAGGTAAATAAAATATTGTGGAGAAGCTGCATGGGTGGTGCACGGGGCTAGGTGGGCTGGAGAAAGGAAAGGAAAGAAGGGAAATAGAGAGAAGAAACCAACAATCAAATAAATAAAATAATTAAAAAAACAAAAACAATACCAAAAAAAAAAAAATGGTGATTGGGGCACCGACTGTTGTGGGCAGGTTAGAATTGGTGTGACAGCGAGCCGATATCTCTCTTGCCAGATGGCACAGTACAGCCCATCAGGAAGGGGGTCAGAGGTAGCACAGGGCCTAGGTGGGAGGGAGAAGGAAAAGGAGAAGGGGAAAGATAAAGAAAAATAAAAAATACGGTGCTGAGGGAGCTGGCTTGTGGGGGCAGTGCAGACCCAAGGAGGCTGTGCGCCACAGGCTCTCCAGCCAAGTGATACAGCACAGCCCACCAAGAAGTTGGGGGCAGTGCACAGGACTGGGTGGGTAGGAGAAAGGAAAGGAAGGAAGGGAGAGAGATAGAACAAACAATAACAACAAAATAAATAAATAAAATGGCGCTGTGGGAGCAGATAAGCAACAATGGCATAGATCTGGGGAGGCCGCATGCGGTGACCCTGCAACCTAACTGTGTAGCACGGCCTCTCCAGAAGGGGCAGATCAGTGCATGTGGGTGGGTGGGTGTCAGAAAGGAAAGGTGAGAGAATAAACAGAAAAATAGAAGAAAAGGGGAAAAAAAAAGAACAAAGCAAACATACCAAAAAATCACAGCCTATCAAGAAGGGGAGGGGATGGCACAGGGGGCTAGCTGGGCGAAAGAAAGGGAAGGAGGGAAGGGAGAAAGAGAGAAGCAAGAAAAAGAAAACCAAAAAACAATTTCAAAATCAAAGAAAAATACAAACCAAAAAACAAACAACTGGCTCTAAAGGGGCCAACTGGTGGGGGTGGGGCAGACCTTGGCGGCACTGAGCTAGTGTCTCTCTGGCCAAGCAATGGTGACCTGTTAGCAAGCAGCAGAGGCCACATAGAGGGAAGAAAGATGGGGCATGGGAAAGCGTGTGTCCCTGGTTACCGGGTGCTCTGTCTCCTGCTGGGAGCTCCGTGGAGTTGCCTTCCTGTACTCCCTGTCTGAAGTCTTTGGTAGCCGAGGTCCAAGATGGAAAATCCAGGTGGCAGTGAGCTGGTATCTCTCCAGCTGAGTGACCGTGGCCCATTGGCAAGAAGAGGAGGCCTCGTACAGGAAAGAAGGGTGTGGGGTGGGAAAGTGTGTATCCCTGGTTATCGGGTGCTCTGTCTCCTGTTGGGAGCTCCATGAAGTTGCCTTCCTGTACTCCCTGTCTGAATTCTTTGGTGGCTGTAGCCCAAGATGGCAAATCTGGCCACATTAACTTGTATGAGACCTCCACTCTGTAGCGCTCCCCATTCTCTGTTCTCTATTTGTTTCTTATTCCATTCTGTGCTTGACTGAGTTCCTGATTTCTTCAGTTGGTACTTAGGGTTCCAGGATTGACGTTTGTATGTTTTACTTAGTTTTTCGGGTCTTTGCTGCAGAGGGATGACATGGTGCTTCTGTCTATAGCACCATGTTGGCTCCCCTGTTCTTTTTTAATAAAGCTTTATTCATGAACTCTTTTCTTTTCATACGAAGTTACTGATTAGTTTATCCATCTTGGTGAATAATGCTGTTGCGATTTGGATCAGGATCGTATTATCTCTACATGTCGCTTTGGGCAGTATTGACATATTCACAATGTTAAGTCTTCCTATCAAAGTGCATGGTATGTTTCTCCATTTATGTAGGTTTCTTTTGCTTTCTTGCAGTAGTGTTTGATACGTTTGTAGTTTTCTTTGTGTAAGTCTTTGATGTCCCTGGTTAGATTTAGTCCTAAGTATTTTATCTTTTGGGGGCTATTGTAAATGGTACTGTTTTCCTGATTTCCTTTTCACAGTTCTCTTTGTGGATGTAGAGGAATCCAACTGATTTTTGTATGTTAATCTTGTGTCCTGCCACTTTGCTGAATGCTTCTGTTAGTTCCAATAGTTTTCTTGTAGAGTCCTTAGGATTTTATATGTATAGGATCATATCATCTGCAAATAAGAATAGTTTTACTTTGCCTTTACCAGTGTAGATTCCCCTTATTTCCTTTTCTTGCTTTATTGCCCTCGCTAGGACTTCCAATATAACGTTGAATAAGAGTGGTGATAAACGGCATCCTTGACTGGTGGCTCCCATTCTCAGGGGGAATGCTTTCAGATTCTCTCTGTTGAGGATAATGTTGGCTGTTGGTTTTGTATAAATTCCCTCTATTATGTTGATGAATTTTCCTTCTATTGCTATTTTGCTGAGACTTTTTTCACAAACATGTGTTGAACTTTACCAAATGCTTTGTCTACATCAATTGATATAATCATGTGATTCTTTTCCTTTGTTTTACTTATATGGTGGATTATGTTGAGCCAATCTTGCATGCTGGGTATGAATCCAACTTGGTGGTGATGCATTGTTTTTTTGATATGCTGTTGTATTCAGTTGGCTAGGATTTTGTTGAGAATTTTTGCACCTATATTCATGAGGGATATTGGTCTGTAATTTTCTTTTTTTAGTGGTGTCCTTTCCTGGCTTTGGAGCCTTGGTTAAGACCTCAGCTGCTAACAAAAGTTTGATGGTTCAAATCCACCAGCCACTCCTTGGAAACCCTATGAGGCAATTCTACTCTGTCCTTTAAGGTTGCTGTGAGTCAGAATCGACTTGATGGCAAAGGGTTTTGTTTTTCATTGCCTGGCTTTGGTATTAGGGTTATGCTGGCTCCATAGAATTAATTTGGGAGTATTCTTCCTTTTCTATAATCTGGAATAGTTTGAGTAGAATTGGTATCAACTTTTCTCTGAACGTTTGGTAGAATTCTCCAGTGAAGCTGCTGTCTGGACCAGGGCTTTTTTTTGGGGGGAGAGGGGGAAAGTTTTTTTAATGACTCCTTCAATTTTTTTTTTTTGTTATGGATCAGTTCAAATTTTCTACCTCACTTTGTGTTAGTTTAGGGAGGTGGTGTGTTTCTAGAAATTTGCCCACTTCCTCTAGGTTTTTGTATTTATTGGAATACAATTTTTGATAGTATTCTGTTACGATCTTTTTTATTTCAGTTGGATCTGTGGTAATGTCACCCATCTCATTTCTTATTCTGGTTATATGCATCTTCTGTTTTTCTTTTGTCAATCTGGCCAGTCGTTTGTCAATTTTATTAATCCTTTCAAACAACCAACTTTTAGTTTTATGGATTATTTCTCTTGTTTTCTGTTTCTTTTATTTCTGCTCTAATTTTTATTATCTCATTTCTTCTGGTGACCGTGGGCTTCCTTTGCTGCTCTTTCTAATTGTTCAAGTTGTGGGGTTAATGTTTTGATTTTTGTCCTTTCTTCTCTTTTTGATGTGTTTATTGCTATAAATTGATCTCTGAGCACTGCTTTTGCTGTGTCCCACAGGTTTTGGTATGTTGTATTTTTGTTCTCCTTTGGTTCTAGGAATTTTTTAATTTTATCTTTGATTTTTTTCTATTACCCTGTAGTTTTTAAGAAGGGTGTTATTTAGTTTCCATTTATTAGATTTTTTTCCTTGCTTTTCCTGTTTTTGATTTCTACTTTTATAACATTGTGATCAGAGAAGATGCTTTGTATTATTTTGAGGTTTTTGAATTTGTTGAGGCTTGAATTTGTGGCCTAAAATGTGATCTATTCTGGATAATGATCCATGAGCTTTGGAGAAGAATGTGTACTTTGCTGCTGTTGGGTAATGTGCTCTGTATATGTATATGAGGTCAAGTTGTTTGATTGTGGTATTTAGATCTTTTGTGTCTTTATTTTCTTTCCAGTTGTTCTCTCCTTCAATGAGAGTGATGTGTTAAAGTCTCCTAGTATTGTGAAAATATCTATTTCTCTTTTCATTGCTGCTAGATTTTGTTTTATGTATTTGGAACTCTGTCATTGAGTATGTATATATTTATTATGGTTATGTCATCTTGGTGAATTGACCCTTTAATCATTATATAATGTCCTTCCTTGTCTTTTAGTGGATTTTGCTTTAAAATCTATTTTATCAAAGATTAATATGCCACTCCTGCTTTTTTTTTTTTTTTTGGTTATTGTTTGCTTGATATATCTTTTTCCAGCCTTTAATTTTTAGTTTATTTATATCTTTGTGTCCAACGTGTGTCTCTTGCAGACAGCATATTGATGGGTCATATTTTTATATCTATTCTGCTACTCTCTGTGTCTTTACTGGTGCATTTAAGCCATTTACATTCAATGTGATTGTCGATAGGTATGAGTTTATTGCTGTCATTTTCTTATAATTTTTTTTTGTGGTGTTGATGGTTTCTTCGTTCCACTTAATTTTTCGTGCTTTTTTTTTTTATCATGGCTTGTCTTTTAATTTCCTTCATTGTTTTTTGTTTTGTGTGTGCTGAATCTTTATGATTTTCTTCTTTTGTATTTTGATAAGTAGATTTGTTGACTTTCTTTGTGGTTACCCTGAGATTCACCTTTATCTTCCTAAGTTTAATGCAATAATTTATGTCTTGATATTGCCTTGACCTCCTCTGCATATGGAAGTTCTAAACATTTACACTTTATTCCCCCTTTACGTTTTTAAGTCGTTGTCTTCTACAGATTGATGTCTCTGATTCCCATTTTCCATCTTTTAGCTCATTGTATTTTTTAGAGTTCTTTATCTAGGTTAATATCTGATGTTCTCATGTGTTTTAATCTCAGATTGTTGTCTGGTGTGTTGTTAGTTTTCTGTCCAAGGGACTACCTGTAGTATTTCTTGTACACTTGGTCAGGTTTTTATGAATTCCTTTAATTTCTGTTTATCTAGAAATGTTCTAATTTCACCATCATATTTGAGGGATAATTTGGCTGGATATATAATTCTTGGTTTGTAGTTTTTTTCTTTCAAGGTTTTATAGGTATGATTCCATTGCCTTCTTGCCTGCATAGTTTCTGCTGAGTAATCAGAACTTAGTCTTATTGATGTACCGTTGTAGGTGATCTGTCATTTTTCCCACGCTGCCTTCAGAATTCTTTCTTTGTCTTTGGTTTTGGAAAGTTTGATTATCATGTGTCTCGGTGTTTTATTGAGGTCTATCCCGTATGAGGTTTGTTGTGCTTCTTGTATGGTTATCTTCTCATCTTTCATGATATTAGGGAAGTTTTCTGTCAGCCTATCTTCAACAATTCTCTCTGTGTTTTTTGTTGGCTTCTGCCTTTCTGGGCTTCTGATCATGTGTAAGTTGTTCCTCTTGATGGTGTCCCACATAAGTCTCAGGCTTTCTTCATTTTTTTTTTGATTGTTCCTTGAACATATTAGTGTCAAGGGATTGGTCTTGTATTCTCCTGATCCTGTCTTCCATTGTTTCAATTCTACTCCTATGACTTTCCATTGACTTATCAATTTCAGCAATTTTATTGTTAAGCTTCTAGAATTCTAGTTGCTGTTTTGTATCCTTTCTACTTGTCTATATATTTTGTGATTTTGTTCTTGTATTGTTTTCCTGAATTCTTCTAGTGTTTTGTCTGTATTTCCTTGGTTTTATCTGTGTTCTCCATAGTTTTGTCTGTGTTTTCCTTGATTCTTTTGAGGATCCTATACATAAGTCTTTTAAATTCCTTATCAAGAAGCTCCATTATCTTTTCTCCCCCAGGGAAGTTTTCTTGTTCTTTATTATGGTCACTTGCTGGGGCCATCTTGCCCCACTTCTTTAGGTATTTTGCTATTGTCTGTTGTCTCTGGGACATTAAAGAGTTATTGTATTTATTTTTCATTTGTCTATTTGTTTGTTGGGTCCTATTTTGTTTTGTTTTTGGTGATTCCTGGCAGGTGTGGCTGGAGTGGTGCTCTGGTCACTGGACTGGCCGTGCTGGAGCACTTCCTACCTGTCTCTGGGTGAGTAGAGTGGTAAGTAAGTGTGAGATCTCGGGTCTCTGTTTACTGATCTTGTGGGGTAGCTGAGTGTGGGTTGGCTGGACTTTGGCTTCCATCTGTCTTTGGTTCAGTGACTCAGGAGCAGGAAATGATGCTCTTTGTGCAAGTGGAGCAGCCCATGTGGTGGGTATGGTGGGCAAGTGGAGGCATGCTCGTCACCTATTGCTGGTTCGAGGGAAGGTGTGGGTGGTAGAGAGGAGGTGGCAGGGGCATCCACGAAGTTGCTCTACCTCCAGCTAGTCCTCGGCAGGGGGAGGGAGGAAGGGATGACAGCTGGATGTTTATTGAGTCCTGCTGCATCTGTCAGTGGCAGGAAGATGGAGGAAGGTACAGTGGTGGGTATGCACACACTCTTCTGCTGCCCTGAACTGGGCAGGGGGAGGGAAGAAAGGGCCTCAGTGGAGATGCACACGTAGTCATAGCTCCTCTGCCCTTTGCTGGGCAGGCTAAGTGATGGAGTCACTCCTGGCAGAAGCATGCACGGTGGTGCAGCCTCACATCAGGCGAGGTGACGGAGGAAGGAGCTGCTGGGAAATGTGCACAGTCACAGCTACCCTGGCCCTCCCTGGGCAGGTTAAGGAATGGAGTTGGGCCTGGTGGATATGGGCACAGAAGTGTTGCCTTACGCTGGATTGGGGGAAGGAGGGACTGGTGGGCCAAGAATCTCTTGCTGTCCTCCTGCTGCTGCTGCCCTCCACAGGCCCTTGTGGGGAGTAGGTGGCAGGCGGGAATATGCTCAAGGGCATACCTAGTCTCACTCATCAGATGGGCAAGGGGAGTAGTGGACTGGGTTGGATGGGATAAGGGGGAAGAGGATAGACTCGTGTTATGGACCCCTAGTCAGTCAAGGCAGTCAGGGTACAGGACCTTCTGCCACCTCTGATCAGGAGGAAGGGTTGAGGGAGAGTGAAATCCTCCAGCTAGGATATGCGGGTGCCAGTGGACCTCATGACCGCTGCAGCCAGCAAGCAGGACCTGTCCTCTCTTGAGTGTGAGGAGGGGGAGGTCACACAGCAACCAATTGGGTAGGAGAGTGCCCGTTGACGCTCCAAGGGTCTACTGCCTCATGCATACCACTCGCCCCTGAGATCAAGGGCTGCTGCTCCTGAGTACCTCCTGTTCTGGATCTGGCACCCTCCCTGTCTCTGCTTGTTTGTGTGTGTGTCTGTAGAGGTTCTCTGTCCCTTTTGGCAAAGTCATGAAGTTGCACCGCTGTTTTCTTCATCCGGTGTTGCTACTGGCCTTGTCCTAAGTTAGCCGTGGTGGGCCAGGACGGCTAGCTGAGCTCCTCTAGTCCGTGTTACTCCTCTTTTGCTGCTTTCCTTATTACTTCCAATCAGTGTTTGGTTCAGTTCTTAGACTTTCTCTTTTGATATTCTTGGTTCCCAGATTGTTATCTGCTTCTGCTTCTTTTGGTTTCTTGGGTCTTTTGTGCAGAGGGATGCGATGGTGTGTGTGACTAAGCCACCATGTTGGCTCCACCTTTGTTTCTCCCTCTTTCATTAGAGCTAGAAATACAATGAACAAGGGGGACAAAAAGAGAAATAATCTTTGCAATCAAATTTCCTTGTACTCCTGAGAGCTTCTGAGGTTTGGCAAACACCTATCTCTGCTGTTTACGTCTCTGGAGGTCGACAGGATGGCATGTGACTTGGCCAGGGCTGCAACCAACCATAGCAGTGGCCACAGCTGTCTTTGCTTCAGACACTCCCCTTTCATATCTTGGCATGTAACACTAGTTTTGTTTACCAGGTAGATTTTTTTTTCAAATGTGTATTATTATTATTATCATTATCATTATTATTATTACAACACTTATCAAAGAAAGAGAAAGCAGTCATGCCAGGGTATGATTAAAGGCCACACTGCATATCAAGGACTCCAGGTTTCCTGGTGACTATCCTACATTTTTCTTTACACCAAAACTCACCACTGCCACCCTCTCTCCCATAAGAAAACTGAACAATATGAAGTGAACATACCATTAAACACTTTGAAGGGAAAAGTCATGTTATGTTTCTAGGCTACAGCATTTTTTCTGGTTGCTTTAAAAAAATCATATTTAGTCCATTTTCAGGGTGGCTCTTGTGGCTTGGGAAAATAAGCTATCTGCTGAATCAGCAGCCCCCACTCCATCCCACCCATCTTAAGTCATTCCACATTTGCTAGGCTTGTATTTACAAAGTGGACTAATAAAATGGTTTTGGATTTTCAATCAATAATATCTTCCTGTGGCAAGATGATCATAAAGTAAAGTGAAAAAAATCAGGAAAAAATATATGTATATCTGGAGACATATATAGCCATATATACACATATTTTATTATATATATGTACACAAAAAACTGCTAATGGTGACTGTTGGATGTTGGTAGAGCACAAACTCTTTAACTTGAAAATAGATAAATAATTAGAAAGAGTCAAAGAAACCAAAAGAAGAGACACAGAGACCTACCTCCTTATACTTTTTCTTGCCCTGCCAGACTGTTACTGGAAAATCACTGATGAAGGCCATCTTTCTATATGACACATCTCTCAATTTGGAAAATAATTGTGAGAATGGTGACACAACATGAAGAATGTAATCAATGCCACTGAATTATATATGTAGAAATTGTTGAAATGGTGTATCTTTCCCTGTGTATATTTTCATCAAGGGGGATTAAAAAAAAGTTCCAGTAAGTGGCTGTCCACACTCTCTCAAACTCTGCCAATGCTGAGGAGTCTTCACTCTGTCCTCTTGAGTTGTCCACTGAATCTTTAACAGCCATGCCTTTAAGAACACTCACCCTTAAAGAGAAATAAAGTTTGTATTTCTACAACTTTTATACATCGGAGCCTTTCCTCCAATCAGGTGTAAACCCTCTTCACCAACCACTGAGTCTGTCAGTTTGTCATACTTTGGTGGCTTGTGTGTTGCTGTGATAGTGGGAGCTTTGTAACCAGTATTTCAAATATCAGCAGGATCACCCTTGGTGGATAGGTTTCAACTGAGTTTCAGGAGTAAGACAGCCTAGGAAGAAGGACCTGGTAGTCCACTTCTGAAAAACTTGGCTAGTGAAAACCTTATAAACAGGAGCTGAACATTGTCTCATACAGCGACAGAAGACAAGCACCTCAGGTTGGAAGGGACTCAAAATACAACTGGGGAAGAGCAGCCTCCTCAAAGTATACATGGATGGAGTCAAGCTATAGGGACCTTCATTTGCTGATGTGGCACTACTCAAAACGAGAAGAAACAGCTGCAAACAGCCATTAATAATTGGAATGTGGAATGTAAGTATGAATCTAGGAAACTTGGAAGTCATCAAGAATGAAATGGAATGCATAAACATCAATATCTTAGGCAATAGTGAGCTGAAATGGACTAGTATTGGCTATTTTCAATCAGACAACCATATGGTCTACTATGCCAGGAATGATAAATTGAAGAGCAATGGTGTCATTTTCATAATCAAAAAGAACATCTCAAGATCTATCCTGGAGACTTCCAGCAAAATGGCGCTCTAGGCAGAAGCACCACTCCACCCTCCACAGCAAAGATCCGAAAAAACTAAGCCAAACAGAGAAAACAACAATCCTGAAACCCTAAAACATCAAACGAAGCGATAAAGAACTCAGACAAGCACCAAATGGAGTGAGAAAACTGACAGAGAACGGAGAGCGAGGAGAGATTCATTCAGAGGTCCCCATTAGCTAACGCAGCACGGATCCACCACCTGGGACTCGTATCAGAGACCAGCAAATGGGGTACAACAAAGTAGCTTCACGGAGCTTCCAGCGGGAGACAAAACAACCTGTAATTTGTGATATATGCTTTCCCACCCCCCACCCTTCTTCACCCCCAATCGGCTTCCTCTGGTTTCTGCGGCCACAATCTCTTATCCAGGAAGCACGGGTTGCTTGGATTCCACCCACCTGAATGGGCCGGCTCTCTGAGTGCCATTTTTTGGCTGCTGGTGTTGCTTTTTTCCACTTCTTTTGATTTCTTCCTTACTTCTCACCAGCTCCCCCTCCTTTCACTCAAATACCTGGCTCCATGCACCATCTTTGCTTCTTCCTGAGGGGCTGTGGAGCTCCATTCGAGTGTGGATCTGCTTCCCAGCCTGGGCTGCTGCGCTGGTGGGATCCCGGGGCTTTTGTTCATTTGTTTGTTTTGAATTGTTTGTTTATTTCCAAGAGCCCGTTCTGGCCAGGTGGTGCTGCATGGCTTGGAACCTAACCCCTCGGCTTGCACAGATGTGCAGAGGGATCCCTGAGGGCATTTCCTTTTTTGTTGGATTTTTTTTTCTGTTTTTTGGGGGCTTTTCTTGTTCTTTTTGTTTTTAATTTGTTTTGTTTTCTTTTTTGTTTTTTTCCCTTTTTGTCTTTATTCATTACTCAGTTTCTCATCTCTTTATATCTTCCTTCTCTTTCTGTTCCCTGAATACCTGGCATTGTATACCTCTACGCCTTCTAGCCAGGCTGTACTGCAACACTTGATAACAACTTCCCCAGGCCTCATATCTGCACCGGTGGGATCCCTGGGAACTTTGCTGTTCTTTAACCTTTCCGATTTTTATTTATTCATTCTTTTCTTTTTGTTTTTTTCTTCCTCTTCCCATTTTTGTTTTTCTCCATTTCAAAGTCTCTCATCTCTCCACTCCAACGGCAAGCTTCCCTAGCATTCTTTTCTGTTTGTTTGTATGTTTTTGGCTGCTGTTCCTCTCTCCTCTCTCCCATACCTATTTTAGCTCCACACATAATAATATCCCCACTACATCCTGCCTACCTGCACCGTGCGCTTAACATTACACCTCCAAGCAGCACAGGCATGGCCTACTGCAACCTGCCCTGCACTTATTACAACCCGCCCTGGTGGCTGTAGTAAGTGCCACAGACAACCCATCCCAGTAATGCCTCTTCAGCTAGACCTGCTTACTGTACCATATCTGAGTGACTGACCATGCCAATTTGAGAAGGAGGCAAAAAGTATTGTGCCCACAGACGAGCAAACAACAAAGAACACGCAGCCTGCCTGCTCAGATATAGCCACATTTTTAAAAAAGGGACAAAACAAACAAATCTACAATCAATAAACAAGAAAAATAACTACCGAATGCCCTGAAGACAGCAGACAATATGAGAATATTTACAAAAACAGGACAGGATGGTTCCAGGAGGCGTCCAAAATAAAACAGCAGATGACTCTCATCTGGAGGAAAATGCGCTAGAACTACCTGATAGGGAATTCAAATCTCTAATACTCAGAATTATCCAAGAGCTGAAGCAAAAAACAGACCAAAATAAGGAAAAAATAGACAAATTCATGGAAAATACAGACAAAAAAATGGAAGAATTCAGGAAATTAATGCAGGAACAAAATGCCAAAAATAAATTCACAAATAGAAATTATACAAAAACAACAATAAGAAATCCAAAAGATAAACAACAAGATTTCAGAAATGGACGGTGTCATAGAAGGGCTGAGAAGCAGATTTGAAACTGTGGAAGACAGGATCAGTGGAATTGAAGGAAAACACTTGTATGCAACTCTGTTTCAGGAAAACTCAGGAAAAAGAACAAAGAAAAATGAAGACACCCTGAGAGTTATGTGGGATACAATCAAAAGCAAAAATTTTTGAGTGATTGGCATTCCAGAAGAGGGGGAGAAAACAGAAAACACAGAGAGGATCATTGAGGAACTGCTGACAGAAAACTTCCCCAATACCATGAAAGATGAAAAGCTGGCCAGCCAAGAAGCTCAACGAACCCCATATAGGATAGACCCCAAAAGAAAATTACCAAGGCATATCATAATCACACTCGCCAAAACCAAAGACAAACAAAGAATCCTGAGAGCAGCTCGTGAAAAACAAGAAGTCACATACAGAGGAGAAACAATAAAACTAAGGTC
>NW_004444093.1:4113189-4143344 GCF_000243295.1 Trichechus manatus latirostris | reverse complement strand
AGGTCAAGAAGGGAGAGGGTCAACATGTTGCGGGGTTGTTAACCAATGTCATAAAACAATATGTGTACTACTGTTTCATGAGAAACTATTTGTTTTGTAAGCCTTCACCTGAAGTACAATAAAAAAAAAGGTAAAAAGTAAAACAAAACAAAAAAAAAGATCTATCATGAAGTACAATGCTATTATTGATAGGATAATATCCATACGCCTAGAAGGAAGACCAGTTAATACGACTATTATTCAAATTTAAGCACCAATCACTAAGGCCAAACGTGAAGAAATTGAAGATTTTTACCAAGTTCTGCAGTCTGAAATTGATTAAACATGCAATTAGGATGCACTTTATCTCAAGCTTCTCCCCGTACATTGCTCAAAACCTTAGGAAGACACAGAATAAGGTACAAACTGAATCTAACCCTGAAAACAAAGAGTGACAATTAATGAACATCTAATACTATAAGGTATTTCCATCAGTTAAGCTTCTATTGAGCCAAAGATGAAAATCTTACAGAGCAGGCAGCTACAGTTCAGTTCATGAAAGAAAGCACATAGCAACAAAAGCAATGCTCAACCCCACTTGACTGCCAGCTTTCTGTCTCAAATATGTGACATCTGTGCCAACAAGATAACATAGAGGCTTAACCTCTATTACAAAGAAAGGACTTTTTCAGAAAACCCAGGTGAAAATAAATGTACACTTCTTTTGTGCCACCATCCACCCAATTGTTCACCAAAATGTCCCTCATATTCATCTCCTCCTCTATCTCTGCACTACCTTCTTTAGACCCATCATCTCTCCTTGTCTTATCTCCTTGCTTTCAAGTCCATTTTCAACCCTCTTTCTGAAGAAAGCTCAATATAACAGAAAATTGTCAATATCACAATCTTTAATAATACTCCCTACTGATTAAGTAATACAGAAAGGATAGAGAACAAAATCCTCACTCTAGTCCCCCAAACCCTTCACCATCTGGCCCAGCTCCAGGCTCCGGGTCTTCCTACCTTCTCCCCCAGTTCATCATCCTCTACAACATCCCACCAAAGTATTGACATGCCACAAACCTGATTTGATAATTCACATTCCTGAAGCTTTGAAAGATCTACTTACTCAACTAGAAATGTTCCTTCCTCTTTGTCCCTCAGGAAAACTCAACATCTCTTCAACCTTCAAGATGAAGATTAAAGAAACCCTCAAGTTCTGTCGGGTGTATTACCATTAGGCATAATGCTGCTTAGAAAAGTGCTGGGCATACACTTGCCTGTGGCAATGACAGGATTAGCTGACAGAAATCTTCAGGCTTACTGCAGGAGAATGCTGGAATCTGAGACCAGCCAGGGGCAAGGTGAGAATAGTCCTGGTAGGTCAGCCAGATGGTGTTCAGAGCTGTGTAAGTCCCCTAACAATGCTAAGTCACCAATATGGGGGGTAGAGGCTGTGGAGACACAGGAGCTCTGGACCTGACAGGGTCTTCTGCACATAGGCCTGTGTGTTGTCCCAGTATCTGCTACCTCCCAAGCCCTGTGCCAAACTCAGAGATCCCTTCCCTTCAAACTCTTCTGCCAACAGGCTCCTGAGTCGGTGCTCAAGGAGGTGCTGAGACAGCTAGTGGGTGGGAACACATTTTCATGAACAGCTTCCCTAAAGCCAATGGGAAGAAGGTAAGAGAAGCCTGAGGCAGGCTAACTCTAGCTGTGGGGTCTCAGAAGGACAGTGTCCACCACAGCCTGGACTTCTTTCCTCCTTATGCTCTTCTCTCACTGCACAGGTAGGGATGGACTTTAGAGACCCAGGGGCAGTTCCCCAACCTGCATCAACTCTTTCTGGCTCTGACCCCCAATCATCTTGAACTTAACCCCTGCTCCATCACCTGCAAGTATCCCTGTTCCCAGGTCCCCTCTCCCAGCCTGTGCTCACTCAGCTGACTTCTGTCTCCTACACCCTGAGCAATGGCTTCAATGTTGGTGGCTTCAGCATTTTCTGATACCAGCAGAAGCCAGGGAGCACACCATAGTATCTCCCCTACTTTCAGTCAGATTTAAGTAAGCACCAGCGCTCTGGGGTCTTAACCACTTCTCTAGATCTAAAGATATATTGAGTAATTTGAGTATTTTTCTCCACCTTGGGGTTCATTAGCAGGATGAGGCTGATTATTACTTTAAGCTGAGGTGCAGTGGTCCTGCTCACAGGAACCAGATAGATGGGAAATGGACAAAAATATTGTGTTCTAGTCTGGAGGCTCTTTTGAAAGTTAGATAATACATTCTAAATTAAAATCATTCTTTATAAATTAGTGCTATTGTAATTCATACCAGGTAATTGCAAGTTATTAGTAGAATATTCATAACTAGGAATGTTCATACCTAGGAATTTCAGGGTCATTTCTGGATTTTTGTATATGATCACCTTCTCCCACCTTGCTGTTAAATATTTAATTGGCTTTGGAACAAAACGAAACCTGCTACCCCATTTAGATGACCATCCATGCTGGAAGGAGGAACTCATCCTTTTCACAAAAATCATAAAACATGTTGCACACATCATGACTGAAAGAATGCAAACTGTGGATGTGGCAGATTGTTACAGTAATGACCCCCCATGAATCACACCTAACCTCCTAAACCGAGAAAATAAATTTCTGCTTGTTAAAGCCACCTACTTGTGGTATTACTGTTATAGCAGCACTAAATAAATAAGACACGTCTGAAGGGAAATGACTACTTATCTCAATTCCAGGCCTCCAACCCTACATGCTATGTCTATTGTGGAGGGCCAGCCAAGCAAGGCTGAACTGCCTCTGTCAGGGGAGAAGTTGCCACCATAAGGTCCAAGGGAAACGAGGGGAAGTAGGTGAAATTGGAGGAAGAGATGAGACAAGCAAACTAGCAGTGCTTTTTGATTAAAGTATTTTTTTAATTAGAAGTCTCCTGGATATACTGCAAAAAGACTGCCCTACCCCCTCCTCTGCTAAGCCCCCCTCCTCCTTAAAACATCTCTGGCCCAGGCACATGACCCAGGATGCCAGGAGTGGGTCAACATCAGCAGTAGAAAAACAGAAAAGAACAGCTTTTCGCAAAAATGATCAATAGTTCAAGGATACTGTTGGTAAGGGTTGCTGATATGCCAGGCTGGTTATAGGAAGTGTGATGTGGATGGGGGCTGAGGAGCAGAATTGGGGCTAGAGTGGAGAGGCATGGATGATGGGAGAGCCAAGGGGTCAGGTGGCATATTGGGCAGGGAGGCCGTCCAGGTATACCAGCATAGGTGTGTCCACAAGGTTATGAGATGATGGGAGACCCTGCTGTCACTAGGCTCTGGAGTCACTAATTCTGGCTTTCAGATGAGGCTGGCATTCTCGTAGCTGAGCTTGGTGAAGTTCAGCTGTCCCGAAAAGTCCACTGACAGAGCAAAGAGATGGGAAGGGCAGGCAGGCCAAGATCCAGGACAAAGGAGTATGACCAATGAGCTCAGAGCTGAATCTCCATATCCTAGTCTTGCCATGAGGACTGGTAACTCCCGGCCTGGGCCCCAGCATCAGGGAATGCCTGCTGCCTGCCTGCCAGCAGGGAGGCTTGGATAAAGTTTTCAGAGAAGGAGAAAGGGGCAAAGTGAGTGCAAAGCATTATAATTTAATTGGCTGAACTGTTAGGACCACTGCCTGCCTGCTCAGGGTTTGAGAAGAAGCCAAAACACTCCTCTGAGCAGCTGTCACCACTTCCAGACTGGAGGGGGTTTCTAGACTTGCCTGGCCCACAATGCAAAGGAAGGGATCAGATTCCCTGCCTTGGAGACCATACCCAGATGGGGGTGTGGGGCGGGGGAGCAGGAGGGGACCACAGCTTCTCGGTCTGAATCCAGGGATCACAGACCACCCTCTCCAGAGCAGGGACAGTGGTTCCACTACATAGCCCCAGATTCTTGAGGCCTCCTCAGCCAGGCCCTTTTGTCCTCAGTGTTGTTTGGGACACCCAAAGAGCTTCCCACAGTGTGGGAGCATCTTTGCGGGGACAGTGCTGGGTCAGGACAGTTCTAGGGCCCCTCAGCTGTTCTCTTGCCCTGTGGTCAGGGCAACCAGAGACAACTTGTTTGCTCAAGGTCTAAAGCTATGCCAGAGGATCAGGTGTGGGCAGAAGTCCAGCTCACACTCCACTCACCAGCCTGACACCATGGTGCCTGGCTGTCTTTTTCCACAGGAAAGGGTGCCTCTTTCTAGCTGGCACAGTGTTGAGGCTCTGCCTGCGGAAGTTTTGACCTTGTTCGGCTACCTCTCAGACCACCCCTCAGTGGAGCGGACTGGTAGGGAGCCCCTCAGTTTCTGCCAGCAGCGACACTTGGGTTTAGTGATGACCCCTGCCACACTGTGAGAGCCTCCCACCTCTAGGTCCTGCTCCCAAGGTCCCTTGATCCACAGCACGCTTCAAAATCCTCTGCCTAGAAAGCCTGGGTCAGCTCAGCAATGACCTGCTTATAATTAAACAGGCACTGACAGCCCAGCTTCTTCTTGTGGAAGATATCGTTGCCTGAGATATCAGGGCCAAAGGACATGTCCACATGGCCCATGTTGTACTCATTGCACAGGTGGCAGAGCACGTTGTTGAGGAGCCCCCGAACAGTGTCTGCCGTGGAGCTCAGCTTGCTGTGGAGGTTCTGGTCATTGGGGTTGAGGGTCTTCTGGTCCTCCATGATGTTGCCCAGGGAGATGTTAAAGTAGGCAATGATGCGGTACAGCTCCACCAGCTTGTCCTTCTCCGTGCCTTCGGCGTGGAAGGGTGGGAAGTTTGTCAAGTCATGGCCGCCACACAGCTTGTCCACTTCACTGGGGAATGGCTCACCCTGGGCCGTGTACTGAGGAACAGAGGGCAGAGGGGAGGTGAGCAAGGAGGCAGGGATCAGTGTTCCAGCCCTGCCACCAGCCCTTGCAGCAAGCTCTTGGGCCTCAGTTTCCCACCTATGGCATGGAGACCCATATCTGTGCCCTGTAGGCATCTCAGGATTGTCATGAAAGGCAAATGGACATCTGAGTGTGAACAGAATTGGTAAAAAATCAAGGCCTCTACCATGCAAGGATTGTTATTGTTAGTAGTATTAGGAGTCCCTGGGTAGTGCAAATGGTTAATGGCCTTTAGATGCTAATTGAAAGGTTGGAGGTTTGAGACCACCCAGAAGTGCTTCGAAAGAAAGATATGGCAATCTACTTGCAAAAAATCAGCCATTGCAAAGCCTATGGAGTACATTTCTATTCTGATACACAGGGGGTGCCATAAGTCAGAATCAAACTGACTACACTTTTTTAAAAATAATTATCATCATCATATGGGGAAAGAAAGAAAACCTGGTTCCTCACCTTCAGAGATGTGCCACACACACTTGCCCTTTTACCCATCTGGGCATCTCTCTGCACGCAGACACCCACCGCCCACTGTCTCGCTCAACAACACCTCTCTGAACAACTCCCTTCCTTTTCCCTCCTTTGTGTATCTCCATCAGCCTCTTGGTCCACATGGTGGAGGAATCTTAACACCTGAAGTGCCAGGCCCCGTACTGTCTGACCCCAGCTTTGGACCGACCTAACCCTGGGAAAGTCCATTCCAGTCTGGGCTGGGGTTGGGTACACGGAAAGCTGGATGTGGTTTAACCAGCCTCCCTGCTTTCCTTCCATCTTCAAAGGTCCCCTCCATGGTCAGCCCCCCTCCCCCAGCCAAGGTCAGTGTGGCCTCTACTGATATCTGCAGGAATTCTGCCCACTCCTTTCACCCCAGGCCCACACCCTCCTTCCTCGGTACCCGGGGATGGGAAGGGATATCTTACGTAGAGAACAAAGAGGGTGTTGGCAGTACTGTTGAGCTGTTCCAGCTGGTTCTTGATCTGAGTCATGAGGTTGCTGGGACATGGGTGGTCTGTGGTGCAGGTGGCCTTGTCAGGAGTGGGGCTCCCTGCCCCATGTTCCCAGTGCAGAACAAGCAGCAGTGACAGGATTCCTGGGAGCCAGAAGAAAGGTGCCATGATCAGACGTGGGGACAGCAGCTTGAGGCTCAGGTCACACTGGATGCACTGTGTCTACACCTACAGCTCTATCACCACCGTCTCTGTCTCCCTTTACCCTATATCGCTACCCCTGGTTCTCTCCACATGCTTATATCTCCCTGCAGGATACGAGCTGTTCCTACTGATTGGAACTTGGATCTAAGGTGACACACAACCATCCAATCCTTTCCCTCAAGAAGGCAAAAGCCCCCTGGCCTTCTGGCCTTCTGACTTGAGGGTACCACTCCCCATCCTGTTGGAATAGGAGGCGCCTATCTACCCATCTCCCCAGATGGCTCAGATTCCTAAGCATTGCTTCATGTACACCTGCCCTGAGCAACCCAAATCTCTCAATCTGGGCTACTGTTGGGACCACGGAGGTGGGGGGAGGGATCCTTCGCTGACCTTCTTCACCCTCCCAAACCTGCCACCTGATTCTGGCTCCCCAGGCCAATTGCCCTCCCCCCACCCCAATTTCCCATATCCTTCATCTCTGTACTCCAAATGTGGCCAAAATCCCTACATTTGTTTTTGTTGTTAGTTGCCATCCAGTGAATTCTGACTCATGGTGACCCATGTGTGTCAGAGCAGAACTGTTCTCCATAGTGTTTTCACTGGCAGATTTTTTAAGTGTAAATGACCTTTCTTTTGAAGAGCCTCTGGGTGGGGGAAAGCCTCCAGCTTTCAGTTAGCAGGCAAGCATATTAACTGTTTGTACCACCCAGGACTCCCCTTCTACATAGTCTTTCAATTTATGGCAGAGGTGACCTGGACGGTTCTCTTTCTTCTACCATGAACCCTGAGCTTCTTGGTCACAAAGCCTGGTGCATGGGAGGCCTTTACGAGGCTTGACCAGGTGAGTGGACAGATGACTGAAAGAGCATGAAGATGAGTGACCATGAGCCTCATCTCCAAATGATCTCTTAGCTTCCCATCAGCTTGGCCTGTGACCGTGGATCAGAGCTGTCAGAATGCTGCATGCACAGAGAGAGAAAGTGGCCCCTTTCCCTGCAAGAGGGTGCAGGTACCTGAGATTCACTTGGCTTTGTCTGTCTCCTCTGTGGTGGGTGGGCTGGGTCCCGCTCCTGGGAGCATTCCTGTCTCCCTGCTCACAGCATCCTTCCAGCAACCTTGTGAGGCAGCTAGACCAGTGTTCATAGTTATTACTCTCAAGATTTGGCAGATACAAGAGCTGAGCTCACCTGAGAGGATCAGCTACTCATGGTCATAGAACAGGATGGGGCAGAGCCAGGACGAGGGCTCAGGCACAGGGGCAGTGCCCCTTCCTTCCTTTGAGTGAGTGTTCTTGCCTCCTGTTTGGAGGGTAACCCAATCACCGATTCCCAGTCCTTTGTTCTCTCTGGCCCAAGGGAGGGCAGAGAACAGAACTCCTGCCCTCTCCTCAGGGACCAGAAAATTCCCCAGACATGGGCAAGGGCAAGAACCTGGATCCAGAGTGCTGGGCAGCCCTTCCTCCCCCCTGGCCAGCAGCTGGCATCTCTCATTCCCTCCCTTTCTGGCCTTGGCATTTGTTTTGATTTCCTCTAGTTTCCTTGTATGGTGTTATTTGTTTTTTTGCATAGTTCAACCATGTATTAGATGAGTGGAGGGGACACTGAGGATGGCTGAGTGTGGCTGTGTGTGGTGTGGAACTGGAACTGAGCTTGGGGACAAGGAGTCAGAAATAGCTGGGGGTTGGGCTCCTGGCCCTGCACTGAGGCCTCTCCTGTCTGGAGCAGCTGCTGGTGCTGCTGTGGTGATTTGCATTTGGGCAAAGTCTTAGACTGGAGAGGAGTGAGAGATGGAAGGCTTCAGGATGGTATTTCTCTGACTTCAGTGTGCACAGGGACCCTGAAGCCCTTCTAAAAGGCAGACTCCCATTCAGTAGGTTCAGGGGTGGGGTCAAGTGCCTGGGTGGTACAAATAGTCAAAATGCTTGGCTACTAACAGAAATGTTGGAGGTTTGTGTCCACCCACAGGTACCTCGGTAGAACAGCCTAGTGATCTACTTCTGAAAAATAGCTGTTAAAAACTCTATGGAACACAGTTCTACTCTGACACACATGGGGTTGCAATGAGTCAGAATTGACTGGATGGCAGCTGATTTTATGAAGAAGGAGAATTCATTTACTACATTAAAAAGCCACATTTTCAAAAATAAATATTCATGTCATAATGGAAACAAGATGTATTTGTTTCCTTATTTATAGCCCTATTTGTTCTAAACAGCATGTAAGGCTCTTACAACAGAATGCACACAATAAAAAACACTGATGAAATACATAAGGAGAGTTAGATCAGAGAAGATATAAGCAGACTGATAAAACCAAGACCATAGAAATAAAGAAAAATGCTTTAGCTTGCAAGGGGCACAGAATTACTGTGGCCAAGCTTCAGAGATGGCTCTGAGACTCCTGGCAGCAAAATAAAAAGGGAAATATGATCTGTTATGTGATTATGATCAGAAAGGATTATACCTCAGGGGAAACAGACTCCTGGGTAGGGGAGTGTGAAGAGTGAGGAGTGGTTGATGTCCCACCCAAGGTGGCATCCTCCATTAAGGATTCCAGGCTGATCCTGCAGTGGTCTTGGCTAAAGCTTGTGCCCGTTGTCAAATTCAGCCCAGTGAAGGGGACTCTACAAGGAGCTAGGGTGACCCAGCACTAACTGGGCCTTTAGCCCAATCCAAGGGGGGGACTATTGTGTCCTAGGGTGGGGCAGGGCCTGAGTATGCCTCTAAAGCTTCTCCCTGCCCCCAGGGTTTTTTGATTGTTTTTAGATTGTGATAAAATATATATATAACAAAACATTTGCCATTGCAACCTTTTTTACATCCACAATTCAGTGACATTAATTATCATGTTGTGCAACCATCACCACAATCTAGTTGGAAAATTTTCCATCACCCTTAACAGAAACTGAGTGCCCCCTAAGCAATGACTCCCTCTTTCCTTCTCACTCCGACTCCTAGTAACCACTAATAAGCTTTGGTCTGTATACATTTGCCAACTCTAGGTATTTCAAGTAAGTGTAGTCATACAATATTTGTCCTTTTGTGACTGGCTTATTTCACTCAGCATAATGTTTTCAAAATTCATCCATGTTGTAGCATTTATCAGAACTTCATTTCTCTTTATGGCTGAATAATATTCTGTTGTGTATATACACCACGTGTTGTTTATCCATTCATCTGCTGACGGATGTTTAGGTTGTTCCTACCTTTTGGCTACTGTGAATAGTGTTGCAATGAACATTGGTGTACGAGTTGCCCCCAGGTTTTAAAACCTTTTTATTGACATATAATATACTTACAAAATGTACATCAGATGGCTCCCTCCCTCCTGAAAGATTTTGTGAGGGCTGGAACAATGCCAAGGAACCCATGAGGGATGCGGTGGGGGGAGGGGGCTTGGGCAGTTAGTGGACTTTGAGCCTCTTCACCCTCCTGGTCATTCCAGGGCCACTGGTCTGGGGCCCAAATAGAAAGCATTTTTGGGCCACTGGCTTCAGCATCAGCAGAGCCCTGTTTGCACAGTGGTTAAGCACTTGGCTGCTAACTAAAAGATCGTCGTTGGTTCAAACCTAGCTATCAGCTGCTCTTTGGGAGAAAGATGTGGCAGTCAGCTAGCCTAAAGATGCGGCATTCTGCTTCTGTAAAGATTACAGCCTTGGAAATCCTATGGGCAGTTTTACTCTGTCCTAAAATGCGTTGCTATGAGTTGGAATTGACTCGACGGCACCGGGTTTTGGTCTTTGGCTTTGACGTCGAGGACACTTCCCAGGCTGCCTCCTACCCTACTGGAGGACATAGCCTACCGAGCCTGCCTCCGTCTCTTTGAGTTGAGGTAGCACCACCTGCTCCAGCCTCACTTAACAGGCCGAATATTTCACTTATAAGGACATGTTCAAGGCCCGTCCATTCCATCTGAGCCTCAATGACGGGGGTAAGGGGGACAGGTGGGCGGGTGCAGAGGGACAGCTTCAGACATGATGAGTATGAAGGCGAGCAGGGGGAACACAGCAGACAGGCCTTCTCTGGGTGCTGAGAACCAAACCACCGGCCAAGAGGAAAATGTGCGTGAGATATTTTTGTCATTCCAAGTGGCTCGGTCCAGCGCCTGCCCAGATGGTCAATGAATCAACGCTGGGAAAGGCTCTACCTGTCAGCAGGCTTTGTCCCTGGTCCTGCTCAGCACATCCCCACCCTCCACCCCTGCAGGTGGCGGGCAGCCCTCCCAGCTCCCCAGAAGGACAGTTCTCCACAGATGAGGGTGCCACGTGTGGGGCCCCCACAGTAGCCGTGAGTGCGGGACTCTTGTCTACCTCAGCTTGCTCTTCTCGTCCCGTCCTGGGAAGGGGCATCTCACACATCACCCACTGTAGTGTGTTGAATGGTGGCCCCCCTACAGATAGCACTCAGAACTTGTGGATGTGATCCTAGTTGGAAAAAGTCTTTGCAGATGTAGTTAATAATCTCAAGATGAGCTCTCCCTAGATTATCCATTGAGCCCTAAATGCAATGACAATTATCCTTATAAGAGATGCCCGGAGGAGAGACGTGGGGAGAAGAGGAGAAGGCCATATGAAGACAGGCAGAGACTGGAATGATGTGGCCACAGCCAAGGAACACCTGGAGCCACCAGAAGCTGGAAATAGCAAGGAATGGATTCTCCCCGGGAGCTTTCAGGGTTGTGTGTCCTTACTGACCCCTTGATTTCAGAGTTCTGGCTTCCGGAACTGTGAGAAGATAAATCTCTGTGGTTTTAAGCCACCCAGTTTATGGTCATTTATTAGGTGGCCCTAGGACCCTAGTATCTGTCACCTGTATCAGATGTATCCAAATCAGCCTCTACATGACCTGACGCCATCCCCTCCCCTCTACTTCCCTGCCCCAGGCTGTTATTACTTCTCTCCAGGACTAGAGCAACAGCCTTCAGACTGTCTCCCTGCCTCGACCTCATCCCCTTCCAATCTGGCTAAACCTCCTCCTCATTGCAGAAGCTTTCAGAAGCCCTGCTCAAATTGCTGAGAGGGTAAGGCCACCCACTTCCTGTGGACCTCAATCTAGTTCCCACCTTCACGTCTGACTTCATGAACCCCCACTCAGAAGGGCCCCACACTTGTTTTAATGCTATGCTATTGTCATCTTGCAATTCTGAATTATTTTTGGACAAGGCTCCTGCATTTTCATTTTGCATCAATTGAAACCAGTTGTCACCCAGTCTACTGTGATTCATGATGACTCCATGCATGCCAGAATAAAAGTGTACTCTGTAGGGATTTCAGTGGCTGGTTTTGCAGAAGTAGATCTGCAGGCCTTTCTTATGAGGTGCCTCGGGGGGGACTGAATCTCCAACCTTTCAGTTAGCAGCCTGGTGTGTTAACCATTTGCACCATCTAAGGCCTCATTTTGCAGCAAAACAAACAAACAAACAAACAAAAAAAAAAAAAACACCTGTTGCTGTCAAGTTGAATTGATTCTAACTCATGGTGACCCGATGTGTGACAGAGTAGAAATGCTCGATAGAGTTTTCTTGGCTGTAATCTTCTTTACAGAAGTGGATCACCAGGCCTTTCTTCTGCAGCACCACTGGGTGTGTTTGAACCTCCAACCTTTAGATTAGTACTCAAGAACAAACCTTTTGTGCCACACCAGGACCCTCATTATGTACAAGGTCCTTCTAATCATTTAGCCAGCCCTGCACAGCTCAGCTTTCTCAGCTGGCCTCATCCACACCCCTTGGACCTTACCATCCCACACCACCAAACTGGGATCTGCATTTCAGTGCTCCTCGGGATTCCTGTTCATTCGAGTCTGAGAAGCACCGCAGTGCAGCAACCCACACACAGGGCCAGGGCTTCCACATGCCTGGATATGAATCCTGGCTCTGAGCTTTCTAGCTGTAGGAGCTTAGGCAGTTTTTCTTAACTTTCTGTGCCTCATTTTCCTCATCTGTCACATGACCCTCATATGGCCATTGACAGACTTGATGACAGAATGCTTGGCACACAGTAAGCACATGGGTTAGAGTGCCAGGCCTCATCTAAATACTCTCGCCCCACCTGCCTCCCCCTTTGCTGGAATATCTGTTCTGCTCTTAACTTACTTTTACAACCCTCATAAGCCCCCACCATGGTGACCCTCCTCAGGGAAACCTCAGCTCTCCTGTAAGCAGTAGAGGAGATACCGGGGTGCAAGGTGGCCACTCCGTCTCCCCATACCCGGCCCTGACTCTGACTGAGGACCCAGCCCTCAGTGTCCCCGACTCAGTTCAGCCCGCTGTATTCTCTGCTTCCTGCTGGAAGGCCAGAGTCACATCCCCTCCCCCAGTGACCAATGGGAGGTCCTGCTTCCCAGAAGCAGTGACCCCCTAGGAAAGTGCTGGAGGAGGGGAGCTGGGTGTGAGGTCAGTCCCATGTCAGTCCCGCTCCCTTTCCCACCATGGCTGGGAAAAGGCCGCTGAGTGGGTGCCAGCCATGGGGGAGGTCTGGTCCCCTGCTCCCAGCCAGACCGCAGGCTGCAATGCTGAGCCACAGCCAGGCCAGGGGGAGGTGTTCTCAGCTCCCAAACTCCTCTCTGTCTGACTCTTGGGACCCCTCCCCAGCCCCAGAGCCCAGCAGCTTCCAAGGGCTCTTGCACGCAGGTGAGGTCATTGCCTCCACCAGACCAGCCTGACGCAAATAAGTCAGCCTCCCATGTGGCAAGAATCACACATCTCTGTTCCCTGGCCAAATGCCCACCTGTTGTAGCTCTGGGCCCCAATTTCTCCACGTCATTCCTCAGAGGGACCTTCAGGAGCTGGCCCCAAACACCTGTTGGAAGAACTGAGCTGGGCTGGCTGAAAGAGAATTATGGGGCAGGGGTGGGCGGCTCTTTGAAAAGACAGATTCCTAGATCACCCTCCAGAGTCCCACTTTGGTTCATGAGGAGAAGCCCTAGAAGCAGCCTTTAACAGCTCCGGGGGATTCAGTGCACAGACAGTCTCTGGAACCTCTGGCTTCAAGCCTCATTTGCGGCCTACAGAGCAGAGCTGCATTGCTGGTGTTTATTCTCTGCTCGAAGTGATTTTTCTCATGGCTTGGCCAACTTGAACCCCTTCTTCTGCTCCTCAGGGCTTCCCAATAGTGCCTGGTGCCAGAATGTTTTTGCCAAAGGCTTGGGGACTTGGTTTATGGCCTCTGGAGGGATGATGAGTGGGGGCTCCTGGTTAATTCCTGGAGGAGGTTCAAACCTCTGTGTTAGTCAAGATCATTCCTCAACTGGGGGCAATTGTGCCTCCCAGGGGACATTTGGCAATGCCTGGAGAAATTTTTGGTTGTTATGACTGAGACAGGGGGTGCTACTGACATCTAATGGGCAGAGATGAGGGATGTTGCTCAACATTCTACAAAACACAGAACAACCCTTCTGCCACTAAGAATTATTCTGTCCAAAATGTCAATAGTGCCAGGGTTGAGAACTCCTGGCCAAAATAAATCCATCAATTAACTCATCATCACCCAACTCCTAATCGGCTCCCAGGCTATGGGGATGCTGAGACAAGATCCAGCCTCCAATAACTGACCATCTGGCTCAGTCACTTTGGGTCCTCTTTGTCCCCAGGGAAAACTTGGGGACAGGAGACTGGAGGTCTTTCATCCTAGTCCCAGGCAGGCATCCTCATCACTGTGTCCCCTGGACACCTCACTTCCCCTCTCTGAGCCTCAGTTTTTACACCATAAAGCAAGGTTGGTGTAAGAGAGACCACAGGCTTTAGAGCAAACTGCCTTGGGTTTGGATTCTGGCTCTGTCCCTGACCAGCTATGGGAACCTGGACTCATTACTTTGTCTCCCTGAGTCCCCATGTCCTCATGTGTGAAGTGGGGACCCCACATCTCTCTTTACAGGGCTGCTGGGAAGACAAAATGAGATAGTAGATGTAGGGTGTTCAGCCCAGGTCACCCATGTAGTAGCCTTCCATGGACAGTTGTTCTCTTCCCTGTTTGATTCAAGGTTTACTCCATCTCCCAGAGTTTTCCCCAACTCCACTGGTCTAGGGTTGCCAGATAAAACACAGGAAGCTGAAATTCAAATTTAACGGGGTGCCCTGTATTTTTCTTTGCTAAATTCAGCCCACCACCTGTTTTTATAAATAAAACTTTATTGGAATACATCCATACCCATTATTTACATGTTGTCTATGGCTGCTTTTTGTGCTACAACAGAGTTGAGTAGTTGCGACAGAGACTATATGACCTGCGAAGCTTAAAACAGTATCTGGACCTTTACAGAAAAAGTGTGCTGACCCCTAGTCTATGCTCTGCTTATCACAAGGTGGTCTGGAAATAATTCCCTGAGGGTGGTGGGGCGTGTGCCTGGAGCCCATGGAGTAACAGCCCCTTTTTTCAGGAGGTGGATAGAGGAGATAAGTGAAGAAAACCATGGGCCCTATAGGTCACCCTGGGGACACAGCCTGCAATAAATTGGAAAGAGCATAGGCCAGGGGGACAGGGACCTGGATTCTACAGCTGAGCCTTTGCTGCCTTCAAGTGGCCTTGGGAAAGTCCTTTCCCCTCTGCTCCCTTGACATCAGTCTTTACATCCTTCATTTGTAAAAGAATATTTATTAAACACCTACTATATGCTAGATGGAGTCCCTGGGTTGTGCAAACAGTTAATGTGCTTGGCTGCTAATTGAAAGATTAGACGGTGGAGTCTACTCAGAGGTGCCTCAGAAGAATGACTCGGTGACCTACTTCTGAAAAACCAGCCACTGAAAACCCTATGTAGCACAGTTCTACTGTAACACACAGGAGGTTGCTGTAAATTGGAGTTGACTCAAGGGCAACTGGTTTTTATGTGCTAGATGCCGCTATGTATGGATTCTGCTGTCATGGGGCTGAAATTCAAGTTTGATAAAAGATAAAGGAGTCCACAAATACAAAAGAAGGTGTCAGCTAGTGATGAACAAATAGCTAAGATGCTATGAAAAAGCAGGGGCTGGGGGCTGGGGGGCATCTCTAAGGAGTGGCATTGAACAGAGACCTGACGGAGGAGGAAGAGCCTCAATTTCCCCATGCGTTGCCTCCTAGGGTCACCCAGGGCTGCTTAGGGCTGGAAGGCTTCAGCTCTGGCCAAGAGGCAGCATTTCTCCTAAACCCCTTTGCACAAGACCCCTGAGAGCAGCACCTTTCATCTCACCATCTGTCTGGACAGGAGTGGCTGTGGGTAGCAGGGTTGTCACCCTGGTGGGAGGTGGGCTGAGGAATGGGATAAGAGGAGGGGGCAAAGGCAGCAAGGGCCCAACATGACCATAGCCAGCAGCAACCTCCCGACTTCCTGAACCCATTCCTGGGAGGAGTGTCCTGTCCATGTGTTCACAGCTGGCCAGGCAGGCCTTACCCAGTAGATGGGCTGGAGGACCTTGGGGGCGCAGGGGGTGGGGGACTACACTTTGTGAATTTTCTGCAGGGCACAGCTGAGACCACTTGGCCAACTGGGTTACTCTTGGAAAAATGGGCCAGACGCTCACACCCAGCCCTGAAGGACAGCCTGGACACGGACCCCTCTAAGCTGCCTGACCTGGGTGTCCTCAGAAGTAGGAGACACGGCCCAGGCTCATCTGACTAGGAGCTGGTGGTTGCGGGTGGTGGTGTGGCAGTGGGCAAACCCCACAATGTTCCCCTCATTCCCCAGAACACCCAGCAACATCCAACCCCTGCCCCATATCCCGTTTTCCACATAGGAGCTGCCTGGTTCTAATCTTTTCATTTGGACCAGTTTTCTGCAGGATTAGTCTGGTCAATTAACTGCCATTGGCTTAATGAATACACTACTAGGTGAGACATCTACAATTTAATAGGGACCTTCAGTGCCATAAGGGGAATGAGTGACTAATGGTAGAATTCCAGGCAAGGGGCCAGTCAGTGGGGAGTAAAGGCCTTGAATTTCAGTGCATATGAGAAAAACAGTACCTTCTATGTGGACAGGGCTTTAAAGTTTACTAACTTAAAGCACATCTCACAGACATTCACTTACTTAATGGCATAATAACCCTGTTGGAGAGGCAAGTCTCATTTTACACTTTCTTCCCTTCTTCCTTCCTTGCCTCCTTCCTCCCTCCCTCCCTCCTTCCCTCTCTCTATTTCTTTCTTTCATTGATTTGCTCACATATTCATTCAGTGTTGGACCCTGTGTGGAGTACCAACAACCCCAAGGTGGAAACACAAGATCCCTTGTCCTTTTATAGGAAGGCAGTGTGTTCACATGCAATATACAACATGACAACCGCCAAAAAAGGAGGGAGCCCAGGAGAAACTGAGGCTCAGAGAAGTGGTGCGTGTCTCTGCAAGGACTCTACCCACCCAGGCCTTCTGACTCCCAGTCCAGTGCTCTCTCTTCTATACCAGCGTTGCCCAAAGTGGGTTCTGCCACTCTTCATCTTCCAGGGATGTTCATAGGTGTTCAAAGAAAAATAAGACTTCACATCAAAAAAGTTTTGGAAACAAAAAGACGTCTTCATTGTGGTACTTGTAAGAACCTTTATTACAGTCAGGTGGGGATGGTGTGTGCAGTGTGTCCATGGATCCTTCTCAGCAGCTCTCCCAGAACATGGTCTGGGAAGTGCTGATCCAACCACCTCTTTTAATGTCAGCCACACAAAGACTGGGACCCCAAATGAAAGTCACCCTACTGATTACGCTCTGGAGGGGAGAGGTTTGGACCCAAAGCCTGGCCTGATCCCCATGTGGGACCATGAGCTTCCTGCCCTCCTGCACCACGACTCCCACTTAACCGGAACATTCATTTAACCAGAACGCCCTCTGACTTGACCATGCTCCCAGGCCTTGACTCTGCATCCCTCATTTATCCACAGTGACCTCCTTCCAGCCTGTACCTAAGGGACCAACTTGGGTGTCTGGGTTTGGTGAGCACATCTGTGGCCACTCTTCTCCTCCAGGTCATTTCCTCCAACAGAGCAGGTTCCTCCCACACCCCCCTCCTCACCCTGTACTTCCTGTGGAGCCAGCTGTCTGAACTCTGGCCAGCATCTGGATCAGAGGTCTGTGCATGGGGGAGCCAGGAGGGGCCCCAGAAGTCAGTTGTTTCCCAAAAGGGGTGCTCTAAGGAACCTGTGGGCAGCACAGTGTGGCAGCTGTACTCAAGCTGTAGAGCCAGGCAGCTTGCCTTACCACCGCAGGTTTACTAATGCCACTGAGCTGACAGCTCTACCACACTCCCTGCTATGTGGGGTCCCAGAGATGAATAAGCCCCTCAGATGTGGCCCTGCAGGAGCCCACCATCTAGTGGGAGACAAATGTCACACAAATGCTATGGTCTTTAGGGAAGGAATGGGGTGCTAGAATACAATCAAAGGGCAGGAACGTGATGGGGGCTGGGAGGCAATGTAAGAAGGAGTTGGAATAAGCCAGGCTGAGGAGGCAGGTGATGACACGAAATAGGATGATACGAGGTGCAGACCACAAGAGTTCAGAAAATGACAGAGATTCCTGTGGTTTCTTGTGTGATGAGACCATAAGATCATGGGGAGGAGTGGTCTTAAAGGTCATCTACACCAATGGTTCTCCACCAGGGGTAACCTTGCCCCCAAGGAATTAGCAATGTCTGGAGATATTTTTGGTTAACACAACTGGTGTGGAGGGGAGACTGCTATTAGCATTTGGTGAGTCAAGGCCAGGGATGTTACTCAACACCCTACAATGTACGAGACAGTCCCCACCACAAAGACATATTTGGGCCAAATGTCAGTCATGCCAAGGTTGAGAAATCTGCTCTAGGCTAACCTGTGTCATAGCATTTGTTCTCATCTGAACTGCCTCCTCTGACCTGCGCTGTTATGGATTGAATTGTTTCCCCCCAAAATATGTGTCTACATGGCTAAGCCACGATTCCCAGTATTGTGTGGCTGTCCTCCATTTTGTGATCTGATGTTATTATACTATGTGTTGTAAATCCTACCCTCTATGATCTTAATGATGTTAATTCATATGAAGTATGAATCTAGGAAAATTGGAAATCATCAAAAATGAAACCCAGCACATAAAGATTGGTATCCTAGGCATTGGTGAGCTGAAATGGACTGGTATTGGCCATTTTGAATTAGACATTCATATGGTCTACTATGCCAGGAATGACAAATTGAAGAGGAATGGAGTTGCATTTATCATCAAAAAGAACATTTAAAGATCTATCCTGAAGTATAACATTGTCAGTGATAGGATAATATCCATATACCTACAAGGAAGACTAGTTAATACGACTATTATTCAAATTTATGCACCAACCACTTAAGGCCAAAGATGAAGAAATTGAAATTTTTACCAACTTCTGCAGTCTGAAATTGATCAAACATGCAATCAGGATGCATTGATAATTACTGGTGATTGGAATGCGAAAGTTGGAAAGGAAGGATCAATAGTTCGAAAATATGGCCTTTGTTACAGAAATGATGACAGAGATTGCATGATAGAATTTTGCAAGACCAATGACGTCTTCATTGCAAATACTTCTTTTCAACAACATAAACGGCATCTGTACACTTGGACCTTGCTGGATGAAATACACAGGAATCAAATCCACTACATCTGTGGAAAGAGAGGATAGAAAAAGTTCGATATCATCAGTCAGAACAAGGTCAGGGGCCAACTGTGGAACAGACCATCAATTGCTCCTATGCAAGTTCAAGCTGAAGCTGAAGAAAATTAGAACAAGTCCATGACAGCCAAAGTATGAGCTTGGGTATATTCCACCTGAATTTAGAGAACATCTCAAGAATAGACTTGATGCATTGGACACTAATGACCGAAGACCAGACAAGTTGTAGAATGACATTAAGGACTTCATACATGAAGAAAGCAAGAGGTCATTAAAAAGAAATGAAAGAAAGAAAAGACCAAAATGGATGTCAGAAGAGACTCTGAAACTTGCTCTTGAATGGTGAGTAACTCAAATGAATGGAAGAAATGATGAAGTAAAAGAGCTGAACAGAAGATTTCAAAGGGTGGTTCAAGAAGACAAAATAAAGTATTATAATGACATGTGCAAAGACCTGGAGTTAGAAAACCAAAAGGGAAGAACACACTCAGAATTTCTCAAGCTGAAAGAACTGAAGAAAACATTGAATCCTCAAGTTGCAATAGTGAAGAATTCTATGGGAAAAATAGTAAAAGATGCAAGAAGCATCAAAAGAAGATGGACAGAATACAGAGTCACTGTACCAAAAAGAATTGGTCAACATTCAATCATTTTAAGAACTGATGGTACTGAAGGAAGAAGTCTAAGCTGCACTGAAGATGCTGGCAAAAAAAAAAAAAAGCCTTCAGGAATTGATGGAATACCAACTGAGATGTTTCAACAAACAGATGCAGTGCTGGAAGTTCTCACTCATCTATGTCAAAAAATTTGGAAAGCTACCTGGCCAACCAACTGGAAGAGAGATCCATGTCTATGCTTATTCCAAAGAAAGGTGATCCAACCAAATGCAGAAATTATCAAACAATATCATTAATACCACACAAAATAAAATTTTACTGAAGATTATTCAAAAGGGGTTGCAGCAGTACATTGACAGAGAACTGCCAGAAATTCAAGCCAGATTCAGAAGAGGATATGGAATAAGGGATATCAATGCTGATGTCAGATGGATCCTGGCTAAAAACAGAATACCAGAAAGATGCTTATCTCTGTTTTATTGACTATGCAAAAGTATTCTGCTGTGTGGATTATAACAAATTATGGATAACATTGCAAAGAATGGACATTCCAGAACATTTAATTGTGCTCATGAGGAACCTGTGTATAGACCAAGAGGTAGTTGTTTGAACAGAACAAGGGGATACTTGTATGGTTTAAAGTCAGGAAAGGTGTGCCTCAGGGTTATATCCTTTCACCATACTTATTCAATCTGGATGCTGAGAAAATAATCCAAGAAGCTGGACTATATGAAGAACAGGGCATCAGGATTGGAGGAAGACCCATTAACAATGCAAAGATGACACAACCTTGCTTGATGAAAGTGAAGAGGACTTGAAGCACTTACTGATGAAGATCAAAGATTACAGCCTTCAGTATGGATTACACCGCAACATAAGGAAAACAAAAATCCTCACAACTGGGCCAATAAGCAACATCATGATAAACAGAGAAAAGATTGAAGTTGTCAAGAATTTCATTTTACTTGGATCCACAATCAACACCCATGGAAGAAGCAGCCACGAAATCAAACGACACATTGTGTTGGACAAATCTGCAGCAAAAGACCTCTTTAAAGTGTTAAAAAGCAAAGATATTGCTTTAAGGACTAAGATGCGCCTGACCCAAGCCATGGTGTTTTCAATCGCCTCACATGCATGTGAAAGCTGGGCAGTGAATAAGGAACACCAAAGAAGAATTGATGCCTTTGAATTATGGTGTTTGTGAAGAATATTGAGTATACTATGGAATGGGAAAAGAATAAACAAATCTGTCTTGGAAGAAGTACTTCTAGAATGACTCATATACTTTGGGCATGTTATCAGGAAGGATCAGTCCCTGGAGAAGGATATCATGCTTGATAAAGCAGAGGGTCATTGAAAAAGAGGAAGACCTTCAATGAGATGGATTGACACAGTGGTTGCAACAGTGGGCTCAAGCATTGTGAGGATGGTGCAGGACTGGGCAGTATTTCATTCTATTGTACATAGGGTTGTTATGAGTTGAAGCCAACTCAATAGCACCTAACAACAACATGATGTTAATGAGGCAGGATTAGGTTGTATTTTGAGTCAGTCTCTTTTGAGATATAAAAGAGAGAAGTGAGCAGAGAGGAGAGAGACCTCAGTACCACCAAGCAAGAGGATCCAGGAGTGGAGTGCATCCTTTGGACCCAGTGTCCTTGTGATGAGAAGCTCCCGGACAGGGGAAAATTGATGTCCAGGACCCTCTACCAGAGCTGACAGAGAAAGAGCATTAACCTGGAGCTGGCACCCTGAATTCGGACCTCTAGCTTCCTAAACTCTGAGAGAATAAATTTCTGCTTGTTAAAGCTACCCACTTGTGGTATTTCTGTTATAGCAGCACTAGATAACTGAGACAACCCTTAACGTGGCCTGTTCCACCTGTAACCACTTTGGTGTATTCAGGATGTTCTTTTCCACAATGAATTGAAACCCCTCTTTTGTGTTTCTATAACTTCCAAGCACTTGACCTAGTCCTGCCCTTTGGACAAAGTAAAAACCCATTGCCACTGAGTCGTGTCCAACTCATAATGACCCTAGAGGACAGAGTAGAACTGCCCCAGAGGGTTTCCAAGGAGTAGCTGGTGCATTGCAACTGCTGTCCTTTTGGTTAACAGCCATAGCTTTTAACCACTGGGTTCACCACCTAGACCTAGCCTAATTCCTCTTCTACATGACAGGCCTCCAAATATTTGAGGACATGTTTGTGAACCTACCCTGCTGCGGGCCAAACACCCTCCACATGACCCAAAAGTTTGACTTGGGGACGGGGTGGTCTCCTGCCTCAGATTTCTGGCTCCTGTGTGTGAAGCGCAGGATCCCATCACCCAAACTCAGCACCAATGGGGCCAGCCTGCTGCAGGCCAGGAGAGGAGAACCTGCTGGTGGTAACGTCCGGGCCCTGAGAAGTCCAATGCCCCTCTCCCCCATTTACTCTTCCTACCTGATACTCTGGGTCACTCAGCTTCTCTGAGCCTCAGTTTTTCCTCCTGTGAAATGGGGGTAAGGACACCTGCCAAGCCTCCCTCACTCGGTGTTGTGAGGCTCAGAGAAGGTACCAGATAGGAAAATGCTTCAGAAAGGTGAAAGCGTGGCATAAAACAGGATGGAGTTGCTGTCATCGTAATCACACTTTACCCTTCTCTAGGTCTGCACCATGGAGACCTTGGGGGGAGCAAATAGTTGAGCACTCAACTATTACCCGAAAAGTTGTCAGTTGCAGTCCACGCAGAAGTGCCTCAGAAGAAGGACCTCACAATCTGCTTCTGAAAGGTCACATCCTTGAAAACCCTAAGGAGCACAGTTCTACTCTGCACACATGGGGTCACCATGAGTCGAAATTGACTTGATGGCAACTGTTTTTTTTTTTTTAATTTAGATCAGCCCCACTCAAAGTGTTTTCCCCTATATTACTTTGTCTTCCTCCTAACCCACTGGAGCAGAGGCAGAGCAGCAAGTGTGATCTCCATCTTACAGATGAGCAAACAGAGGTTCAGAGAATGCAATGAAGACATGGCAGAGCCACAAGCTGAACCCTGGTCAGCTGACTCGAAATTCAGGCAGCCTGGTGCTGAGCTGATGGGAGGCTGACAGGGGTAAGGGTGGTAAAGATCCTGTGGCCAGGGCTTGTCCTATCTGCACACACACTTCTTTTGCTGCTTGTCGTAGTTGGGTTCACCTGAACAGGGCTGCCGGGTGGGCCTTAGGTGTGTGATGTAGCTGGCCCACACCCCACCGCCTGCTTCTCTCTCACACTCCCCTTCTCTTTTCTTTCCTCTAGCGTGGTTTGGTTTCCTTCCTCCCTTCAAAGTTGGTTGGTTGTCTCCTTTTGAAGCTGCTTTCTTTACTTTCTTGGAATCTGGCCAGGGAAAGACATCTGTGCTTCTGTTTCCATTTCTCCTCAGGCACCATTGTTTCCTGGGGGTGGGGGGAAGCCCATGGACAGCTACTGGCTGAGAGGGCCCTGACACCCCAACACTCCCTCTTGCTTCCTGCCCCCATCTGTCACCTGCTGGTCCTCGTCAATCTCAGCTTCATTTGAGGGGCTGAATTAGAGAATCACAGCTTCAGAGATGGAAGAGATTTTGTTGAGGGGGGCAGGGGCTTGCTCGAAGGGACATGGTGCAGTAGGTGCAGATGGAGGAACCCTGCCTTTCACGCTGTACTAGGCAGGGAGGGGGATCCCGTACTCTGTCCCTCCAGAATCCACTCTCTCTCTCCTGCTCCCACTCAGCACCTCACTCCTCAGAACATTCCTGCTACCTACCCCTCCATCTGTGACATCTTTTTCTGCCCCTCACTTTCATGCCTGACTCATTCTTCAAGACTCAGCCTAGTATCACCTACTCCAGGAAGCCTTCCTGGATTGCCTTCCCCTTTGCCCCCACTCCCCAGGCTGAGAGGTGTCCCCTTGCCCCTGCCTCTCTTCCCATACCACTATACCGATGTGGCCTCTGCTAAAAACTTGTCCTTGGCCAGCCCCACTCACCAGGTCTCCTCCCTTCACTCCCAGCCTGTGATTGCTGGTGCTGTGACCCTCATCATTCTGTACTAAAATTGTTTGCTTCTCTGCCCTCCTTGACTTGTGAGCTCCTTAAAGGCTGAGCCCTAACCCTCCTCCTCCTTTGTAAACAGTTTTATTGAGGTATCATTCACATACCATACAATTCACTTATTTAAGGTATACAGTTCAGTGGTTTTTAATATATTCACAGAGTTGTGTAACCATCACCACCAAAATGAAATTTTTAGAGCATTTCAACCACCCTCCCTCCAGAAAAACCCCACACCCATTAGCAGTCACTCTCCATTGCCCTCTTCTCCCAGCCTCAGACAGCCACTAATCTACTTTCTGTCTCTTTAGATTTCCCAGTTCTGGACATTTCATAGAAATGGAATCATACAATGTGAGACCTTTTGTGACTGGCTTCTTTCACTCAGCATAATGATATCAAGGGTCATCCATGCCGTAGCATAAAGTACTTCATACCTTTTATTGCTGAACAGTATTCCATTTTGTTTTTCCATTGATGGACACTTGGGTTGTTCCTACTGTTTGGCTATTGTGAATAATGCTGTTATCAACATCCGTGCACAAGTTTTTTTGTGTGGAGGTATGTTTTCAACTCTCTTGTGTGTATACCTAGCACTGGCATTGCTGGGTCACTCTAAGGAGCATTGGTGGTGCAATGGTTATGTGTTTGGCTGCTAACTGAAAGGCTGGCAGTTCGAACCTACCTGGTGATCTGCTCCCGTAAAGATTAATCTAAAACCAAACCCATTGCCATTAAATTGATTCTGATACATAGTGACCTTGTAGGACAGAGCAGCCTAGGAAATCCTATACTAAACACATTGCCATCGAGTCAATTCTGACTCATTGTGACCCCATAAGACAGAGTAGAACTGCCCCATAGGGTTTCTGTACGAAGCAGACTGCCACATCTTTCTCCTGTGGAGTGGCTAGTGGGTTCGAACATCCAACCTTGCTGTTAGCAGCCAAGCACTTTAACCATTGCACCACCAGGCAGTTCTACTCTGTCACGTGGGATCACTATGAGTTGGAATTAACTCGACAGCACACAACAACATGCTAACCCTGTGTTTCACATTTGAGGAAGTGCCAGACTTTTCCAAAATGGCTACAGCATTTGACATCCCCACCAGGGTATGAGGGTTCTGATTTCTCCACATTCTCATCAATACTTGTAATTATCTGACTTTTTGATCTTAAGCTATCTTAGACGGTGTGAAGTGGTAGCCTTAAACCCTTTATTTACCAGGCAACAAGGACTGGCGGTGGAGCTACGCTCCCTGAAGGCTGATACCAGGTTGGAAGCCCAACCACTTCTGCGTAAGGGGTTTGGGAGAGGTCTTTTCACCTGGCTGAGCCTCATCTTTCCCTTCTGTGGAATGGAACCATAGTAGGTGGCTGAGAGGTAGACTGTAAAGTCCTCAGCACAGTGGCTTGGCATACAGCAGGTGTTATAGCTAGATGATCACGTCAGCACACCAAAGCCAGCAGAGGTTCTGTTGCAGGGTGGGCCTTCTTGAGTGTGGGTGGAGTGGACAGCAGCAAGCGTGCTCCGGGGCAGACACCAGCTGAGGACCTGGGCCAGGGCCAGCCTGGACAGGAGGAGGCCTAGGGAGGCACTCACTGCCTCCTGTTCTAGGGCCCCTTGGCCAAAGCCCCTTCCAGAAGGCTCTTGCCTGGCTTGGGAAGTCATTTTCTTTCTACAGGCATTTTTTGAGACTCAGCATATGTAAGCCACCTCCTGATGGTTTGAATTAGGAAACAGCTGATGCCTTCTGGAAAACATTATTTTTGGAGGCAAGTCTCTTGCTGGCAGGGCTGACTGCCTGGCCTGGCATTCCAGAGCACAAAAGCCTTCACTGGCAAAATCGGAGCCTTCCCATTGGGGGCTCCCCTCAAGCCTCATTCCCCTAGTTGTCCCCTGGGCCTGGCAAACCCTGGCTGCTGGTGGGAGTGGGACAAGACTCCTTCACTGTCTGGGCTCCTCTGCCCAGCAGTGTGTTGGTTGACCAAGCGCTGACTCAACTCCCAGCCTGGCAGAGGGCGAGTATCTGGTGCAATGCAAAGGTGGTGCCCTCTCAAGAAAGGGAAGCCGCTGGGGAAGGAACAGGGCCAGAAGGAAGGTGCCAACAGGGTGGTTGGATGCTGAACTTGGGGAAGGAGAGACGACATTAACAGCTTTCATTTCACAGATGAGGAAACTGAGGTTCACACAGCCAGGACTGGCTCAGAAGCCTCATCTTTCCTTTCCATGAAAAGAATGGGAGGAAAAGTGCTTTGTGAGCTGAAAGGGACAGCACAATCTTGAGTGGTTTTCAATATCATCCTTAGCTGTTTTCGTCACCTGGACTTGTCCTTTCCCACCCCACCGACCTAACTGCAGTAGCCAGAGCAGGTGGTTGGAAGAGCCTGGAGGGGTATTTCCCCAGGCCAGACACTGCCTCTCTGTGGCTTCCGTGTGCTCACCAACAGAGTCTCAAGCCTGGGGCCTCCTTATCTCCGGCCCAGCCTTGAGGGTGCAGCTTGCGCTTTGCTACCAGCTAAGAAGTCCAACCTCAGATGGACAGGGATGATTGTCCAGGTCTGTGGTCCCCTGATAAGGCCCCTGCAGCATGTGACACAGTGCAAGGAGGCTCCCTCACACCACCTTCCTGCTCTTGGCCCCTACTGCCCCTACTCCTTAACTTCTACAAGGACAGGCACCCTGAAGATGGACCCTGGAGCTCAGCAGCCCCCACCCTTGCAGCCCACTGCCTCGCTGCTCCTCTGGTAAGCCAAGCCTGGGTCCAAACCACTGCCACATCCCAGTACTGGGTGTGGGCACCTGTTTCCTGATTCTAAAATGAGATTTATCTTGTCTCTATCCCATGGGGCTGTTGGAAAGATCAAATGAGGTGGCACATGGCACATATGAGAACAGGCTGGCACATACAGTAGGTGCTGAACAATTGGTCAAATGATTTATTTGTTTTCCCAGCCCTTGTGCCCTGTGCCATAGGGTTTTCTTGGCTTTAATCTTTATGGAAGCAGATTGCCAGGTCTTTCTTCTGTAGTACTTTTGGGTGGGTTTGAACTATCAACCTTTAGGTTAGTACAATAAAAACCATAGTGACCCTATAGGACAGAGTAGAACTGCCCCACACTGTTTCCAAGGCTGTAACCTTTTATGGAAGCAGATTGTCACATCTTTCTACTGCAGAGTGGCTGGCAGGTTCAGACCACAAATCTTTCAGTTAGCAGCCAAGTGCTTAACCACTGTACCACCAGGGCTCCTTAGCAACTGGTTACAGAGGAGAAAAGGTGACCGTGAAGGGTGGCTGCGTGACCTGGAGCAAGTCACTCCATCTCATCAACTAATCCGATGACTAACACCAGCAAGAATCATATGTCCTAATTGTGGACCAGTAGTGTGGCCCCAGGACAACATGCCTCCTCCTGCCTGGTTTTCCACGGTTTTACAGGGGCCTGACACCTGCTCACCTCTCCTCCTCCAGGTGCTTGTAAGAGCCAAACGAGACAATGAGCATTTTGGCAAGTGCAAGCGGCGACATAAATGAGGATGACGGAACCCCCCCATCTGGGGGGGTTATGAGAATTTAAAACTTCTCTTTCCCACATGCTCTTTCAGGATAATAATGAAATTAAAGACGACAACAGTGGCCCTAATTCCATATGGGCAGACTCAGCCCTCGCCAGGCCCAGGTCCCTATGCCCACCCATTTTCTCCTCACTTGCCCAGCCTAGCCCCGCTGGTTATCTTTCCACCTTAGTCAGAGCCAAGTTTCTGCCAGGCAGTGTCCTCTCTGCTCCCACTTCTGCTTACCTGGCTCCTTCCCATGTTCCAGGTTTCCACAGTGTTGGCTCTTTGGGGGTAGCCTCCATTGTGGCACACATCATGGCTCCACTGAGACAATTAACTGTATAATCATGGCACTAATGGCAGCTTTCCTATCAAGAGGATGGTACTGAAGGAAGAAGTCCAAGCTGTACTGAAGGCATTGGTGAAAAACAAGCCTCCAGGAATTGAATGAATACCAATTGAGATGTTTCAACAAATGGAGACAATGCTAGAAGTGCTCACTGGTCTCTGCCAAGAAATTTGGAAGACAGCTACTTGGCCAACCTACTGGAAGTAGTTCATATTTGTGTCCATTCCAAAGAAAGGTGATGGAATGGAATGTGGAAATTATCGAATACTATCATTAATATCACACATCAATAAAATTTTGCTGAAGATAATTCAAAAAGAGTTGCAGCAATACATTGACAGGGAGCTGCTAGAAATTCAAGCCAGATACAAAAGAGGATGTGGAATGAGGGATAGCATTGCTGATGTCAGATGAATCTTCGCTGAAAGCAGAGAATACTAGAAAGATATTTACCTGTGTTTTATTGTCTATGCAAATGCATTTGACTGTGCAGATCATAACAAATTATGGATAACATTGCAAAGAATGGGAATTACAGAACATGTAGGTAATGGTGCTCACACAGAACCTGTGTATAGACCAAGAGGCAGTTGTTCAAACAGAACAAGGGGATACTACGTGGCTTAAAATCAGGAAAGGGAGGCGGAGCCAAGATGGTGGAGTAGTCAGATGATTCTGGTGGTTCCCCCTACAACAAAGACCCAAAAAAACAAGTGAATCAATTATATATGACAATCTAGGAGCCCTAAACATCAAAGGCAAAGTTGAGGAATCCGACTGAGTGGTAAGGGGAGGGAGAGATGGTTCAGAAGCAGCAAGGAGTTGCCAGACCTGACCCAGTGCGAGCTGGAGCCCTTCAGGCCAGATCAGCTCCTGGTGCAGGGTGAGGCAAGCAGCGACACTCGGGAGGCATTTTCCACACCAGGAGAGACCCAGCAGCAGAGTCTACTTGGGCATCCAGAACCAGTGAGAAGCAGCCCTCCATCAGTGAAAGACACGTACTTGGTCTGGCCTACCGCATGGATCAAAAACACCCCCCTTAGGGAAACAACTGTCTCCCATTTACCTCCCCGCTCCCTGCTCTGCCTGGGGTCCAGGATTGCTGAGTGCCCTGGGCCAGAAGTAGGACCTGTCACATGCCCTGAGCCATTTTGCCGGCCTTGGAGACAAAACAAATTAGCAAACGGGGAAAAAAGTAATCTGCTGGCTCCATTAAGTCAGGAACTCAGGGTAGCTCCTTTGCCTAGGCACAGGCATAAGGGATCCATGGACTTTGAGTGCCTTTACCCCTGCAGAGACTTGTTTGGGCCCATTTCAACAGCATAGGCCCTCATTATCACAGTACAACAGGGTATATACATGAAGTCTGACTTGAACTGTTTCAGCTGCAAAGTGGCAGGTTCGTGACATTTGATACTGCTCTGCCCATTAAACAGGGTCTTCATTTACCCACATCAGGGGCCTGAGGACTGGTGGCTCCACCCATGTGACCTAGCCACCTGAGATGGGGCTCAAGTATAGATGGTGCACCCTAGTCCTTATAGCCAACAGCACTGGGTGCTCATAGCCCAGCTGCAAAACCCACCTACCTATGTGCTCTAGGGAAAGGGACAAGATTTCCTCCTGGACACTTGGGAGCAGCTGTCAGCCCCCTGCCTTGCTCAGTGTGTGACCCCCTGTTGCAGCTGGAAGCTTGTGCCTACACAAATAACCCATGCCTGTCTAGGACTGTAGGTGAGAGCCTGCAGCACACACTTGGTGGTCGACTACCTAGACACGTGAGCTAAATTGATACAGGAGGAGTAGTCGGACTCCTGTGCTCACGTACTTAGTGGCAGTTCTGCCCCCCTGGTGGCGTGATGTTGGAGCTTCAGGGGTGCTGGTGACAGGGCTAGCTCACACGAGTATCCTGTTTGAGCATATCAAAACAAAAGAAGAAGATAGGACACAGTAAACAAACACAAAATAAATAAATAAAATACCTTATTGATGGCTCGGAGACAATAGACAATATCAAATCACATAAAGAGGCAGTCCATGATGGCTTCAGCAAGCTCCCAAAATAAAGAATCAAGAAATTTTCCAGAAGAAGAGAATTTCTTGGAATTACTGGAGGCAGAATACAAAAGATTAATATACATAAGTCTTCAAGACATCAGGAAGGAGATCCTGCAAAATGCTGACTAAGCAATAGAGGAAGTTAAGAAGATTAGACAAGAGCATAATGACAAATTTAAAAGCCTGCAAGAATCCATAGAGAGACAGCAATCAGAAATCCAGAAGATTAACAGTAAAATTTCAGAATTAGATAACTCAATAGTCATCGAAACAGAACTGAGGCAATGGAAGTCAGAATTAGTGAGACTGAGGACAAAGCACTTGACACCAATTTATTTGAGGAAAAATCAGATAAAAGGATAAAAAAAAAAAATGAAGAAACCCTAAGAATTATGTGGGATTCTATCAAGAGGAATCACCTGCGAGTGACTGAAGTACCAGAACAGGGGAGGATAACAGAAAATACAGAGAGAATTGTTGAAGATTTGTTGGCAGAAAACTTCCCTGATATCATGAAAGATGAGAAGATATCTATCCAAGATGCTCATTGAACCCCACATAAGGTAGATCCCAAAAGAAAGTCACCAACACATATTATAATCAAACTTGCCAAAACCAGAGATAAAGAGAGAATTATAACAGTGGCTAGGGATAAACGAAACATCATCTACAAAGGAGAGTCAATAAGACTAAGCTCAGACTACTCAGCAGAAACCATGCAGGCAAGAAGGCAATGGGATGACATATATAAAATCTTGAAGGAAAAAAATTGCCAGCCAAGAATTATACATCCAGCAAAAATGTTGCTGAAATATGATGGAAAAATTAGGGCATTTCCAGATAAACAGAAGCTCAGAGAATTCACAAAAACCAAACCAAAATTACAAGAAATACTAAA
>NW_004444093.1:4105536-4109503 GCF_000243295.1 Trichechus manatus latirostris | reverse complement strand
GGCATCACACGAATAGATATATGCACACCCATGTTCATTGCAGCACTGTTCACAATAGCAAAAAGATGGAAACAACCTAGGTGCCCATCAATGGACAAATGGATAAACAAATTATGGTATATTAACAGAATGGAATACTACGCAAGGATAAAGAACATGATGAATCTGTGAAACATAACATGGAGGAATCTGGAAGGCATTGTGCTGAGTGAATTTAGTCAGTCACAAAAGGAAAAGTGTTGTATAAGACCACTATTGTAAGAACTCAAGAAAAGGTTTAAACACAGAAGGAAACACTCTTTGATGGTTATGAGGGTAGGGAATGGGGGGGAGAGGGTTATTCACTAATTAGATAGTAGACAAGAATTACCTTAGGTGAAGGGAAGGACAGCACACACTACAAGGGAAGTCAGCACAACTGGACTAAACTAAAGCTAAGAAGTTTCCTGAATACAACCAAATACTTCATGGCACAGAGTAGCAGGGGCAAGAGTCTGGGGACCATGCTTTCTGAGGACATCTAGGACAGCTGGCATAACAAAATTTATTAAGAAAATGTTCTGCATCCTACTTTAGAGAGTGGCATTTGGGGTCTTAAAGCTTGCAAGTGGCCATCTAAGATGCATCAATTGGTCCTAAACCACCTGGACAAAAGAAGAATGGAGAACACCAAAGTCACAAGGAAATTACTAGCCCAAGAGACAGAAAGGGCCACTTAAACCAGAGACTGCATCAGCCTGAGACCAGAAGAACTAGATGGTGCCCGGCTACCACCAATGACCACCCTGACAGAGAACACAACAGACAGTCCCTGATGGAGTAGGAGAAATGTTGGGTGCAGAACCCAAATTCTAGTAAAAAGACCAGATTTAATGGTCTGACTGAGACTGGACGAACCCCAGAAAGCATGGCCCCTGGACTCTCTGTCAACCCAGCCCTAAAACCATTCCTGAGGCCAACTCTTCAGACAAAGATTAGACTGGACTATGGGACATAAAAAGATACTCGTGAAGAGCGTGCTTCTTAGATCAAGTAGATACATGAGACTAAATGGGCACCTCCTGTCTGGAAGTGAGAATACGAAGGCAGGGTCAGGAGCTGTTTGAATGGACACAGGAAATCAGGGGTGGAAAAGAGGAGTGTGCTGTCACAGTATATGGAGAGCAATTAGAGTCACATCACAATCTATGTATAAATTTTTGTATGAGAGACTAACTTGAGTTGTAAACATTCACTTAAAGTACAATGAAAAAAAATCAGGAAATGTGTGCATCATGGTTGCATCCTTTCACCATACTTATTCAATCTATGTGCCAAGGAAATAACCCGAGAAGCTGGACTACATGAAGAAGAGGGAGGCATCAGGATTGGAGGAAGACTAACAACCTATGATATACAGATGACAACATTTCTTGCCAAATGTGAAGAGGATTTATTACTTACTTATGAAGACCAAAGATTACAGCCTTCAGTATGGATTACACCTAAACATACCTATTGCCATTGAATGGATTCCCGTGCATAGTGCCCTGTAATATAGAGTAGAACTGCCGCATAGAGTTTCTAAGGAGCAGCTGGTGGATTTGAACTGCTGACCTTTTTGTTAGCAGCCAAGCTCTTAACCACTGCATCACCAGGGAATCTACAACTTCACATAAAGAAAAGAAAATTTCTCACAACTGGACCAATAAGCAACATCATGATAAATGCAGAAAATATTGAAGTTGTCAAGGATTTCATTTTACTTGAATCCACGATGAAAGCCCATGGAAGTAGTCAAAAAATCAAATGACATATTACATTGGACAAATCTGCTGCAAAAGACTTCTTTAAAGTGTTGAAAAGCAAAGATGTCACCTTGATAACTAAGGTGCACCTGACCCAAGTCATAGTATTTTCAGTTGCCTTATATGCATGGCAAAGCTGGGTAATGAATAAGGAAGACCAAAGAAGAACTGATGCTTTGAATTATGGTGTTGGTTAATATAGTGAATATACCATGGACTGCCAGAAGAACGAACAAATCTGTCTTGGAAGTACAGCCAGAATGCTTCTTGGAAGCAAGGATGGTGAGTCTTTGTCTCACGTACTTTGTACATGTTATCAGGAAGGACTAGTCCCTGGAGATGGACATCTTGCTTGATAAAGTAGAGGGTGATCAAAAAAGAGGAAGAGCCTCAATGAGATGGATTGACACAGTGGCTGCTACAATGGGCTCAAACATAGCAACAATTGGGAGAATGGTGCAGGACCAGGCAGTGTTTTATTCTATTGTACATAGGGTCTCTATGAGTTGGAACCAACTCCACCTAACAACAACAGTGGCTGCACTCCAAAGGCCCTGTGAGGGCAGAGAGGTCTGGCCTGTTTATGGTTGTGTCCTCAGGGCCAGACAGTGTGCAGAGAACACAGACGAGTGTCCCTGACAGATGGAATGAGTGAGTGAATGAGTAAATGAATGACATTTTGTTTAGCCCTATCCCTCACAAAACTCACTCCACCTATGTGACCATCCTCTCTGGCTCCAGCTGAGAATGCTAATTGTCCTGAGGGGATAACTTGTCCTGGAATTTTAATGACCTCTGGCATATGGGCTCTGAAGCATGGTGGAGTCTGCTGCTTCTCAGCTGTGTGATGCTGGGAAAGTTATCTCTGTAAAGCAGATGACAGCACCTGCTTCATCAGTACTACTGATGGAGGATTGCATGAGTGAAAGATTATGATGAGTAGTGTTGCAATGATTGTTGTTGCTGCTGGTAATGACTAATGAGTGCCTCCTCCCACTTAACATCTTTGTCCTTTCACAGTGGTTGTGGGCAAGGTCTGGGTCAGCTTGGAGACCTGGGCAGGGTCTCTGCATAGAGTTGATGTAAGGATGAAGTGAGCTCACACATGGGAAGGGCTGAGCACTGAGCTGGGCCCAGCTAAGCCATCACTGGATGGTGGTTATTGCCAATGGCATGGTCTTGCCACCTCCCACACCCTGTCGGAACTGGACAGAGACAAGGCCTCCAGCTATGGCAGTGAGGCACACTTAGTGGGCAGTAAAGTGACAAAATTAGGTAGGACACAGCTCTAAGGGTTGGATTTCTTTTTTTTCTTTTTCATCTTATTGTGGTAAAACATATATAGCTCCATTAACAACTGCCTCCTTCTCCCTGAGATGAGAAGAACTGAATGGTGCCTGGCTACCATTACTGAATGTTTTGATCAAAGATTCTACACAAGAATTCTGATCAAAAAGGGGAAAAACATGGAACAGAGTTTCAAATTCTCATGGAACCCCAACTTTCTGGAGACATTGAGGCTAGATGACTCCTGAAACTATTGCCTTTAGGAAATCTTTAAACCTTAAACCTAAACTATTCTTGAAGGCATCTTTAAAGCAAACAAGAGCTGTAGCTCTTAACTACCGTGCCACCAGTTTCCAAAGTGAACAATAGTTTAACTTAATTAGTAAAGAATGCCTGGAACTCTGTACTCTTTAAAAGAATTATCTATACGGGATCAAATTGACAACAGCAAGATTAGCTGAGAAGCTTAGGGGAAAATGAGTTTATTTTAATGGTGGTGAGATAATTTGGAAAAAGATAATGTTTACACAACTTGAAGAATGTAATTCATATCACTGAATTGCACATGTAGAGATTGTTGAATTGATATGTTTTACTGTCTATTTTCACCCAAAATTAGATAATTAAAAAATATAGAGAGAGTTCTGGCAAAATGGCACTCTAGGCAGAAGCACTACGCCGTCCCTCCACAGCAAAGATCCGAAAAACTAAACTGAAAAGAGAATACAACAATCCTGAAACCCTAAAACATCAAATGAAGTGATAAAGAACTCAGCCAAGCACCAAATGGAGTGAGAAAACTGACAGAGAACGGAGAGCGAGGAGAGATTCATGCAGAGGTCCCCTACCAGCTAACGCAGTGCGGATCCACCATCTTGGACTCCTATCGGAGA
>NW_004444093.1:4085456-4097849 GCF_000243295.1 Trichechus manatus latirostris | reverse complement strand
AAAAGGTTGAGAAGTTAGAGGGTTAATATGTTGTGGGGTTGTTAACCAATGTCATAAAACAACATGTGTACTACTGTTTCATGGGAAACTATTTGTTCTGTAAGCCTTCACCTGAAGTACAATAAAATATTAAATTAATTAATTAATTAATTAATTAAAAACTAGGCTCAATGTTCCAAATGTGATCCATACGGTTCCACAGGAGGGTTTCCAGAGTTCTGGAAACTACATCTTTATTGATGCACCATAGATTTATGCTATCTTTCGGGAGAACCATGTTATCTAGCCTCCTATTGCGTTTGTTGCTAACTAAAACTTACAGGTAGCTGCAAATATATATGTTAAATAAATATATTATTTATATATTAAATATTAAAAAAAATAGAAAGAGCATATTACCATCTTAACCATTTTTAAGTGTGCAATTCAGTGGCATTGATTACATTTACAATGTTACACAACAATCATTGCTATTTATTTCCAAAATTTTTTCATCACCTCTAATAGAAATGCAGTACCTCTTAAGCAATAACCCCCATTTTTCCCTTTCCCGGCCCCTGGTAACCACTAATCTACTTTGTCTCTATGGTTTTGCCTATTCTAGATAACTCATATAAGTATGATCATGCAATATTTGTCCTCTCATGTTTGACTTATTTCACTTAATGTAATGTTTTCCAAGTTCCACCAAGTCAGCGTATATCAGAATTTCATTTCTCTTGATGGCTGAGTAATACTTCATTGTATAGATACACCACATGTTGTTTATCCATTCATTCACACTAGGATTGCTTCCATCTTTGACTATTGTGAATAGTGCTGCTATGAACATTGGTGTGCAGTTTCTGTTTGAATCCCTGCTTTCAAGTCTCTTGTGTATACACTTGCGTGGAATTGCTGGGTCATATGGTAATTCTATGTTTAACTTTTTGAGGAACCTCCAAACTGTGGGTTTCATTTTAAAGTAAACCACCTTCGTAGTCTTCCTCACAGCCCTGGTTTGTTTCCTTCATAGTATTGATCATAGTCTGTAATGACATGTTTACTTGTTTATTACCTGGGTCCCTCTCTAGAAGAGGAGGTCTGGTGGCACAGTGGTTAAGAGCTATGGCTGCTAACCAAAAGGTCAGCTGTTCTAATTCACCAGCTGCTCCTTGAAAACCCTATGGGGCAGTTCTACTCTGACCAATAGGGTCACTATGAGTTGGAATCAACTCAATGGCAACGGGAGGAAAGTCTTCAAGAGTGGAGACTTTTCACTATCTTATTCACCACTCTGTACTGGTGCCTTGGACAGAGCCCTGAAGAAGAACATGCTGAAAAGTCCTTATGGAATGTATAAAGGTGTCTGAGCAGGAGAGTGACAAAATCAACGTGATGTGTCTCGATAGTGGAGTCTAAGTCTGAGTCAGAGCCAGGCAAAGAGGTTGAACATTCCTCCTATTAAGAGCCTAGGATATTTTTTCATCTTGCTTCCTATCAGCAGTGTCTTGCCCTTCCACGAGCCTGAGCATGGGCATCCAGGCTTAGAAGGTGGACATGTGTGAGATGAATGTGAAACTGTGCCGGCAGCCCCATGACAAGAATTGGTCTTTGTAAAACTAAAGGCACAAGAGAAGGATTAGTCCACAGGACTAATGGACCAGAACTTCTACAGTCCCCACCAGACTGAGTCCAGTACAACTAGATGGTGCCTGGCTACCATCACTGACTGCTCTGACTGGGATCAGAATAGAGGGTCCTGGACAGAGCTGGAGAAAAATATAGAATAAAATTCTAGCTCACAAAAAAAGACCAGACTTACTGTCCTGACAGAGACTGGAGAAACCCTGACAGTATGGCCCCTGGATACCCTTTTGGCTCAGTAATGAAGTCACTCCTGAAGTTCACACTTCAGCCATTAAGTTAAACAGGCCCATAATACCCAACAAGACTAAAAGGGCACACCAGCCCAGGGGCAAGGACTTGAAGGCAGGAGTGGACAGGAAAGCTGATGACTGGGAACCCAAGGTTGAGAAGGGAGAGTGCTGACATGTCGTAGGGTTGGTAACCAATGTCACAAAACAATATGAGTACTAACTGTTTAATGAGAAGCTAGTTTGTTCTGTAAACCTTCATCTCAAATACAATAAAAATAATTTTAAAAAAATGGTCTTTGTCTTCATCATCACATGAACCTGTCTTCCCAAACCCTTGACAAACGTTGTGTTATTCACCTTGCCAACCTCTTTGTGGACTGGCACATTCTTGCCTCCTGACAGCTCCTGGTACCCTGGTTTCCAGAGTCTAGGATGCCTAAAAATTCCAACTGACTCTGGTGTCACTTGAAGCACCAGGAGTGGTGACCAATGCATCACAGTGCCGCAGGTAGGAGCCCGGCTCAGAAACCAGATGCCTGGATCTGATTCTAGCTCCACCATTATTAACTTTGTAACTTTGGGAAGGAGTCCTCGGGTAGTACAAACGGTGAATGCACTCTGCTGCTATCTGACAGGTTGGAGGTTTGAGTCCACCCAGAGTCACCTTGGAAGAAAAGCCTGGCAATCTACTTCCAAAAAATCATCCACTGAAAACCCTTTGAAGCACAGTTTTCCTCTGACACACAGGGTCGCCATGAGTTGGAATCAATTTGAGAGCAACTGGTAATCTTGTGAAACCTTTCTGGGCCTCATGTCCTCTTGTGTAAAATGGGGACAGATAATGGTTCCTACTTCACAGGGGAGTGGTAAGGCTTGAGCTAGAGAATGTGGGTAAGACACTAAGCACAGTGCCTGGCACACGAGAGCTGCTTCACCATGGTGGTTTGTGTCAGGAAGTCACCCTTTTGAAACAATGGCATGAGACTTGCTTCCAGGTGGGCAGGTGCCTGTGTGATGGTTGTTTCTCAGTCCCACAGGACAAAGGCTTCAAAATTGCATGGTGGGATGTCCCTGCCCCAACATGACCTTGAGCTGGTCACTGGCCTTGTTTGGTTCTTCTCACTTTCCCCATCTATGAGCTAGAAGCCTGGTTGAGGTCATGCAGGCAGCAGTTTCCAGCCACACAGTCCCAGGAGGCGCTGGTTCCCTGAGTGTGGGGGACGGCCAGAAGGCGAACTACTTGTCCATCCTCAGGAAGACAGCACAGGGTTAGGAGTCAAATAGCTCTGGGTTCAAGTCCTCACTCTATCCTCTTGCCAGCTCCATGACCCTAGACAAGTCTCACATCTTCTCTGAGCAGGTACCAATCTGTAAAATGAGCATCATAATGGCCACCTCACAAGTAATTTTTATTATTATTATTATTATTGTGATAAATATGTAGGTATAAAACTTGCCATTTCAACAATTTTCACATGTACAGTTCAGTGACATTATGTTCATTGTATTGTTCAACCATCACCTTTATCAATTCCCAGATTTTTCCATCACCTTTAACAGAAGTTCAGTGTCCCTTAAGCATTGAGGCTCCCTTTTCCCTTCTTGCTTCCCTGCCCCTGGTAACCACCAATAAACTTTGTTCTCCATACACTTGCCTATTCTATATATCTCATTTAAGTGGGATCACACAATATTTGTCCTTTTTTTCACTCAGTATAATGTTCTCAAGATTCTTCCGTATTGTAGCTTGTATCACGACTTGATTTCTCTCTCTTTTTAAAATTTATTTTGTTGTTGTTGAGCATATACACAGCAAAACATACACTAATTGAACTGTTTCTGCATGTAGCACTTAGTGAATTGATTGCATTCTTTGAGTTGGGCAACAATTCTCACCCTCCTTTTCTGAATTGTTCCTTCCCCATTAACATATACTCACTGCCTGCTAAGGTTGCTATCTTATCTTTTGAGTTGTTGACAGGGCCCTTCATAGCTATGCCAAAGGCGGCATCATGGGAGTGCCACAAAAGAAGATAACAATTTGGGTGTGGCCAAAGCAATAATATTAAAACAGTTGGATGCATTTAATGAGCAGAAGCCATGTCCAGAAACCAGCTAATTTGTTCATGTGTCTTCTCATCTGTTGTTGTTGTTAGTGGCCATCGAGTGGTCCCAGACTCGTGGTGACCCCATCACAGTGAGGTAGACACAGCCCAGTCCTGCGTCTTCCCCATGATTGGCTGCAGATCAGACCATTGTGATCCATAGTGTTTTCATTGGCTGATTTTTAGAAGTAGATCTCCAGGCCTTTCTTCCTAGTCTGTCTTAGTCTGGAAGCTCCACTGAAACCTGTTCAGAATCATAGCAGCATGAAAGCCTCCAGTGAGGGCTGGGTAGTAGCTATGCATGTGGTGCATTGAAGGAATCAAACCTGGCTCTCCCACATGGAAGTGAGAATTCTACCATTGAACTACCACTAACCCCGTCTATAAACTGTCAAATAAAATCTGCTTGAAGTGCAGATAAAAATTCAGTTCTGGTTTTCTGCAAGACTGAAGTTGATACTTTTACCTCTGAGGAGTTTAAGAGTCAGTGAAGCATAGTGGAAGGAGCACTGAACTGAGAATCAGGTACCCTGGGCCTTTGTTCCAGCTCTGCTGGTCGCAACCTTGGACAGAGTACTTCCGTCACAGTGGGGCTCAAGGGGCAAGGGTGTCAGAATCAGCTGGACTGCTTGGAAGAAATGCAGTCTCTGGGGGTGAAACCTGAGAATCTGTATTTCTAAAAAGCACCCCAGGTTTGTTGTATATTCAAGCTAGAGAACCACTGTTCTAGGCCTCAATCTCCCAACCTGGACTAGACTAGAGATTTTCCCAACTGTGCTGCACAAACGTACTAAGAAGAATGCTAGGCCTTCATAGAGGGACAACAGGGGACCCCTGTGGACGCAGGTGAGGCCCAGAGAGAAGGGGAAACTTAGCTGGCAGGACTCAGGCCCTCTGCCTCTGTCTCAGTCAGACCAGCTCTGCTTCTATCTCTTCTGTCTCGTTTATAAGATTTAAAACAAATACAAACAATGTTAAAACCACTTCTACTGTAATTCAACAAATTTTAAAATTATGACCTTTTAAAATTATCATTGTGTTTTAAACACGATTGTTTTATAAACTTAATTGATTTTGAATTGTTTTGTTTTGTTTTTAACCTAAGGTTGTTTTGATTTTATTTTCTGCTCTGGCAAAGGGTTTCCACAGAGCTCTGAATTTCCCTCCTGCCAAGTTACAGACAGGTCGTTTCTGTAAATGGGCAGTAATGTGACAGCAGATGTGCACACGGCAGCACAGAGTTTGGTCATCACTATGCCTGATTTCAATATTTCTGATTCTTGATTATAAAACATGATTTCCAGACCTTTGGGCAAAGCAAGTATCTAGTCCCTCATCTCAGCTCTGTGTCTTATTTGCTTTCAGATATGTCCCTTAACCTCTTTGTAGGGGACACCCTTCTCTGGGAACTTCTCTCCCCTCCCAGCCCCTCTCCTCATATTCACAGGGTCAAGGGAAAGGGCGCTTGTGTGTGTGATTCTCAGCCCTGGCCTGGTCATTGCAGATATCTCCACATCTGACGTACCCACACCTGACACCTCCACACCTGACATCTCCACACCTGACATCCCTACAGCTAACTCAAGCTGGAACCATTGGATCAGCTCCCTTCAGGATTTGTGCCTGGGTCCGAGGGGCTGCCTGTCAGCCTGTTCATGTAGAGGCTTTTCATGGAATAAGACATCTTTGACCAAAGGACAGGGTATCAGAAAGATCATTATGAAGAGAGAAAAATGAGTTGTATGTGTGGAGAGAATGCCTGGGTTTCTAAAGGCATTACCAGCTCCAGTCCCTTTCCAAGACTGACTACATGCCTTCGGCTCCATGAGACACCCCTGAACAGTTAGAACAAAATTCTTCTCCTTTGGTTTTTTTCTTTTTTTCTTTCCTTAAGTTAACTAAAGATGGTTCCTGTCGCATTGCAGTTGTAGAGGTATAACTAATAAGTCCAGTAAAATGATGAGTGCAACCCAATCAATTGTGATATTTGTGTGAACATGCCTTAGCAGTATCAATGCTTATTTATCTTATGGTGCTATTATTATTATTTGTATCTCCCTTTTCCCCTTTTGATTAAAAAATACTACATTCATTGGCTAGACCTAATTTCCCGAAGTTACTCACTTATTCAGAATAAGGCATTGAAGGCTACTTTTTTCTTTTTTTTTTTTTTGACATTTCCCAAATTTATTTGTCCATGGACTTTTTCCCCCTAACTCCTCTTAATACTCACAGAACATACTTGGTGAAATGCCACAGCTAGCACTGCCATTACAGCAAGGAGGAGAGAATAGTACCTTTGATAGCTGGGTGGAGACCAGAGTGGAGGAGGGGGGATGAAGGATGGATAGACTGAGGCAAGAAGACCAGAGTAGTTAGGGGACTCCTCTACCTTTTTTTTAGCCTCTGGGTTGTTGTTGTTGTTTCCAATTGTGCTTTAGGTTAAAGTTTACAGCTCAATTTCTCATTCAAAAATTTATACACATATTGTTTTGTGACATTGGTTGCAATACCCGCAACATGACAGTATGCTCTCCCTGTCCACCCTAGGTTCCCTGTGTCCATTCATCCAGTTCCTGTCCATTCCTGCCTTTTCATCCTGCTTTTGAACAGGAGTTGCCCATTTCATCTCATGTATTTGATTGAACTAAGAAGCACGTTCATCATGTGTATTATTTTTTGTTTTATAGGCCTGTCTAATCCTTGTCTGAAAAGCGGGCTTCAAGAGTAGTTTCAGTTCTGGGTTAGCAAAGTGTCTGAGTCCATACCTTCAGGGATTCCTCCAGTATCTGTCAGACCATTAAGTCTGGTCTTTTCATGTGAATTTGAATTCTGTTCTACATTTTTCTTCTGCTCTGTCCAGTACTCTCTGTTGTGTTCTCTGTCAGGGCGGTCATTGGTAGTAGCTGGGCACCATCTAGTTCTTCTGGTCTCAGGCTGGTGGAATCTCTGGTTCATGTGGTACTTTAGTCCTTTGGGCTAGTCTTTTCCTTGTGTCGTTAGTTTTCTTCATCTTCCTTTGCTCGGGGTGTGATGGGACAAATAGATGTATCTTAGCTGGCTGCTTGCAAGCTTTTAAGACCCCAGATGCTACTCACCAAAGCGGAATGTAGACCATTTTCTTCATAAAGTATGTTATGCCAATTGACTTATATGTCCCCAGAGACTATTGTCCCTAGGCCTCAACCCCAGCCCCAGCCCCAGCTACTCAGTTCCTCAAAGTGTTTGGATGTGTCTAGGAAACTTCCATGCTTTTGCTTTGGTCCAGTTGTGCTGACTTCCCCTGTATTGTCTGTTGTCCTTCTCTTCACCGAAGTTGATCCTTGTCTACTATCTAGTTAGGGATTTCCCCTCCTCCTCCCTTACCACTCTTGTAACCATCAAAGAATACTTTTTTCTGTGTGTAAATATTTTCTTGAGTTCTTATAATAGTGGGCTCATACAATATTTGTCATTTTGTGACTGACTTATTTCACTCAGCATAATGCCCTCCAGATTCATCCATGTTATGAGATGTTTCTCAGAATCATCATTATTCTTTATTATTGCATAATATTCCATTGTGTGTATGTATCATAATTTGTTTATCCATTTTTCTGTTGATGTGCATTTAGGTTGTTTCCATCTTTTTGCTATTGTGAATAGTGCTGCAATGAACATGAGTGTGCATGTGTCTATTCTTGTGATGGCTCTTATCTGGGTATATTCCTAGGAGTGAGATAGCTGGAGCTTTTGGTATTAATATTTCTAGCTTTTTAAAGGAAACGTGAAGGGAACTTTTTCAAAAAATTTTATTGTTGTACTTTAAGTGAAAATTTACAATTCAAGTTAGTCTCTCATACAAAAATTTATACACATATTGTTATGTGACCCTAATTGCTCTCCCTATACTGTGACAGCACATTCCTCCTTTCCACCCCTAATTTCCCATACCCATTCAACTAGCTCCTGACCCTCTCTGCCTTCTCATCTTACTCCGGACAGGAGCTGCCCATTTAGTCTCATATATCTACTTGATCTAAGAAGCACATTCTTCATGAGTATCATTTTTATTTCCCATAGTCCAGTCTAATCTTTGACTGAGGAGTTGGCCTTCAATAATGGGAAATAATGGGAATCATTTTAGTGCTAGATTGACAGAGAGTCCAGGGGCCATGCTTTCTGGGGTTCTGGTCTTTTTACTAGAATATGAGTTCTGCACCCTAGTTTTCTCCTGCCCCAACAGAGACTCTCTGTTGTGTTCCCTGTCAGGGAGGTCATTGGTGGTAGCTGGACACCATCTAGTTCTTCTGGTCTCAGGCTGTTGCAGTCTCCAGTTTATGTGGCCCTTTCTGTCTCTTTCACTAAAGCTTTCCTTGTGACTTTGGTGTTCTTCATTCTCCTTTACTCCAGGTGGGTTGGACCAATTGATGCATGTTAGATTGCCGCTCCCTAGCTTTTAAGACCCCAGACGCTGCTCACCAAAGTAGGATGCAGAACATTTTCTTGATAAACTTTGTTATGACAATTGACCTAGATGTCCCCTGAAAACATAGTCCCCAGACCTCCACACCTGGTACTCTGCCCCTTGAAGTGTTTGATTGTATTCAGGATATGAAGGCCAGTTTTAAAATGCAGATATTTTCTACAGCAACATACTTAAAGAAAGAATTGAGCACTTTTTATGTGCCAGGAGAAGTGCCGGTACTGACTTTATATTCATTCACTCCTTCCTTCCTTTTTTTAAAAAATTATTTAATTGTGGTAAAAATATATATAACAAAACATTTGCCAATAGAATTTTTTTTACATGTACAATGCAGTGACACTGGGTCTGTTCATGACGTGCAACCATCACCACTATCCACTTCCAATTTATTCCACTACCACTAACAGAAACTCAGTGCCCTCTAGCAAAAACTCCCCCTCCCCTTTCCCTCCCACCCCTGTAACTACTAATAAACTTAGGCCTCTATACACTGGCCTATTCTAGATATTTCATATAAGTGAAATCATACAATATTTATCCTTTTATGTCTGACTTATTTCACTCAGCATAATGTTTTTAAGGTTCATCCATGTTGCAGCATGTATCAAGACTTCATTTCTCTTTTTGGCTGAATAACATTCCATTGTCCATATATACCACATTCTGCTTATCCATTCAGCTGCTGATGGACGTTTAGGCTATTTCCACCTGCTGGCTATTGTAAACAGAGCTGCAATGAACACTGATGTACAAGTCATCCCTTTCTCAATCTCCCTTAGTGACTACTGTAAAAATAACAAATATAGCCTGCAAACTTTGTGGCCTCTAATGACTGAAAGATCAAAAAAGCCCAAATTCTTAGGGAATTAACCTGCTCATAAATAACTACCAGAGCTTGGGTTTATTGCTCCCTGTGACCCACAAAGTATTCTCTGCCTAAAGTAACAATTCCTCAGGCCATCCTCACGATTGCCTGTAAGAGACTAAGTGATCACCAACTGCCTGCATTATTGACTACAAGCTATTTGAAACCCTTCACCCTATTTTTACAAATATTAAACCTTAATTAGTTTTTAACTTCCGGTTCTGGTTGTAGAAACCCTTCACTATTTTTCTCATTGACAGAGCTCCTTTCCATTTTCAGCTTGGATGCTGTCTGATTCATGAATTGTTTGGTCCTGCTCAAATGAACTCATTATCAATTTAAAATTTGGATTAATCTCAGAAATTTTCTTTGACACTACCAAGAGTCAGGAGTGGGCTGGCTGCCAGCGTGGTGCAGCCCTCAGACAGTGTACCATCTAGTGAGGGGAGGAGTGGGAAGTAGGAAGTTACAGTGTGTTCTAGGTGCTGGGGTCAAGTTGATTCCAACTCTTAGCAAACCTTTTTTGGACAGAGTAGAACTGCCCCATAGGCTTGCCAAGGCTGTAATCTTTACAAAACAGATTGCCACAACTTCCTTCCATGGAGCTGCTGGTAGGTTCAAACCACTGACCTTTCAATTAGCGGCCAAGCGCTTAACCACTGTGCAACTAGGGCTCTGCTGATGCTGCAGCCAGTGGCCCATAAATACTTTCCATTTGGGCCCCGGACCAGTGGCCCTGGAATGAGACCGGCACACAAGCTCAAAGCCCACTGAATCCCCAAGCCCCTCTCCCCACAGCATCCTTCCTGGGTTCCCTGGGATTATTCCACCCTCACAGACTCTTTCAGCAGGGAGTCAATCATTTGCTGCCACTTTGTAAGCACATTATATGTCAATAAAAAGGTTGTAAAACCCTGGAGACAACTTGTACACCAATGTTGACTGCAACACTATTCACAGTAGCCAAAAGGTAGGAAAAACCTAAATGTCCATCAACAAATGAATGGATAAACAACATGTAGCATATACACACAATGGAATATTACTCAGCCATAAAGATAAATGAAGTTCTAATAAACGCTACAAAATGGATGAACTTTGAAAACATTATGCTAAGTGAAATAAGTCAGTCACAAAAGGACAAATATTGTATGATCGCACTTATATGAAATATCTAGAATTGGCAAATGTATAGAGATCAAAGCTTATTAGTGGTTACTAAGAGTGGGAGAGAGAAGGAAAGCAGAATCAAAGCTTGGGGGCACCCAGTTTCTGTCAAGGGTGACGGAAAATTGTGCAAAGGAATAGTGGTGATAGTTGCACAACATGATAATTAATGTCACTGAATTGTGCATGTAAGAAATGTTAAAAGGGCAAATGTCTTGTTATATAGAGAGGCATACCTTGGAGATATGACAGGTTCTCTCCAGACTACCACAATAAAGCAAATATCAAAATAAAGTGAGTCACACAAATTTTTTGGTTGCCCGATTTCTAGCTTTTGATTTAAAGTGACAGATGTAAGACTCTTCCTTTCAGTTGAACACTTAGAGGCCATTGTAGGGTTATTAACTGTCCAAATTTCAATATTGTCCTGTCTATAGGAATAGGGAGGCCAGAGGAGAGGAAGAGAGACAGGGGAACGGCTGGTCAGTGGAGCAGTCAGAACACACACATTTATTGATTAGATTTGCCGTCTTACATAGGTGCAAGTTCATGGTGTCCCAATACAATTACAATAGTAACATCAAAGATCACTGACCACAGATGACTATAACGGATATAATAATAATTATGAAAAAGTTTAAAATACTGCGAGAATAACCAAAACGTGACACAAAGATACGAAGTGAGCAAGTGCTGTTGGAAAAATGGCACCAACAGACTTGCTTGACTCAGGGTTGCCACAAAACTTCAATTTGTAAAAAACAAAATATCCGCAAACCACAATAAAATGATGTATGCCTTTACATTTTACCACAATTAAAAGGAAAAGCAAAACAAAAAACAAAAACCCTGGGGGCAGTTGGAAGCTACGAGGCATATTCAGCCCTGCCCCACCGTAGGACTCAACAGTCTCCCCTTGGATTGAGCTGAAGCCCCAGTTTGTGCTGGCTCACCATGGCCCCTTGTAGAATCCCCTTCATTGGACTGCCTTTGACACTGGTACCAGCTTTTGCAAAGACCACCACAGGGTCAGCCTGGAATCCCTAATGGAGGATGCCACCTTGGATGCAACATCGACCACCTCTTACCATTCATACTCCCCCCACCCAGGGGTCTCAAAAAAAATCCTGTTTAGATCCCAGGCTCAGAGTGGGCTCTGCTTCCCCTGTGGTGTGGGAATACCTCCTACCTTCTGATCGTAAGAATCACATACCAGATTATATTTCCCTTTTTCCTTTTGCTGCCAGGAGTCTCAGAGTCAACTTTGAAGCTTGGCCACAGTAACTATGTGCCCCTTGTGAGCTGAAGTATTCTTTTCATTATTTCTATGGTCTTGGTTTTATCAGTCAGCTTATATCTTCTCTGATCCTGATTATCTTTCTCTGTTTTATCAGTATTTTTTATCGTGTGCATTAGAGCCTTACATGCTGTTTAGAACAAATAGGGCTATACATAAAGAAACAAATACATCTTCTTTTCATTATGACATTAATACTTATTTCTGAAAATATGATTATTTATTGAAATCAATCAATCATCTTCTGCATAAAACCAGTTGCCATTGAGTTGATTATGACTCATGGCGACCCCATGTGTATCAGAGTAGAACTGTACTCCATGGGTTTTTTTTTATATATATATATATTTTTTATTGTACTTCAGGTGAAGGCATACAGAACAAATAGTTTCTCATGAAACGGTAGTACACATGTTGTTTTATGACATTGGTTAACAACCTCACAACATATTAACCCTTTAACTTCTCAACCTTTTTTTTTTGGTGAAAATACACATAGCCAAAGATAAACATCGTTTCAAAAATTTCTACATACACAGTTCAGTGACATTGACTACGCTCTTCCAGTTGTGCTGTTATTCTCACTTAAGATGAAGGCTTACAGAACAAAATAGTTTCTCATTTAACAGTTA
>NW_004444093.1:4080498-4081613 GCF_000243295.1 Trichechus manatus latirostris | reverse complement strand
CCATTTTGCCGGAACTCTCTCCATGGGGTTTTAATAGCTGATTATTCAGAAGTAGATCACCAGGCTGTTCTTCTGAGATACTTCTTGGTGGACTCAAACTTCCAATCTTTCACTTAGCAGCCAAGCATTTTAACCATTGGCACTACCCAAGGACTCAGCCACATACCCAAAACTGCTTAATGGGAGTCAGCCTTTAGAAGGTTCCCAGGGATCCCAGTACACACTGAAGTCTAAGAAATGCTGCCCTTCAGGCCAAAATGGCAGAGTAGTGAGATGCTTTTGATGTTCCCCTTTACAACAAAGCCCTGAAAAAACAAGTGAATTGATTATATATGACAATCTGGGAGCCCTGAACATCAAAGGTAAAGCTGAGGAACCGCACTGAGTGGCAGGAAGAGGGAGAAACAGTTCAGAAGCAGTGATGATTTGCCAAACCTGACCTGGCAGGAGCCCGAGCCCTTCAGCCTGGATCAGTTCAGGGGTGAGTTGTGAGACAGGAAGTAGCGACGCTCAGGAGACATTTTCCACACCAGGAGAGACCCAGCGGCAGACAGTCTACTCAGTCACCTGGAACTAGTGAGAAGCAGCCCTCGATCAGCAAAAGATAAGTACTTGCATCTGGCCTACTGCATGGATCAAAAACACCCCCCTTAGGGGAAAAACTCTCCCATTTACATCCCTGCTCCCTGCTCCCTGCTCTGTACTGGGTCCTGGACTGGCTTCAGCAATTGCCTAGTTGCCTGGGCCAGAAGTAGAGTCACACACCCTGAGCCATTCTACCAGCCTTGTAGAGTGAACAAATTAACAAACGGGAAAAAATAAACTGCTGGCTCCTCTAAGCCAGGAACTCAGAGTAGGCACAGTTCGTTTGCTTAGGCACAGGCATAAGGGATCCACAGACTTCGAGTGCCTTTCCCCCTGCAGAGACTTGTGTGGGCCCATTTCAACAGTGTAGGCCCTCATTACCACAGTACAACAGGGTATATACCAGAAGTCTGACTTGAACTGTTTTAGCTGTGAAGTGGCAGGTTTGTGACATTTGACACTGATCTGCCCATTAAGCAGGGTCTTCACCTACCCACATCAGGGGCCTGAGGACTGCTGGCTCCACCCAC
>NW_004444093.1:4076885-4078861 GCF_000243295.1 Trichechus manatus latirostris | reverse complement strand
ATAAAGAAATAAAAGACTGGTATAAACTTAGAAAAATAGTGGTAAATATCAAGGTAACCACAAAGGAAACTATCAATCCTACACGTCAAAATAAAAAACAAGAAAAATATAAAGACTCAGCAAATACAAAATCAACAACAATGAAAAAGATGAAAAGAAAATACATAAAGAAAAACGACTTAGCAGAGAAAATTAAGTGGAACAAAGAAACTGTCAACAACACACAAAAAAGACATCAAAATGACAACACTAAACTCATACCTATCAATAATTATGCTGAATATAAATGACTAAATGCACCAATAAAGAGACAGAGAGTGGCAGATTGGATTAAAAAACATGATCCCTCTATATACTGCCTAAAAGAGACACACCTTAGACTTAAAGACACAAACTAAAACTAAGAGGACGGAAAAAAAATATATCAAGCAAACAACACTCAAAAAAGAGCAGGAGTGGCAATTGTAATCTCTGACAAAACATACTTTAAAGTAAAATCCACCACAAAGGATAAGGAAGGACACTATAAAATGATTAACGGGTCAATACACCAGAAGGAGGCAACTATAATAAATATTTACGCACCCAACGACAGGGCTCCAAAATACATACAACAACCTCCAACAGCATTGAAAAGAGAGATAGACAGCTCCAAATTGTAGTAGGAGACTTCAACACGCCACTTTCAGTGAAGGACAGAACATCCAGAAAGAAGCTCAACAAAGACACAGAAGATCTAAATCCTACAATCAAACACTTGATCTCATAGATATATACAGAACACTGCACCCAACACCAGCCAAGTATACTTTCTTTTCCAATGCACATGGAACATTCTCCAGAATAGAACACATGTTAGGTCATAAAGCAAGCCTTAACAAAATCCAAAGCATCAAAATATTAGAAAGCATCTTTTCTGACCATAAAGCCATAAAAGTAGAAATCAGTAACAGAAACAGCAAGAGAAAAAAAATCGAACACATGGAAACTGAACACCTTGCTCAAAAACTACTGGGTTATAGAAAAAATTAAGGATGGAATAAAGAAATTCATAGAATCAAATGAGAACAAAAACACATCCTACCAGAATCTTTGGGACACAGGAAAAGTAGTGCTCAGAGGTCAGTTTATAGCAATAAATTCACATATCCAAAAAGAAGAAAGGGCCATAATCAAAACATTAATTCAACAACTGGAATAAGTAGAAAGAGCAGCAAAAGAAACCCTCAGGAGCCAAAAAAAGGGAATAATAAGAATTAGAGAAGAATTGAATGAAATAAAGACTAGAAAAAAAATTGAAAGAGTTAATAAGACCAAAAGCTGGTTCTTTGAAAAGATCAACAAAATCAATAAACAATTGACCAAACTGACAGAAGAAAAACATGAGAGGAAGCAAGTAACCCATATAGGAAATGAGAGAGGTCATATCACAACAGACCCAACTGAAATTAGAAGAATCATAACAGTATACTATGAAACATTGTATTCTAATAACTTTGAAAACCTAGAGGAAATGGACAAATTTCTAGAAACTCACTACATACCTAAACTAACACAAACAGAGGCAGAACAACTAAATAAACCCATAACAAAGAAGGAGATTGAAAAGGTACTTTAAAAAACTCCCAACAAAAAAAGCTCTGGCCCACACAGCTTCACTGGAGAACTCTACCTAACTTTCAGAGAAGAGTTAACACCATTACTACTAAAGGTATTTCAGAGCATAGAAAAGGATGGAATACTCCCAAACTCATTTATGAAGCCAGCATAACCCTGCTACCAAAACCAGATATGGACACCACAGAATAAGGAAATTACAGACTGATATCCCTCATGAACATTGACACAAAAATCCTCAACAAAATTCTAGCCAATAGAATTCAGTAACATATCAAAAAAATAATTCACCATGATCAAGTGGGATTGTTATAAGGTATTCAGGGATGGTTCAACATTAGAAAAACAATCAATGTAAT
>NW_004444093.1:4037307-4076183 GCF_000243295.1 Trichechus manatus latirostris | reverse complement strand
CATTTTTTAATGAGATGGAGAGACAAATCACCAACTTCATATGGAAGGGGAAGAGGCCCCAAATAAGGAAAGCATTACTGATGAAGAAGAACAAAGTGGGAGGCCTCACACTACCTGATTTTGAACCTATTATACTGCCATAGTAGTCAAAACAGCCTGGTACTGTTACAACAATAGATACATAGACCAATGGAACAGAATTGAGAAACCAGGCATAAATTCATCCACCTATGAGCAGCTGATATTTGACAAAGGCCCAAAGTCCATTGACTAGGGAAAAGACAGTCTCTTTAACAAATGGTGCTGGCATAACTGAATATCCATCTGCAAAAAACTGAAACAAGACCCATACCTCACACCATGCACAAAAACTAACTCAAAATGGATCAAAGACTTAAATATAAAATTGAAAACGATAAAGATCATGGAGGAAAAAACAGGGACAATGCTAGGAGCCCTAATACATGGCATAAACAGAATATGAACCATAAATAAGAATGCACAAGCACTAGAAGAGAGACTCGATAACTGGGAGCTCCTAAAAATCAAACACCTATGCTCATCAAAAGACTTCACCAAAAGAGTCAAAAGACAACCTACAGACTGGGAAAAAATTTCTGGCTACGATAAATTCAATCAGCATCTAATCTCTAAAATCTACAAGATACTGCAAAACCTCAACTACAAAAAGACAACCCAATTAAAAAATGGGCAAAGTGTATGAACAGGCACTTCGCCAAAGAAGATATTCAGGTTGCTAACAGACACGTGAAGAAATGCTCACGATCATTAGCCATTAGAGAAATGCAGATCAAAACTACAATGAGATATCATTTCACCCCAACAAGGCTAGCATTAATCCAAAAAACATAAAATAATAAATTCTGGTAATGTTGTGGAGAGACTGAACACTTATACACTGTTGGTGGGAATGTAAAATGGTACAACCACTTTGGAAATTGATTTGGCACTTCCTTAAAAAGCTAGAAATAGAAGTACCAAAGGATCCATCTATCCCACTCCTTGGAATATATCCTAGAGAAATAAGAGCCGTCACACGAATAGATATATGCACACCCATGTTCATTGCAGCACTCTTCACAATAGCAAAAAGATGGAAACAACCTAGGTGCCCATCAACAGACAAACGGATAAACAAACTATGTTATATGCACACAGTGGAATACTATGCAATGATTAAAAAACAACGATGAAGCCGTGAAATGTCTTATAACATGGAGGAAGCTGGAGGTCATTATGCTGAGTGAATTTAGTCAGTCACAAAAGGACAAATATAGTATAAGACCACTATTATAAGAACGCAAGAAAAGGTTTAAACACAGAAGAAAACATTCTTTGATGGTTATGAGCATGGGGAGGGAGGGTGAGGGTTATTTACTAACTAGATTGTAGACAAGAATCATCTTAGGTGAAGGCAAGGACAGCACACACTACAGGGGAAGTCAGCACAACTGGACTAAACCAAAGCTAAGAAGTTTCCTGAATACAATCAAATACTTTGAGGCACAGAGTAGCAGGGCTGGGGTCTGGGGACCATGCTTTCAGGGGACATCTAGGTCAACTGGCATAACAAAGCTTTTCAAGAAAATGTTCTGCATCCCACTTTGGTGAGTGGCATCTGGGGTCTTAAAAACTTGCAAGCAGCCATCTAAGATGCATCAATTGGTCCCAACCACCTGGAGTAAAGGAGAATGAAGGACACCAAAGACACAAGAAAAGTATTAACCCAGGAGACAGAATGGGCCACACAAACCAGAGACTTCATCAGCCTGAGACCAGAAGAACTAGATGGTGCCCACCTACCACCAATGAACATCCTGACAGGGAACACAGCAGAGAGTCCCGGATGGAGCAGGAGAATGCTGGGGTGCAGAACTCAAATTCTAGTAAAAAGACCAGACTTAATGGTCTGATTGAGACTGGAGGAACCCCGGAAAGTATGGCACCTGGATTCCCTATCAGCCCAGAACTAAAAGAGTTTCTGAGGCCAACTCTTCTGACAGGGATTAGACTGGACTGTGGGACATAAAGTGATACTCATGAGGAGTGCGCTTCTTAGCTCAAGTAGATACATGAGACTAAATGGGCAGCTTCTGTCTGGAGGTGAGATGGGAAGGCCGAGAGGGTTAGGAGCTGGTTGAATAGACATGGGGAATCAGCGGTGGAAAGGAGCAGTGTGCTATCACAGTATGGGAAGAGGAATTAGAGTCACATAACAATGTATGTATAAATTTTTGTATGGGGAAAAAAGAAAAAAATAATTTCTGCTCAAACACTGCACAAAAATTTTATAGACAATCATTTTGTTGTCATCCCCTCTGACAGTGTCACCCTGTGTGGTCTGCACCCATCGTGCCCTATAGTGATGCCACTGCTAGGATAGGAGGATGGACAGAGGGAGGTATCTAACCTGACTCAGGGAGAATTCCTTTAGGAATAATCTAAAGAGCAAAGAGGAGTTAGAAAGGCCCTGTGAGGGAAGAGTGTTGGAGGAAAAGAGAACAGCATGTCCACAGCCCTAGAGGTGGAAGAGACCATGGTACATGCAGTTGAGGCAGGCGTGGTAAGCAAGGGCCAGATCATGCAGGCCTTTGTGGGCTGCACCAAGGAGCTTAGACTTTACACTGAGGCCCGAGCCGCTGAAGGATTTAGGCAGGGGACAAACCTGGTCATGCTTATTCTCTGGAAAGATCTCTGTGGTCAGAGTGGAGATGTAAGGAGTAGACCAGGCTGGAGGCAGGGATACTGGTCAGGAGGACGTTAAAGTGATCTGGGAGAGAAGACGATGCCCTGAAATCTGCTTTAGGAGGGAAAGAAGAGCTTGAGGGCAAGAAGGACTTCAGCTGATATCTATAACATTCCAAATTATCTCACTTGATCCTCACAGGAGCCTTGTGAAGAATTGTTAACCTCATTTCACACGTGAAGCTCAAGGGGCTGAATTGCTCACCCAAACTCAGAGACCTGGTAAGTGGTACCAAGGGGCTTGGGGGATTGGAACATTTATGCCATTCCTAGCTCTCAGTTCCTCAGCTTAAGTTGGTCCCCTAGTTGGACTTGGAAAGGTGAGATGGAGGATAGGTGAATTTAATTTATAGGAGAAAAGGTCTATGTTCAAGGAGTGAGCAACTGCCCAGGAGAGCAGGAGAGGAGTTCTGGGAAGTGGGAGGTGTAATTCAAGAGTGTGGGCAGCCAACAGCAGGGGTTTCAAGAGGGGAAGAGGGACACCAAGGATCCTGGGTGGTGCAAACTGTTAACTCACTTGGCTGCTAACGGAAAGGTTGGAGGTTTCAGTTTATCCAGATGCACCTTGGAAGAAAGGCCTGGTGGTCTACTGAAAAATCCACCATTGATAACCCTCTGGAGCACAGTTCTACTCTGACACACATGGGGTCACCGTGAGTCAGAATCTACTCCACCTCAACTGGTGATTAATGGTACACCAAAACCAAACTTTGACCACTAAACAGATTCATTTAACTGATCGCAGTGGTGGTTCAGTGGTAGATTTCTTGCTTTCTAGGCAGGAGACCTGGGTCGTTTCCCAGCCAATGCACCTCATGAGCAGCCACCACCTTTCCCTCAAGGCTTGTGTGTTGCTATGATGCTGAACAGGTTTCAGCATAGCTTCCAGGCTGAGACAGACTAGGAAGAAAGACCCGGCAATCTACTACTGAAAATTAGCCAGTGGATCACAATGGTCCTATCCACAACACATCACAGGTATGGCGCAGGACCTGGCAGCATTTCTTATGAGTTGGGACACTTGACAGCAGCTAACAACAACAACATGACTTGGTAAGAGACAGCTTTGCCAGCAGTATAACACACCACCAGAGGCACGACAAGGTAAGGAGGGGTGAGACTAAGAGTGAGGAGAACAAGGCCACAGATATGCAAATCAGGCCCTATTTCATTGTGTGATCTGGGGCAGCGGATACAACCTCTCTGGGCTGTAGCTAATGGTTACTATCTATTTCATGAGACGATGGTACACCTTCAACGAAATGATACGTATTAGAAGAACTTTGTAAATCACACAGAAAGGTGAGTTCTATAGCAACGTGAGCTGTTTTATCTTTATCTACTCAAGTCTTCACATCTCGGGAGAAAGGTTGTTAACTGGTCCTCAGCACTTGCTTCTCCCAAATTCCTTGACACTTTTATGGATGGTGTTTCTTCTGAATCTGCACACAGTGGTGACTCTCACAGCTAACTGGTTGTTGGTTGGAAGAGCTGATTAGATCTCTGTCCCACGGGGTGCTTTGTCATTCTCCCAGGACTAGAAAGAAAGACTCAGACAGAAAGAAGTAGGACTAGTTTTCAAAACACTTTCAACAGAAAGGGACTTGATCTTAGATTTAGGGTTGAAGAAAAGTTTTATTTTATTCATTTGGCTGCCTGGTTAAAAAAAAAAAAAAAAAATTGCCTTACAGTCAATTCCAGCTTATAGCAACCATATAGGACAGGACAGAACTGCCCCACAGGGTTTCCATGGAGAGGTGGGTTTGAACTACTGACATTTTGGTTAGCAGGCTTCTTCTGACAATAGGGTCAAGTGGACATAGGACTAGGTTCTGTGGGTGAAAAGTGTTTTAAAGGGGGAAACCAGACAGTGGATTTAAGGGTTCAAGATAGTAAATTTTGGTTTCTGAAAAAGTCAACTTTGACTTAGCAACTGAGATGCACCTGAATTTCTGGTAGCACAACTGAAGTTAGAACATTGGACAGGAAACTTCAAAGGGCAACTCAGTTGCACACAAACTGCAGAATGTACTTAGTGTGGAAATTTGTGTGCATGCAAAAGTAATTCCCAGAGAGGGCCTTTGAAAATATTGGCCCTTGGCCCTCCTCTCGACTTCCTCACCTGGAAACAGGTCAAAGACAGGGTGAAGATGGAGGCCACTGCATTTCTACTAACTCAATGCTTCTTTTCACCAAGGGGTGTCATGCCTTGACTTTCACTTTTGAATATCATTGCTGTTTCTGCCTCCTTCATGTGAGCTAGAAATTCAATTAACAAAGAGGACAAAAAGAGAAACAGTCCTTTTTAGCCAATTTCCTAGTGCTCCTGAGAGTTTCTATGATTTGGTGAGCACCTATCTCTGCTATTCACATCTCTGGACGTCGACAGGATGGCATGTGTGATGGTTACGATTGTGTGTCAACTTAGCTGGACTATGATTTTCAGTGTTTTGGCAGTCATATAAAGTTATGATCACTTTCCTGTTGAGATTTGACACACAATACACGATGGGATCTGCTGTGAGTTGGTAGTTGTGGGTGCGAGGGCTGTGGTGGCTCACTGCCCCCTCATACTTCATGTCTCTGCCCTCTGCCTCCTAGTGCTTCCTTCTCTCTTTCACCGGGGCTTTTGTTTGTTCTGGATCCTGCAGCTGGCTCCTGTTCGTCTGAACTCCAGTTCTTGGGACTTCAGCTAGCAGCTTACCTCTGGTCTTGCCTGCCAATCTGGGGTTTGCCAGCCCCTGTGGCTATGTGAATCAGGAGAAGCCTCTTTCCTGACCCATGGACTTGGGATGTTACAGCCTCTAAAACTGTGTGAGCCATTTCCTTGATGCAAATCTCTCTCTCTCTCTCTCTCTCTCTCTCTATATATATATATATATATACACACACTTTACTGATTTTGCCTCTCTAGAGAACCCAGCCTAAGACAGCATGTGACTTGGCCAGAGCTGCAGCCAACCATAGCAGTGACCACAGCTGTCTTGGCTTCAGAGACCACTCTTTCATGTCTTAGCATGTAACATTAATTTTGTTTACCAGGTAGTTTTTTTTCAAATGTGTATTATTATTATTACTTTGGCAACACCTATCAAAGAAAGAGAAAGCAGCAGCCCAGGGTATAATTAGAGGCCATGCTGCATATTAAGAATTTCAGGTTTCCCATTGACTAGCCTACAGTTTCTTTGCACAAAAAATCACCACCGCCACTCTCAGCTCCCATAAGAAAACTGAACAATATTAAGTAGACATACCATGAAATGCTTTGAAAAGTCATGTTATGCTTCTAAGCTACAACACTTTTTCAGATTTCTTAAAAATCATATTTAGTCCATTTTCAGGCTAGCTCTTTGGACTTGGGGAAATTGAAAAAAAAAAACCAAACCTATTGCTGTTGAGTCAATTCTGACTCATAGCCACCCTATAGGACAGAGTAGAACTGCCCCATAGAGTTTCCAAGGAGCACCTGATAGATTTGAACTGCTCGCCTTTTGGTTAGCAGCTGTAGCTCTTAACCACTACACCATCAGGTTTTCCTGGGGGAAATAAGGTATCTGCTAAATAAGCAGCCCCCACTCCTATCCCACCCACCTTAAGGGATTCCATACTTGTTAGGCTGGTATTTACAAAGTGGATTAAGAAATGGTTTTGAATGTTCAATTAAATTAATATCTTCCTGTGGCAGAATGTTCACAGATACAGTTAACTGAAAAAAAATTAGGAAAAAAATATCATGCCATCGAGTTGATTTTGTTTCATAGCAAGCCTATAGGACAGAGCAGAACTGTCCCATAGGGTTTTCAAGGAGAAGCTGGTGGATTCGAACTACTGACCTTCTGGTTAGCAGCCAAGCTCTTACCATGATGCCACCAGTGCTCTGGTATATATATATAGAGAGAGAGCAGTTGACTGCTACTGAAGGTCAGCAGTCCAAAACCACCAGTGGCAACATGGGAGAAAGATGTGGCAGTCTGCTTCCGTAGTGGTTTACAGCGTTGGAAACCCAAGGAATCGCTATGAGGTGGAATGGACTCGATGGCGGTGGGTTTTTGGTATGTGTGTATGTGAGACAGAGACAGAGAGACAGAGAGAGAGAGAGAGTGAGCACCCTGGTGGCACAGTGGTTAAGAGCCTGCCTGTTAACCAAAAGGTTGGCAGTTAGAATCCACCAGCCACTCACTGGAAACCCTATGGGGCAGTTCTACTCTGTCCTATAGGGTCGCTATGAGTCAGAATCGACTCAACAGCAACTCTTTTACACACACACACACGTATACTTAAAACTCCTAATGTTGATCATTGGAATTGGTAGAGCACAAACTCTTTATTTTGAAAATAGATAAATAATGGGAAAGATTCAAACAAACTGAAACAGGAGACCCAGAGGCCTGCCTCCTTAGAATTTTTTCTTACCCTTCCAGACTGTTGCTGGAAAATCACCGATGAAGGCTGTTAAAAAATGTGTGTCAACTTGGCTTGGCGATGATTCCCAGTATTGTGTGATTGTCCACCATTTTGTTATGTAATGGGATTTTCCTAAGTGTTGTAAATCCTATCTCTATGATGTTAATAAGGCAGGATTTAAAGCAGTTATGTTAATGAGGCAGGACTGAATCTACAAGATTAGGTTATATCTTTTCTTTTTTTAAAGCAAAAAGAAAGTTTTAGTCAGCATATATTCAAAAAGGACAAAAGTGGGAAGCAGAAAACCATGCTGTTAAGAGCCATGTCTGCCCGAGTCCAAGGAAATATCACAGAACAGACAAAAGTAGGAAAACGGACAAGCATGTTGCTAGAGCCATGTCTGCCCGAGTCCAAAGAATATCACAGAATAGGCAAGAATGGGAAAATGGACAAGCATGCTGCCACAGACATGTCTGCCCAAGTCCAAGCAACAGTTACAGAGCTATCAGTATATATTAACATTACAAATGGGCAAAACCATTGAAAGCTTAGTCTTTTCACAGATTGGCTAGAAACTGTGATCCTACATTTTGAATTGTCTTTCTTAACAATCACTGGTACAGGTTTCAGTAATGAGAGTCAGGAGGGTCTTCATTGGTCCAACAAATTTCTGTTCACTAAATGCTAATAGAAAAAGATAAGAGCAGAAAGTCTTTTGTGTCCTGTTTGATGGGCTTTTGTGAAAACTTCCTTAAGATGTTTTCCAAGATTATCTTAGCTATTGTCTTTATACCTCAGGGCCCAGTTGATGTGTCCTTGTGAATCCTTGTGAGCCCTTGTGAGCCCAGCTCCAGCTGGATCACATTCTGTATGCTCAAGGAGAGGGAATAATAACTCCAATATTATTTCCTGAATCAGTCCCTCCTTTTGGTCGGAGATTGGAAATAACACATCGATGATCAATACCTGGACTTAGTCGAGCTCCTAGATGGTGGCCATTGCAGGTTCTTTAAACTCACGGTGCTGGTTTTCCACCGGATACCATCTGGTTCTTCACCAGGATCTTAAGTAAGGGCGATGTTCTCATCAATCACATTGCCAGAGTGAGCAGACTCAATGTACATCAACATTTTAGCCCGAGGCCTTCTTTTGCCCTTTAAGTGTGTAAGACAATAGAGGATAAATTTTATTATGCCTAATAGTATCAGGATGTAGACTAAGAATATTACTATTTCTTGCAATAGTGATCTAGTCCATGTACTTATTCCTGATGGTAACCAACCAAACAAATCTGGTGTTCGTAAGAGTGTGACAATGAGTAACCAGGTAGCTTGCTGTCTAATTCTATGTATATCTTGTTCTGCTTCTTCTGTGTTAATTATCCAAATGTAACAAGAGGTATTTGCTACAGCACAGACTACACTAATAAAAAAAAATCTAAAGCTATTTTTGTTATCTTATGTCACTTTGGCTTATGAGATCAGAGATCACTGTTGTGCTTCCATCTCATCTGTTAATTGGCCCATAGTGACTGACAAATTTTGCTTAAAGATTTCTCCAATTCAACTATACCACAAGTGGGAATTAAAGCTACCAACCATATCCTGAGTGTTGGACCAATGGGTTTTCTTCTGAACTTCATTTTACAAATTTTAACATTACCTTTCATATTTACTAGCATTGTTACTATGAATATCTAAAGATAATCCTAAAGTTTCTAAATTGCATTGTCCACACTTTTGTCAGGAATCTAAACAAGAGATTGCCCATATAAATTCACTATCATTTGGAAAGGATCATCTAAATTAGTATAGTTGGATCTACCACACAAATATATACATCCATAAAGAACACTCAAAGTTTGTCTAGAGAAAACGGAAGGTATAGAAAAATTTACATGTGACAAACAAGTTTTCATTAGAGAACTAATGACTAGCAAGATAATACAGGATGGACCTTCCATGTAGGAGGTCTTCAGTTAGTCTGTTTAAAACCTGCTAAGTGTTCTTCCCAAGGGCAAGCTGCCCCTCCTTGGTTTACCTATTAACAGTCAAGAGTCACTTTCTCAGAAGCGGAAATGGAACCAAAGACAAAATGGAGTCTGAGCCATGAGGTCGATCTCCTCTGAGAATCTGGTTTCTTTAAGATACATAATTTTCTGCATTGTAAAGGGTGACAGTTTGATTACAAACAGTAGACAGGTATTTCAGACCACATTGTCTTAAAGACTGATTAAACTAATTACTAATTTACCCTAAACATAACTCTCAGTCTGATCTTTGGAGTTAATTTCCTAAAACAGACTGAATTCTTCAAAAAAAAAGCACAACGCCCAGAGCAAAATGGTCTTACTAGTTTATCTGGACCATTGTTTGACTCAGTGTGGCTTCAGGAACCAGTTTTTTTCTCAAAGCTCAAGGTTCAAAAGGATACCCAAAGATAATAGCCTGTGTGGGTTACCTCAACCTCCATGAAAACAGAAATCTGGATTCCAGGAGAATTGCATACAGCTCTCTCATCATTCTTTCCTTTGTATCATGATCTCACTATAAAATCTTTTATCAAAAATACTCAATAAATGGTAATTGGGCATCATCTGGTTGTTAAGATCCCAGGCACCATACAGCAAACTAGGAAATAAAACAAACACTAACAATTATATTAGGCCAATTGTCTGAACTAACCAATGAAACCATGACCCTAAGGTCTTTGAACCAAGGAAACAAATCTCATGAGGTGTTTGTCTCTACATAAGCAGCATCAGTAACTGCTTTTCATGTGCCTCAACAGCAGCTACATTCTGCAAAACCTCAGACTGAGTATTAATATAAAATACAACAACGTTTATCTATTAAGGCACAAACTGTTTCTTAAGAGACTAACAGGAAATCTAATGCTGTTCTATTTTGTAAAATCGTAGCTCAAATTTCAGACAGTTCTCTGGTTATGATATCTACAATTTGGCTAAGTTTACCAACAGGAACTTCTAATTCAAGAGTTACAGTATCTAAACCCATTAGTTAGATAATTTAGGAGAAAGGAGAATTATTTCTTATATCCAGAAATTAGGACCTTAAAATATTAGCAATATTTAAAAAACCATAGTTTCCTTTAGTTTACTCAGTCTTATGTAGTTAATTTCTGTTCCACGTGATTCTGGATCAGCCGCAGTCTGAGAACTCATCAGCTTCTGCATAGGAGCTCTGAAAATTTTATTCAGTCTAGTCACAGTCATTTTAGTAAGTCCAACATAGTCCATCTATTTGTTGAGATATTTTGGTCAAACTTTTTCAGCAAATCAGCAAAGTAAAGACTTACCTGCAGATGACAAAACTTAATATGGTGATGATTAATTCATAAACATAATATTCTTAATGATGAAAGACCTGATAGAAATTAATTTCAAGCCCAACATAAAGGCCAAATAAAATCAGTTAAGAAAAACTTCAGACAAAAAATATTTCTAAATATAGCCATTAACCGTATTCAAAGAGCTTCAGATATAATACATAATAATTTTGAGACAAAATACCATATGTTAGGATATATTAAGAATATACCAAGATTATCAAATCTCTGAATAGCTGAATAGCAATAAAAAAACTTCATAGGTAAATGATGAGAATTCTCCAGTCAAACCACTGGCTTTGATGATGCTAGATTCAAAAAGATAAAGTTGCAACCACATTAACAATAAAGAAATAATAATATTATAGGTCACTGTGAAACAATACTTAAGTTATTTAAACAAAGATCTTAAAGTAAAAACCTTAGCTTTCTTTTCTAAAAGCCATGAGGCTTAGTATTCAGACTCAGGAATCTTATTCTAATGAGAGGCGATACCTTTGTCTTCCAGGCAGATTACACAAAGATTAAATTAACCCTTTAACTCAGAAATTAAAGAAAATTGTTATTTTAACATCGAGAAACCCAATTCTTTGTTTTATATGCTACTTAACATTAAAACTCCTAAAAATCTCATAAATTAAACCAGTAAACTTTAGTCAGATAAAACTTGACCATATCAAATAAATTGCTTTTTCAATAAACCTCTTAAATGTTGTCTTTGTTGCGTATCTCTTATAGTGCATCCATTTAAATTGCAAAAATGAACACTCATTAGCAGACTTAAATATATATATATCTGTCTGTCCTTTCTCTTGTGGCATAAAAAGCAAAAGTATATAAACTTAAATTATGACAAATATCTATTAACTTAATAACATCAATAAGTTACCCAAAATGTCAAAATTATTTTAAGCCTCTATATCATAAAATGTAACTGTTGAAAGGAAAGTCTATTTAAACATTCTAAGATTTCATTCAACTTTTACTACTTCTCATATTTTTCCCAATCTAATTTTAGTCCTTAAAGATTGTATCAGCTGGCTTTGGAAATCACAAAATCTCTGCTCACTTGACCAATTCATTGATATGGATATAACCTTAAGTGTTTGGCTACTGCTGGAAACATGTTTCCAGGCCACTTCAGGTGTGTCTCATTGTGATTTCTATTTTTTTTTACTTCTTAAAGTTCCCCTATAATAGAGCGAACTTGTTTACAGCTCTATGATTAGGATCTACCCAATTTCTGATAACTATAGCAAAGCAGCAATTTTTCTCATCTTTTGTCTTAAAAGAGTTTCCACCTAGCTGGAAAGGGATCTTTCAAAAACTTCCCTGGAGCTATATGACCTTGGAGATGGGGAGCTGGAAAGGCCTGATTATGCCCCACCCTCACTCTCTTGACTCTTGGAAGACATTTACACCTTTAAATTGATGGAGGCATTTTGAAAGACAAAAGTTAGCTAATTTCTTTCTTTTTTACTGTTCTGGAGCTGCTACTTTTAAGACAAAACTATTCTTTCTCCTTAAATAAAACACATTTCATATAATACCTAGCTTAAGTTACTTAGAAAGGTTTCACTTTTAAGATTGACACAGTATTGAACATGAAGATCTTAGTGTACTTCTCAAATAGACCAATTTATATCAAAGTTTCTCCAGGTAGCTATTAAAAATCTAAATCATAAGACAGACACAAGACGCAGTTTTTTCTGGACGAAGAAAGAACTGAGGTTCTATGACTAACCTTACAAAAAACAGCAATTCTTAGCCATAGCCACCAATCTAATACAAGACAAACTTAGACACAATGCTCTAGACCAGAAGCAAGCTCTTGGAACAAAAGGAGACAGAAAAACCACATAAGCTCACCAGATAATACCACACAAAACAAGGATATGGAGATCCTAGTTTCTTAAAGTGTATACAGCAATTTTTGGTAAGATCGACTCAATTCAATGGAAAAAACAGGTACAGAACTACCACTTCTCCCTTAAATATCAAAACACAGGTCAGGAGCTGCCACCTCCCCCTGAGAATTTGGCAAAACAGGCAAAAACTGCCACCTCTCCCTGAAAATTTGGCAAAACAGAGCACTATTTTCCAGGTTTTCTCTGAACCACAAAAAGGTCCGAATTTTGCAGCTTATAGTGACTCACAGCTCTTTGAAAATAGAATTACCTCTTCAAATGCCCAATCCAGGACTAAACTGCAGTTCACTTAAAGAGTTACTAAATGTCACTCTTAACCAAACGATCAAGCAAAAATCTAAGAAAGAGTCTCCTTAATCAATCAACTGGTTTTTCAAACGCATATACCGAACAAAACTTAAGAAAACAGGAGAAAGAGAACAACAAAGAATAAGCAAATATTCGTTTTCTGAGAGTACTCACCCTGTCAATGTCGAATGGACATGGAGTGGGGAACACGCGGGTCCAGAAGATAGGACCTTTCTTTGCTGGCTTCTACTCCGCAGCCCAGGTCTCCTTGAAGTTGACTGGATTCATAGCTTCAGATCCTTGACGACTTCGTCATTAACTGTTGTAGGGGAAAAACATCATAAAGTCTAGTAAAGCGAAAAGAAGGTTTTATTCGGCACATATTCAAAAAGGACAAAAGTGGGAAGCGGACAACCATGCTGCTAGAGCCATGTCTGCCCAAGTCCAAGGAAATATCACAGAACAGACAAAAGTAGGAAAACGGACAAGCATGTTGCTAGAGCCATGTCTGCCTGAGTCCAAAGAATATCACAGAATAGACAAGAATGGGAAAATGGACAAGCATCCTGCCACAGCCATGTCTGCCCGAGTCCCTAGGTTATATCTTGAGTCAATCTCTTTTGAGATATAAAAGAGAGAAGCAAGCAGAGAGACAGGGGAACTTCTACCACTAAGAAAGCAAAGCAAGGAACAGAGTGTGTCCTTGAGACTTGGGTTACCTGCACTGAGAAGCTCCTAGACCAGGGAAAAATTGATGACAAGGACCTTCCGCCATAACTGACAGAGGAAGAAAGCCTTCCCTGGGAGCTGGCACACTGATTTTGTACTTCTGTACCTAGACTGTGAGAGAATAAACTTGTTTGTTAAAGCCATCCATTAGTGGTATTTCTGTTTTAGCAGCACTAGATAACTAAGACAAAGGTCATCTTTTCATCTGACACTTACATCTCCCCATTTGGAAAATGATCGTGAGAATGGTTGTACAACATGAAGAATGTAATCAATGCCACTGGAGTGTACATGTAAAAATTGTTAAAATGGTGCATCTTTTGCTGAATATATTTTTACTAAGAAAAAAAAGTTCCAGCAAGTGGCGGTCCACACCCTGTCAGACTCTGCCGATGCTGGGGAGTCCTCACTCTATCCTCTTGAGTCTCCCACTGAATCTTTAACAGTGATGCCTTTAAGAAGGCTCACCCTTAAAGGGAACTAAAGTCTATGTTTCTATAGCTTTTAGCCATTGGAGCCTTTCCTCCAATCAGGGATTCAAAATAAAGAGCCTAACCCTTCTTCAAAGTGACCATCTTTCGGTATGTGCAAGAGCTTTCAGGTGCCCACCTGCCTGATCCAAGTTACACATCCCCATATCATATCTTGATGATACGACATAGTTTTTGTCTCATCCCCATCTGACTCCCCTGGATGGACTATATTCCATTTATCTCTTCCTCTTCTTTTTATGGTACTTACAATTAAAGATGAAGCTCCCTGTATGTGGAATATGACCAGTACAGCATGATGTGGAATTATTATTAAATCTTAGTGATATATATCACATGATCATTTGGCTATATAATAAGTTCATAGAAAAGAATCACTGTGCATAACTCTTTAACTTTAGAAATTTGGTGCTACTCAGTAATCATCGTGCATTTACAAAAGTTACCAATAAGAATCGAGAATGATTTCACCCTCAGGAATTGATTATGGGTATAATTCATACACATTGCAAGGGGATCAAAACCTGATGTTCAGAATGGGATTTTGTTTTTCTTCAAGCCATGCAATTTGTGCCAGTAACTTGATGCTGTGTGAGAGATGCTGAGAATGAAGCCATTTTCTATAGTTTCTGGAAATAATTTGGCAGGCTCTTAGTGAATAATCACTGTTCTCTATGGCCTTCTTGAAAAATTAATTTATTGTACTATATTATTAGTTTTTACATGCATGAATAGGAAACAAGAACAGTTTGTAATTGGGCTAATTGTGGGGCCACTCAGTAGTTTCATACTGGAAACCATCAAGCTTTAGGTCAGTGTTAGAGAATGGTTATGGTTTATGGAACTTCAGAAAACAATGGAAGGGATTACGTTGTTTCCTCAATTTATGCTATCCCCAAGAAAGTTGAGATCCTTTGGATTTGAGAGCAAAATGAGAGTGGAGAATAAATGCCTCACATAAAGGAGATATTTCATACATGTTAGTTACTAAGTTTATTACACCCACTCCTTACTTATCATGGTTAGCTTCCTAAGAACAGCTCGTTGTGCAGAAATCGGCATTATCAAAAATGGAGGATGGCCACAGCAGATTACAAAATGGAGGATGACTATATCATTAATAACTGCCAGATTACATCATTACATAACTGCCAAAGCACTGAGAATCATGGCCCAGCCAAGCTGACACATAACTTTAACCATCACAGCCAGCATTACTCTTGCCTCTCACTTCCGTGTTCATTACTGCCAGATATACTTCGTTAATGTGCAAAATAGTTGGATAGTAGATTTTTCACTATTGTCGTAAATGCAAAATGTCAGATAACCAGAGAGTTGATAAGTGAAGAGTAGGTATATACATATGTGTATATATTTGTTGTCTAGTCGATTTCAACCCATAGCGACTTCAATGTGACAGAGTAGAACTGCCTCATAGAGTTTTCTTCAATGTGATCCTTATAGGAACAGATTGCCAAGTAGAGTTCATAGCAGCTGTGTGTGTTTGAATCACCAACCTTTCATTTAGCAGCGGAGTGCTTAACTGTTGTCCACCAGGGTTCCTTATGTATGTATATAAACCCATTGCTGTCAAGTCTATTGTGACTCATAACGACCCTATAGGACAGAGTAGAATTGCCCATAAGATTCCCAAGGCTGTAATCTTTATGGAAGCTGACTGCTAGATCTTTCTTTCACACAGTGGTTGGTGGGTTTGAACCACCAACCTTTCAGTTAGCAACAGAGTGCTTTACCACTGCACCACCAGGGCTTGCTCACTCTGTCTCTGTCTCTCTCCATATATGTATATATATACACACACACACACACACACACACACATATATAGAATCTCCATTAAATTAATTACTTTTGTATACACAAGTACACAACACACACACGCTAAATATACCACAATGGATGATAGAATTATAGGTAATTTTTCTCTTCTTTATGCTTTTCTTATTTTTCCAAACTTTCTACTGTGGGCAGGTCTTATACTCATAGCAGAGCATGATGGTTAAAAGCACAGACTTCGGAGCCAGACTGCCTGGTTGAAATCCCGGATCTACCCTCACTGTTGTCAGCTGCCATCAACTTGATTCGGATTCATGGCGATACCGTGTGTACGGAGTAGAACAGCTCTATAGGGTTTTCAAGGTTGTGATCTTTCAGAAGGAGATCACAAGTCCTGTCTTACAAGGTGCCTCTGGGTGGATTTGAACCGCCAACCTTTCAGCTAGTAGTAGAGTGCTTAACTGCTTGTGCCACCCAGGGACTCCTTATCACTTCCAGGTTGTGTGATATTAAGCAAATGACTTAATTTCTCTTTGCCTCAGTTTCTTATTGAGTCAAGTTGTATTTCATTTTCTCTGGACTGTTATTTGCCATATGTCTATGGTTTTCACATTTTCTGATACGTACTGCTGAAGGGAGCACACATATATCCCTATGTTTGTCCTCCTCTACTATAGTCAGGGTGGATGCACGACATTTGGTAGGTGGCTAAGATTCTTAGAATTATTTGCCAGGCATGATAAAGAGCAGGGATATCTCAAGGGTATACTGTGACCCCCTCAGTTGGCCATAGCTAAATGACAGCAAGCCTAACCTAAACCACAGGCTATACTATCACAATGGGATTCATGATGTTCACAGAACAGGAAGGATTTCTGATCTTTGGTAATCCATTATGCCCCTTCAATGCCGTGGGTAAACCTGTGTTTAGTGATATGTGCTTCAATACCTCACGTAGACCTGGACCTGAGCTAATCTTTCATTTTGTAATAAAAAATGTAGTGTTGATGAGGTGTAGCTCAGGAACTAATAAAAAAACAAACTCATTGCTGTTGAGTTGATTCCAATGATAGAAAGAAGTTAATTTTAAAAAAAATGAAGCCCTGGTGACGTAGTGGTTAATAGTTCAGCTGCTAACCAAAAGGTCGGCAGTTCAAATCCACCACGCACTCCTTGGAAACCCTCTGTCCTATAGGTCGCTGTAAAAAACAGCACAAAAGGCAGGACCCTCTGGTGTGGGGAGGGAGGGCAAGAAGGTGCTGAAAATCATATAAAATCACCACTGACTCTATTTCTACTAAGCCAGTGGAAAAATATTCTAGAAAAAGGAAACTCCACATCTCTTGTTTACCTAGCTGTCTGTACAAAGCAAATTGTTCATGATTAAATACGAAAAATAAACTTATGGAAATATTTGTCATATTGTCGATTTTGAGGGAGTTAGGGGAAGCAGCAGGAAATGAAGTCACTTTTAAGTGATTTAGTTACCTCCTTTTGAAATATATCAAGAAAAAAGATTTTGGTTGTTATTTATATATAAACCTTCACCCTGATGTTGTTAGGTGCCATCAAGGCGGTTCTGACTCATAGTGACCCTATATACAACAGAATTAAACACTGCCTAGTCCTGAGCCATCCTCACAATTGTTGCTATGTTTGAGCCCATTGTTGCAGACACTGAGTCAATCAACCTCGTTGAGGGTTTTCCTCTTTTTTGCTGATCCTCTACTTTACCAAGCATGATGTCCTTCTCCAGGGACCGGGCCCTCCTGATAACATGTTCAAAGTGCCTGAGACAAAGTCTTGAAATCTTCGCTTGTAAGCAGCATTCTGACTGTACTTCTTCCAAGACAAATTTGTTTGTTCTTCTGGCAGTCCATGGTGTATTCAACTTTCTTGGCTAATACCATAATTCAAAGCATTAATTTTTCTTCAGTCTTCCTTATTCATCGTCCAGCTTATGAATGCATATGAGGCTATTGAAAACATGATAATTAAGTCAGGCACACCTTAGTCCTCAAAGTGACATCTTTGCTTTTTAACACTAGAAAGAGGTATTTTGCAGCGGACTTGCCCAATGCATTACGTCCTTTAATTTCTTCACTGCTGTTTCCATGGGCATTGATTGTGGATCCAAGTAAAATGAAATCCTTGACAACTTCAGTTTTTTCTTCCTTTATCATGATGTTGCTTATTGGTCCAGTTGTGAGGATTTTTGTTTTCTTTATGTTGAGGTATAATCTATACTGATGGCTGTAGTCTTTGATCTTCATCAGTAAGTGATTCAAGTCCTCTTTACTTTCAACAAGCAAGGTTGTATCATCTGCATATCGTAGGTTGTTAATGAGCCTTTCTCCAGTCCTGATGCCCTGTTCTTCTTCATATAGTCTAGCTTCTCAGATTATTTGTTCAGCATACAGATTGAATAAGTATGGTGAAAGGATACAACTCTGACGCACACCTTTCCTGACTTTAAAGCACGCAGTATATCCTTGTTCTGTTTGAATGATTGCTTCTTGGTCCATGTACAAGTTTCTCGTGAGCACAATTAAGTGTTCTGGAATTCCCATACTGCATAATGTTATCCTTAATTTGTTATGATCCACGCAATCGAATGCCTTTGCATGGTCAATAAAACACAGGAAACATCTTTTTGGTATTCTCTGCTTTCAGCCAGGATCCATCTGACATCAGCAATGATATCCCTGGTTCCACGTCCTCTTCTGAATCCTTGAAGGCTTGAATTTCTGGCAGTTCTCTGTCAATGTACTGCTGAAATCATTCTTGAATTATTTTCAGCAAAATTTTACTTGTGTGTGATATTGCTCAATAATTTCCACATTCTGTTGGATCACCTTTGTTTGGAATGGATACAAATATGGATCTCTTCCAGTTGGATGGCCGAATAGCTGTCCAAATTTCTTGGCATAGATGAGTGAGCGTTTCCAGCATTACATCCATTTGTTGAAATATCTCAATTGGTATTCCATCAATTCCTGGAGCCTTGTTTTCGACAATGCCTTCCGTGCAGCTTGGACTTCTTCCTTCAATATCATTGCTTCTTGATCATATGCTACCTCCTGAAATGGTTGAACATCAAGCAAATCTCTTTGGTACAGTGACTCTGTGTATTCCTTCCATCTTCTTTTGATACTTCCTGTGTCGTCTAATATTTTGCCGGTAGAATTGTTCAATATTGCAACTTGAGGCTTGAGTTTTTTCTTCAATTCTTTCAGCTTTAGAAATGCCGAGCTTGTTCTTCCTTTTCGGTTTTTTAACTCCAGGTCTTTGCACATTTCGTTATACTACTTTATTTTGTCTTTCTTGAGCCGCCCTTTGAAATCTTCTATTCAGCTCTTTTACGTCATCATTTCTTCCTTTTGGTTTAGCTACTCTACGTTCAAAAGCAAGTTTCAGAGTCTCTTCTGACATCCACTTTGATCTTTTCTTTCTTTCTTGTCTTTTTAATGACCTTTTGCTTTCTTCATGTATGATGTCCTTGATGTCATTCCACAACTTGTCTGGTCTTTGGTTGTTAGTGTTCAATGAGTCAAATCTATTCTTGAGATGGTCTCAAAATTCAGGTGACTTTGGCTCTTGTGGACGTGTTTTAATTTTCTTCAGCTTCAACTTGAACTTGCATACGAACAATTGATGGTCTGTTCTGCACTTGGCCCTGGCCTTGTTCTGACTGATGATATTGAGCTTCTCTATCATCTCTTTCCACAGAGGTAGTCAATTTGATTCCTGTGTATTCCCTCTGCTGAGATCCATGTGTGTAGTGGACGTTTATGTATTTGCAATGAATAAGTTGTTAGTCTTGCAAAATTCTATCATGCTCTCCAGTGTTGTTTCTATCACCAATGCCATATTTTCCAACTACCGTCCTCCTTCTTTGTTTCCAATTTTTCTCATTCCCAATTACCAGTGAGTATCAATGCATCTTGATTGCATGTTTGATCGATTTCAGACTGTAGAAGCTGGTAAAAATCTTCAATTTCTTCATCTCTGGCCTTAGTGGTTTTGCATAAATTTGAGCAATAGTTGTATTAAACATTCTCCATACCATTGCCCAAATAATATTCCTAAGAGGAAAATCTGCTCATGTCACTTCCCTCCTTAAAATTCTTTTATTACATCCCTTTAAGTTAAGAATGGTGCATGTACTATGCCTTTCATGACCAGCTCTGCCCTCATTTCCACCTTCATCTTCAGTTACTACCCAGTTTCCTCTCACTCATGTGTATTGTCACACGCTCGTCACTTTGCTTGGAATGTACTTTACTTTTCCTGCTTCTCTTCCTGGCTCTTCTGAACCTCATCCTTTAATATCTAGCTCATGTGTCACCTCTTCAAGGAAATCTTCCCTGATAAGCTCCACACATTATCCCTAAGTATTTTTGTTTGTCCATTCCCCACTGGACTGTAAGTGGCTATATCTTTCATCTCCACAATACCTAGTTTGGAGCCCAGCTACAGTAAGTAGTTAATAAATATTTGTTGAATTAATTCAGGAATGAACATACAATGCTAAATTACCTTCCAACTCTAAAAAGTTTTTATTTTTCTCCAAAGTTTTCTTCTCCATTTAGTTCTACATTTGAGTAACTTCCAGGAAAGAATATATTTGCTCAGTGCCTTGCACTCAGCAAGCACTTAATACTAAAAAAATAACCCTAAGTAAGTGAACTGTTGGTTTTGCTGTTACTGATCTTTGGAATCTGTGTGAATTCATAAAGCAAACATTTATCAAGTGAATATATTATCTCCTTCTTCAATTTTGAACAAACTTAAAGCTTTATGACCATTATTTAACCAATTTGGATGAACATAGGTAACCAGAGTGAAGGGTTATAGCCATGTAGCTCATGGGGCCCTTCAGCATACATCAGTAAAATCATATTCATAACTCCTCTGTATTTTTCTAAAAAGAGAAATTATGTTTACTATGGAAGAGTTGACAAAGTAATTTTGTGTGAACAATCATTTAAACCAATGCTTACTTTTGGTTTCTAGGAAATTAGTAATTTGCATTACCTTTTCTCCTCCTTAGTACCTGAAAGATTTGGCCATTTCTGTTTTAGTGCTTACCTGTTGGGATATGTGTCTTCAGAGCAAAAGACATCAATCTTGTAGTCTTGTCAGTCTGAGTTTTAGAGAGTAAAAGACAACTGTTTTATGTGAGATAATGTATATGAAAAGTGCTGTATAACCTGTAAACTGCTATGCAGATGATAGCTAATGATGCTTAATATCATCTTAATTCTCATCTCCAGAACTAAGTTCCCCTTTATAATCCTAGTGTTTGTAAGTTTTACAAATAAGAGGATAATTTAAGGAAGTGAGTCTTGAAGAGAAATCCTCAAAATCATGGTAAGTAGTGAGACAGAGCTAACAGTAGGGAAAAACTGAGACTGAGGCCACGTTTCTCTTCAGTCATTGCTCTCAGTGGCACCTAGCCTCCAGAATTGGAGTGCTGTACCACTCAGGGCATTTCACCATTACCCTACCCCTCCACTTATATTCCATCTCATCAGCTATACTTAGCTCACTATGCTTCTGGCTGAACTGATGACCATATCCAAAAGCTGCTGGGAGAGGAATAAATGTTACTCCTCAATAGAACAACTACACTGGGGACCTTCTAAGAAAATGTCCTTTTCTTTTCTTCTTAATTCTTTTGTATATCTAAAACTCAGAATTTTAAACTAGATAGGAAAATGCAGTGATTTCTAGCCTTTTCCATACAAGGACACACATAGACAGTGATATGTGTATCAAGATATGCAAATGAAACCGTTCGTGTCTGTTGGCAAATAATTCAAGGATTTCATCTACTTCAGTCCTTATCTCACTATACTGAGGGCTGAGAAGATTAATATCTTGATATAGAAATTGAGAAACTTTGGGTTAGTGGATAGAGTCTTATGCAGTTCTTCAATCAGCACCCTGTGGAAAGCCTTATTAATGTAATTTCTACTGCTGTGCCTTCAAAGACCGTCACCATCATCACCACTACCACTAGGTACCATTTGTTGAGTGTTAATTTGGTGCCATGCCATAGCTTTACACATGCATTGTAATTTAATAATGACAGTGACTCTATGAGGTAGATATTATTAGTAGTTCCACAGTGCAGATAAGAACACTAATATTTAGGGAGGTTGAGTTACCTATTCATAGTAATATGGCCAGTAATTATCAGAACCAGGGTTCAGAGTAGGTCTTTCTGCCTTGGGACTTGGAACTCTTAACCACTAAACTTTTCTTACATCATACAAACACTACCTTTGAAGAGAAAAAGGAAAGAAGGAAGCCTCTGCATCCACCAACTCTATCCATGCATTTCAGAAACTAAAAAAAAAAAATTATTACAGTCCCTTTTCATAATAGTGATTACTGGTGGAATTGGTGGGGAAGTTACAAAAGAAGGATAATATATTTCTCTTGCTTCAAGAAGCTTATGTTTACCTCAACCCATATATTTATCATGTTCGTTAAAAAATTAAATTCTACATGGCAATGTCAATAGTGGCTCCTTCTTTTGTGTATTTCCATTCGAACTGGTATATTTCAGTCACTTCTTAGAAATGTCAAAGAGAATAGAGAAAGAAATTACTTTAAATCCAGAATTTCACCTGATATGTAAGGAACATTTTCTTTGTATACGTACTATATTTTCTTACATACCTGTTTGTTTTAGAGTGTTGCATTATGCAGGAATAATATTTTCAGATACAACAATAATTTTTCTGCTCCACTCTAAAAATGAGTTAAGTGGCAAATATTACCATTTCCATTTTATAGCTGGAGAAACTAATGCACAGAGTGAAGCATCTGAACCAACATAGGTAAATAACTGTGGAACCAGTTGAGAAAACATTCATTCATATAACAAATATTTATTGAGCACCTACTTTGTGCCAGGCACTGGATTGGAGTCACAGTGGTGAATATGAAAGAAGAGGTCCCTGGTTTTCTGGTACATGCAGTGTGGTGGAAGAGATAGTCAATAAATAAGTAAACAAATAAAATAATTTCAGGTAGCGATAAGTGCTGTGAACATTATAAAGCAGATGCTGTGACAGAGAACGCATGAAGAGATGGGTGCCGATTTGGTTTTAAAGGGCCTGAAAAGGTGATGTCCGAGCTGAACCTTGGTTACAAGAGGTGGTCATGTGCAGACATGGATGGAAAGAGAAGTGGTGGTGGATAGAGAGAGAAACCCAGGCAATGGGAACAGCAATGCACGAGTTCCCACTGGCTTGGCCTATTCTAGGATCAGAGAAGAGGCCAAGTGTTAGAGATTAGTGAGCAAAGACGGGAGTGTAGTAGAGGTTGTAGAAGAGATTGTGGGGCTTTGTCACTGACTGGCTCCCTCAGTGCCATTTTATTTATTTATTTATGTTTGTTTGTTTTTCTTTTTCTTTTTTTTTTGTTGTTTCTTCTCTCTCTCTCCCTTCCTTCCTTTCCTTTCTCCCATCCACCTATCCCCGTTTGCCACCCAGCCTCACTTGTCAGGTTGTACTGTACCACTTGGCTGGAGAACCTCTGGCACATGGCCTCCCCAGGTCTATGCTGCCCCCACAGGCCGGCTCCCTCAGCATCATGTTTTTTAATTTTTCTTTATCTTTTCCCATCTGCCTTTTCCTTCTCCCTCCCACCTAGGCCCTGCACTGCCTCCACTCTTTCCTGACAGGCTGTGCCATCCTGTCCTGCAGTAGAGACATCAGCTCACAGCCACCCCGATTCTGCCCTGCCCCAACAGCCTGCTCCTCACTACCATACTTTGTTTTGTTGTTGTTTTTATTTTATCTATTTATTTTTGTTTTTTGGTTGATTTCTTCTCTCTCTTTCCCCTCTTTCTTTTCCTTTCTCCCAACCAACTAGCCCAGTGTGCCACCATGCCCCTTCTCTACAGGCTGAGCCACACTGCATGGCTAGAGAGCCACTTGTACACGTCTTTGTCAGGTCTGCCCCACCCCCACCCACTGAATCCTACCACACCGCTATTTTATTTACTTTTTTGTCTTGTTTCTTTTTTCCTTCATTTTTTTGCTTTTGTTTCTGTCTCTTCTTTCATTTACCCACTTAGATACACACATCACATCCTCTCCTTTTCTTCCTGCCTATTTTCACTGCACGCCATATGCCACACCCCCAAGTGGCACCAAAATGATTCCCCAGATCCTGCCCTGCACTGCCCCAGACCCCACCCTGTCAGCCCCAGTTTGTGCTGCAAACTACCCATTGTCATTCCACCCCTCTGCTGGACGCACCCTGCTGCACCATTGCTGAGGGACCAGCCCTGCTCACCCAAACAAGGTGGTGAAAAGTATCTTGCCCACAGGTGAGCAACCAACAAAACTCGCTCAGCACACCTGCCCAGACACCAAATAAGACAAAAAGCAGGATGAAACAAACAAATCTACAATCAATAGATGACAAAAATAATTCCTGAATGTCCCAGAGACAGCAGACAATAACAAAACTTATATATATATATATATATATATATATAAAACAGGTTGGCTTCAGAAAGCAACCAAAATAAAACACCAAATGATCTTCTGGTAGAAGAAAAGCTACTAGAACTACCTGATAAGAAATTCAAAACTCTAATGTTCAGATTTCTCCAAGAGATGAAGGAAAATTCAGATAAAAATAAGGAAAAAATAGACAAAATCATGGAAAATGCAGACAAAATCAGGGAAAACATAGACAAAGCAATGGAAGAATTCAAGAAAATAATATAGGAACAAAATGTCAAAATAAATAAACAAATAGAAATCATAAAAAAACAGCAATTAGAATTCCAAAAGATAAACAACAAGATTTCAGAAATGGATGGTGAGATATAAGGTTTTACAAGCAAATTTAAAACCAATGGAAGCCAAGATCAGCAAAATTGAAGACAAATCCTTGGATAGAACTTTGTGTGATGAAAAATCAAAGAAAAGAATGAAGAAAAATGAAGAAACTCTGAGAACAAAGTGGGCCTGAGAACAACGTGGGATATAATCAAAAGCAAAACTTTGGGTGTGATCGGAGTTCCAGAACAGGGAAAGAAAATGGAAAACACAGAGAGGATCATTTAAGGTTTGCTGACAAAAAATTTCCCTAATATTATGAAAGACAAAAAGCCAACCATCCAAGAAGCTCAATGAACCCCACATTGGATAGACCACAAAAGAAAACTAACAAGACATATCATAATCACACTCGCTAAAGCCAAAGACAAAGAAAGAACGCTGAGAGCAGCTCGAGAGAAATGAAAAGTCACAAAGGGGAAAAAGTAAGATAAGCTCTGATTACTCAGTAGAAACCATGCAGGCAAGAAAACAATTGGATGACATACATAAAACATTGAAAGAAAAATACTGCCAACCAAGAATAATATATCCTGCAAAACTGTCTCTCAAATATGATGGTGAAATCAGAACATTTCAAGATAAACAAAAATTAAAGGAATTGTAAACACCAAACCAAATTTACAAGAATTATTAAAGGGAGTCCTTCACTTAGAGAACAAACAATACCAAACAACGACGGGAATCTAGGACACAAGACACCATCAGCCATATACTAACCTAGATAATGAACTCTCGAAGATAAAACAAAACTAAAAGATTTGCAATGGAACCAGAAAGGTCAATCTGCAAATGACAACAATGTCAGAACAACAAAAGAGGGAATAAATGATGTAGGTATAGAACTTTCAAATGGAGAGGAAGTCAAGGCAATATCAAGTAATAAAAGATTGGTTTAAACTTAGAAAGATAGGGGTAAATTTCAAGGTCACCACAAAGAAAGTCAACAAACATACTCATCAAAATAGAGAAGAAAAACATAGTCTCTGTAAACACAGAATCTACAAAAATGAAAGAAACCAAAAAATCCACAAACAAAAGGATTTTGGTACGGAAGAGTAAGAGGAAAAAAGAAAACATCAGCATAACAAAAAAAGCACTACAAAATGACAGCAATAAACTCATACCTATTAATAAGCACTATGGCTGCTAACCAAAAGGTCAGCAGTTTGAATCCACCAGCTGCTCCTTGGAAACCCTATGGAGAATTTCTACTCTGCCTATAGGTTCCCTGTCATGAACTGAATTATATCCCCCCAAAAAATGTGTGTATCAGTTTGGCTGGGCCATGATTCACAGTATTGTATGATTGTGTGCCATTTGGTAATCTGATATGATTTCCTTACATCTTGTAAACTCCATCACTGTGGTCTAATAAATGGATTAGTGGCAGTTATACTGATGAAGTTTACAAGATTAGATAGTGTCTTAAGCCAATCTCTTTTGAAATATAAAAGAGAGAAGTGAGCAGAGACACATGGGGACTTCATACCACTAAGAAAGAAGCACTGGGAGCAGAACGTATCCTTTGGACCTGAGGTTCCTGCACAGAGAAGCTCTTAGTCTGGGGAAGACTGATGACAACAAGGACCTTCCTCCACAGCTGATAGATAGAGAAAGCCTTCCCCAGTATCTGAAGCCTTGAATTTGGACCTATATCCTACTAGAATGTGAGAAAATAAATTTATCTTTGTTAAAACCATCCACTTTGGTATTTCTGTTACAGCAGCACTGGATGACTAAGACATTCCCTATGAGTCAGAATCTACTCGATGAAAACTTTTTTTTTTTTTAATCAGTAATCACACTGAATGTAATTGTCTTAAGTGCACTCATAAACAGAAAGTGACAGACTGGATTAAAAACAGAATCCATCATTATGCTGTCTACAAGAGACACACCTTAGAAACAAAGACATACATATATTAAAAATCAAAGAATGGGGAAAAAATTAAGCAAAGAGCAACCAAAAAAGGTCAGGAGTGTCAATACTAATCTCAGATAAAATAGACTTTAAAAAAAAATCCACCATAAAAGACAAGGGAGGACATTATACAATGATTACAGAGACAATCCATGATGAAGACATAACTGTAATAAATATCTACACACCCAATGATAAGGCTCCAAAATACATAAAACAAACTCTAACAGCACTGAAAAGAGAAATTGACGTTCTACAATAATATTAGGAGACTTCAACACACCACTCTTGATAAAGGACAGAACATCTAGAAAGAAACTCAACAAAGATACAGAAGATCTAAAGGCAACCATCAACCAACTTGACCTCATAGACATATATAGAACACACCACCCAACAGCAGCAAAGTACACATTCTTTTCCAATGCACATGGAAAGTTCTCCAGAAGAGACCACATCTTAGGCCACAAAGCAACCTTCAACAAAATCCAAAATATTGAGATAATACAAAGTATCTTTTCTGATCACAATGCCATCAGAGTAGAAATTAACACTAGGAAGAGCAAGGATAAAAAATCAAATACACAGGGGCAGGTCCAAGATGGCAGAGTAGTCAGATGTTTCCTGATGTTCCTGTTACCAAAAAAAACAAGTGAATTGATTATATGTGACAATCTAGAGCCCTGAACATCAAAGGCAAAGTTGAGGAATCAGACTGAGTGGCAGGGGGAGGGAGAGATGGTTCAGAAGCAGCGAGGAGTTGCCAGACCTGACCTGGTGAGAGCCAGGGCCCTTCAGGCCTGATCAGCTCGTGGTGCATGGTGAGGCAGGTAAGTAGTGGCACTCGGGACGTGTTTTCTGCATCAGGAGAGATCTAGCAGCACAGAGTCTACTCGGCCATCCAGAACACGTGAGAAGCAGTCCTTGATCAGTGAAAGATAAGTACTTGTGTCTCGCCTACCACGTGGATCAAAAACACTCCCATTAGGGAACAACCTCTCTCCCATTAACCTCCCCACTCCTTGCTCTGCACTAGGTCCAGGACTGGCTTCAGTGATTGCTGAGTCCCTAGGCCAGAAGTAGGACCCGTCACATGTCCTGAGCCATTCTCCCAGCTTTGGAGAGTAAACAAATTAACGAATAGGGAAAAAAATAATCTGCCTGCTTCCCTAAGCCAGGAATTCAGGGAAGGCACAACTCCTTTGACTAGGCACAGGTATACGGAGTCCATGGACTTTGAGTGCCTTTTCCCCTGCGTAGACTTGTGTGGGCCCATTTCAACAGTGTAGGCCCTCATTACCACAGTACAACAGGGTATATATCTGAAATCTAACATCAAATGTTTCAGCTGTGAAGTGGCAGGTTCATGACATTTGACACTGCTCTGCCCATTAAGCAGGGTCTTCACCTACCCACATCAGGGGACTGAGGACTAGTGGCTCCATACATGCCACCTAGGCACCTATGACAGGGGCCCAAGAATAAGAGGTGTCCACCGGTCCTTACAGCCAACAGCACTGGGTGCTCATAGTCCAGCTGCAAAACCCACCTACCTATGTGCTCTAGGGTACAGGGACACACTTTCCTCCTGGAAACTTGGGGGTGGCCATTGTCCCCCTGCCTTGCTCAGCCTGTGTCCCCCTGCTGCAGCTGGATGCCTGTACCTACAGCAATCACCCATGCCTGTCTAGAACTGTGGGAGCCTGCACCACACATTTGGTGGCCAACTACCTGGACGCCTGAACTGAATCCATACAGGAGGAGTGGGCAGACTCCTGGGCTCACATACTCAGTGGCAGGTCTGGCCACCAGGTGGTGGGACTGTGGTGCTTCAGGGGTGCTGGAGATAGGCTCATGTGAGCAGCCTATTTGGACATATCAAAACAAGAAGCTAGGACACAGTAAGCAAACAAAAAATAAAAAAATATAATAACTTATTGATGGTTCAGAGACAACAGTCAATGTCAAATCACATAAAGAGGCAGAACATGATGGCTTCAACAAGCTCCCAAAATAAAGAATCTATAAATTTTCTGGAGGAAGAAAATCTCTTGGAATTACTAGAGGCAGAATATAAAAGATTAATATACAGAACTCTTCAAGAGATCAGGAAGGAAATTAAGCAAATTTCAGAACACTCAGTAAAGGAAATGAAGAAGATTAAAAGAGAGCATAATGACAAATTTAACAGACTGCAAGAATCCATAGATACACAGCAAGATTAACAATAAAATTTCAGAATTAGGCAACTCAATAGAAAGTCATAGGAGCAGAACTGAGGCAGTAGAAGTCAGAATTAGTGAGATTGAAGATAAAGCTCTTGACACCAACTTATTTGAGGAGAAATCAGATAAAAGAATTTACAATGACTGTCCTGACGGGGAACAAAACAGAGAATCCCTGATGGAGCAGAAGAAAGGTGGGGTGCAGAACTCAAATTCCAGTACATAGACCAAACTTAATGGTCTGACTGAGACTGGAGGAACCCCAGAAAGCATGGCCCCCAGACTCTCTGTCAACCCAGAACTAAACAATTCCGGAGACCAACTCTTCAGACAAAGATTGGACTGGACTGTGGGATGTGAAATGATACTCGTGAAGAGTGTGCTTCTTAGCTCAAGTAATACATGAGACTAAAAGGGCAGCTTCTGTCTGGAGGTGAGATGAGAAAGCAGAGAGGGTTAGGAGCTGGTAGAATGCACATGGGAAATCAGGGGTAGAAAGGAGGAGTGTGCTGTCACAGTATAGGGAGAACAATTAGGATCACACAACAATATGTATAGATCTTTGTATGAGAAACTAACTTCAAAACTTTCACTTAAATTACAATAAAAAAACAAAAATAAATCAAATACATGAAAACTGAAAAAAAAAAACATTGCTTAAAAACCAGTGGGTAATAGACTAAATAAAGACGGAACCAAAAAATTCCTAGAATAAAATGAGAAAGAAGGCACATCACACCCAAACCTTTGGGACTCAGCAAAGGCAGTTCTCTGAGGTCAATTTACAGCAATAGAAGCACATAGCAAAAAAGAAGAAAGGGACAAAATCAAAACATTAACTATACAACTTGAACAAATAGAAAAGCAGAAGAAGCCCACAGCCACCGGAAGAAAGGAAATAGTAAAGATCAGAGCAGAAATAAATGAAATAGGAATAGAAAAACAATAGAAAGAATCAACAAAACCAAAAGTTGCTTCTTTGAAAGGATCAACAAAATTGACAAACCATTGCCCAAACTGACAAAAAAAGAGAGAGGAAGAAAATAACTGAAATAAGAAATGAAATGGAGGACATTACAACAGACCAAACTGAAATAAAAAGGATCATGACAGAGTACTATGAAAAACTCTGCTCCAAGAAAATTGAAAACCTAAAAGAAACGGAAAAAAATTTAGAAACACACTACCAACCTAAACTAACACAAACTGAGGTAGAAAATCTGAACAGACCCATAACAAGAAAGAGATTGGACAGGTAGTAAAAAAATTCCCAAGAGAAAAAAAAAATCCTGGCCCAGATTGCTTCATTGGAGAATTCTACCAAATATTCAGAGAAGAGCTCATACCAGTACTACTCAAATTATTTCAGAATATAGAAAAGGAAGAGATACTTCTGAATTCATTCTATGAGCCAGCATAACTCTGATACCAAAACCAGTCAAAGACACCACAAGAAAAGAAAATCACAGACCAATAACTCTCATGAATATAGATGCAAAAAATCTCAACAAAATTCTAGCCAATAGAATTCAGCATCATATCAAAAAAATACACCATGACTAAGTGGGATTCATACCAGGCAGGCAAGGATGGTTCAACATTAGAAAACTAATCAATGCAATCCACCACATAAATAAAACAAAAGAATCACATGATCATCTCAATTGACGCAGAAAAGGCATTCGATAAAGTCCAACACCAACTCCTGATAAAAACTCTAAATAAAATTGGTATAGAAGGGAAATTTCTCAACATAATAAAGGCCATCTATACAAAACCAACAGCCAATATCATTCTTAATGGAGAGAGGCTGAATACATTCCTCCTGAGAACAGGAACAAGACAAGGATGTCCTTTATCACCACTCCTATTTAACATTGTACTGTAAGTCCTAGCTAGAGCAATAAGGCAAGAAAAAGAAATAAAGGGCATCCAAACTGGTAATGAAGAAATAAAACTATGGTACGATATGATGATATGATACTACACATACAGAACCCAAAGGACTCCACAAGAAAACTACTGGAACTTATAGAACGATTCAGCAGAACAGCAGGATACATGTTAAATATACAAAAATCATTTGGATTCCTATATAGCAATAAAGAGAACTACAAAAAGGAAATCAGGAAAGCAATGACATTTATAATAGCCCCTAAAAAAAATAAAATACTTAGGAAAAAATCTAACCAGGGATGTAAAAGACTTATACAAGGAAAACTACAAAACACTACTGCAAGAAACCAAATGAGACCATATAAATGGAAAAACATACTGTGCTCATGGATAGGTAGACTCAACATTGTGAAAATGTCAATTCTACCCAAAGCAATCTACAAATAGAATGCAATCTTGATCCAAATATCAATGGCATTATTTAAATAGATGGAAAAACTAATCACTAACTTTATATGGAAAGAGACCCTGGGTAAGTAAAACAAATAATGTAGGAGGACTTGCACTACCTGACCTCAGAATGCACTATACAGTTACGGTAGTCAAAACACCCTGGTACTGGTATGACAGACACAATGATCAGCGGAACAGAATCCAGAATCCAGTTGTAAATTCATCCACCTATGGTCACCTGATCTTCAACAAAGGCCCAAAGTCCATTAAATGGGGAAAAGGCAGCCTTTTTAACAAATGGTGCTGGCAAAACTGGATGTCCACCTGCAAAAAATGAAACAGGACCGATACCTCACACCACACAAAAAAACTAATTCAAAATGGATCAAAGACCTAAATGTAAAACCAAAAACTATAAAGATTATAGAATAAAAAAATAGGGTAAATGCTAGAGGCCCTAATATGCAGTATTAATGGGATACAAACCATAACTAACAGTACACAAACACCAGAAGATAAGCTAGATAACTGTGATCTTCTAAAAATTAAATACTTAGGCTTATCAAAAGACTTCACCAAAAGAGTAAAAAGAGAGCCTACAGACTGGGGAAAAAAAAATTGGCTATGACAAATCTGATGAAGGGCTAATTTATAAAATCTATAGGAAAATCCAATACCTCTACAACAAAAAAAAAACAAAAACAAATAATCCAATTAAAAAATGGACAAAGGAAATGAACAGACACTTCACCAAAGAAGACATTCAAGCGGCTAACAAACACATGAGGAAATGCTCCCTATCATTAGCCATTAGAGAAAGGCAAATCAAAACTAAAATAAGATACCATCTCACCCCAACAATACTGGCACTAATCCCACCCCCTCCCGCCCCCCCCCCCAAAAAAAAAATAAACAGAAAATAACAAATGTTGGAGAGGCTTCTGGGAGATTGGAACTCTTACGCTCTGCTGATGGGAATGTAAAATGGTACAACAATTTTGTAAATTGATATGGCGCTGCCTTAAAAAGCTAGAAATAAAAATACTATACGATCCAGTAATTCCACCCTAGGAGTATATTGCAGAGAAATAAGTGCCGTCACAGGAATAGACATACACACACCCACATTCATTGCAGCATTATTCACAATTGCAAAAAGATGGAAACAACCTAAGTGCCCATCAACAGATGAATGGATAAACAAACTATGGTACATACACACAATGGAATACTATACAACAATAAAGAACAATGATGAATCTGTGAAACATCTCATAACATGGATAAATCTGGAGGGCATTATGCTGAATAAAATAAGTCAGTATCAAAAGGACAAATATTTTATGAGATCTCTATTATAAAAACTCATGGAAAGGTTTACAAACAGAAAGAAATAATCTTTGATGGTTACTAGGGAGGGGAGAGATGAGGAGGGAAAAACACTAACTAGACAATAGATAAGTGGTAACTTTTGTGAAGGGTAATACAGTACACATTACTGGAGAAGTCAGCACAACTTGACCAAGTCAAGGTCATGGAAGTTTCATAGACACATCCAAATTCCCTGAGGGACTGAATTACTGGGCTGAGGGCTGGGGGCCTTGGTCTCCAGGGACATCTAGCTCAATTGGCAAAACATAGTTTATAAAGAAAATATTCTACATCCTACTTTGGTGAGTAGCTTCTGGAGTTTTAAAAGCTTGTGAGTGGCTATCTAAAATACTCCACTGGTCCCATCCCTTCTGGATCAAGGGAGAATGTAGAAAACCAAAGACATAGGGAAAGATTAGTCCAAAGGACTAATGGACCACAACTACCACAGCCTCCACCAGACTGAGTCCATAACAACTACATGGTGCGTGGCTACCACCACTGACTGCTCTGACAGAGATCACAATAGAGGGTTCTGGACAGAGCTGGAGAAAAATGTAGAACAAAATGCTAGCTCACAAAAAAGACCAGACTTACTGGCCTGACAGAGACTGGAAAACCCGGAGAGTACGGCTTCCAGACATCCTTGTAACTCAGTAATGAAGTCACTCCTGAGGTTCACCCTTCAGCCAAGGATTAGACAGGCCCATAAAACAAAATGAGACTAAATGGGCACACGAGCCCAGGGGCAAGGAGGAGAAAGCAGGATGAGACACGAAAGCTGGTAATGGGGAACCCAAGGTCAAGAAGGGGAGAGTGTTGACACATTGAGTGTTGACACAATGTCACAAAACAATATGTGTATTAATTTTTTAATGAGAAACTAATTTGCCCTGTAAACCTTCATCCAAAGCACCGAAACTGAATTCTGCCATCAACCACATGAGCAGATCCTTCCCCTGTCGAGCCTCAGATGAGACCCTAGTCCTGGCCTACACCTTGACTGCCTGGTACAGCACCCAGCTAAGCCATGCCCAGACTCCTGATCCACAGAAACTGTAAGATAATAAAAGTGTGTTATCTGAAAAACAATAACAACAAGAAAAAACCCTATCAGTACTTTGGAAGAAGACTAGAAATAGAAATTAGCATGAAGAAAATAGGAGAGTCAGTATGGCATTCAAACTAGCTGCACAAATTCTGGAATCATACACATCTGAGTCCAAAACCAGGTGACCCCATAACTAGCTGTGGGATCTGAGGAAGCTATGAACTTCTCCAAGGCTCATTGGTCTCGTGGTTTTAGAGGAGATAAGCATACCTATCTCAGAGGGTTGACTGAAAGATTACATAAGATTATTTAGGTAAAGCATTCCCGAGACTACCTGCAGTTCCTAGACACTTAAGACGTAGTATCAATTATTATCCTACTTATAATAATGACCTATTTCCATCTTACAGATAAGCACTGTTAACATTTTAGCACGTAGTTTTTCATTTTGTGTTCTATGCATATGCTTGCACGTATTTTTTATACAATGACAGGATCATACTTTGCTGAATGTTCGCAGTGTGCTTTTAAAAAGTAATTAACAGTATACTGTGAGCATCTTTTCATCAAAATAGAGTTCCACAACATAATCTGCAAAAAATAAAAAGTACAATAGAAATAAATAAATAAATACTAGTTGATAAACTGTTTTATTAACACTTTATTATTTGGTCCCTGAAGCAACTAATACAAGAGTTATGTTTATAATTGTTTAAATTGTGCAGACTCATCTTTAATAACTTCAATATGTTTCTGATTGATAAAGGAAGTTATATTTACAGTAGGCACTAGTCTTTTCTTAACATCTACTAACATATTCTCCCTCTTTTCAGATTTGGGTGTGCCTAATAAAGATGAATCTTTAAAATACTCATTAATGGTTTTTGTGAATCATACTGAATATATTCACATACTCAAAGCAACGGCAAAATATATAGTCTTGCCTTCTCCCTCTGCACCCCAATCCATTGGAAAGACTCTTTAGGTCTGTCTCCAAAGCATATCCCAAATCCGTGTACTTCTCTTTATCATTGTTATCACTCTATGCGAGCCACCAGTATCTCTCTCCTGGATTATTACAATATCGTCCATCTGACCTGCTTACTTCCAAACTATGCATCCTGTAAGTTATTATCTGTTCTATAGCCAAAAATATTTTTTGAAAACACAAATCAGATCCTGCCACTCCTGTGCTTAAAATCCTCCAATGTCTTCCTATTACCCCTAGACCAAATCCAAACGTTGCCTTGACCCACAAGGTCCTACTCATCTGTCACCTGCCTACCTCTCTAACTTTATCTCCTGCCACTTTCCCTCTCACTGAATTCCCCCATGGCACCCTACCTGTCCAAGAACATGCTAGATTCCTTCCTGTCTTAGGGCCTTTGCACAGCTGTGCTTTGTCTGAAACACGCTGTCTCCAGTTGATGATAAATAAAGATAATAGCTTACAAATTGTTGGGTAGGTGCTGCACCACTCTAAATGCTGTACATCTATTAACTCATATATAGTCAACACCGAGGTAGGTATTATTATCCTTATTTTATAGATGAAGCTAGTAAGCGGTAGAGCTGGGATTTGACTCCAGCGACTTCAGCGTCAGCCAGTGTTATTTTGTCACTCACATGACTGTGCCTCTCACAGACCTGCATAGGGCTGACTCCTTCTGGTCGTCATTCAGTCTCAGCTCAAATAGTAACCTCTCAGAGAGGGCTCCCATGGACCGCCCAACCTGACATAGTCATCCAATCCTTCCTCTACCAATCCCCACCTCAGCACTCTCTAGCATACCACCTTCGTACCACCTAATTTTATTTTCTTCATAGAATTATGACTATATGAAAATGTCTTGCTAATTTTTATTTACTTAATTATCATTTATCCTCCTTCACAAGAACATACATTTCAAGAGAGTAGGTACATTGTCTATCCCATTAACTCCTGTGTTTTTAGACCCTGAACACTGCTAGGCATATGAAAAGAAATCAATTAATATTTGCCAAGATAGAATTCACACTGAATTAGGATTTCATCCTACAACAATTTATTTTAAAACAAAGTCTCTCACTTCTGGCAACATGGTACTCTAGGCAGAGGCACCACACCGTCCCTCCACAGCAAAGATCTGAAAAACTAAGCCAAACAGAGAAAACAGCAATCCTGAAACCCTAAATATCAAATGAAGAGATAAAGAACTCAACCAAGCAACAAATGGAATAAGAAACTGACAGAGAACAGAGAGCGAAGAGATACACATGCAGAGGTCCCCTATCAGCTAACACAGCATGGATCCACCATCTTGGACTCCTATCAGAGACTAGCATACAGGGGATACGAGAAAGCAGCTTCATGGAGCTTCCAGAAGGAGACAGAATAACCACTAACCAGTGATATATGCTTTCCCACCACCCACACTTCTTCACCCCTACTCGGCTTCCTCTGCTTCCCGACTCCACAGTTTCTTGGCCAGGAAGCATTGGCTGCTTGGATTCCACCTGCCTGCACTGGCTGACTCCATAAGTGCCATTTGTTGGCTGCTGGTGTTCCTTTTTTGCACTTCTTTTGATTTCTTCCTTGCCTCTCACCACCTCCCCCTCCTTTCACTCAAATACTTGGCTCTGTGCGCTATCTTTGCTTCTTCCTGAAAGGCTGTGAAACTCTATTCGAATGTGGAACTGCTTTCTGGTCCATACTGCCATGCTGGTGGGATCCTGGGACTTTTATGTTTGTTTGTTTTGAATTGTTTGTTTGTTTTCTTTTTCTTTTCTCGAATTTGGAGCCCGTTCTACCCGGGCAGTACTGCGTGGCTTAGGACCTATCCTCTCAGCTTGCGCAGACACACAAAGGGATCCATGAGAGTGTTTCCTTTTTTTTGTGGGTTCTTTTTTCTGTTTATTTGGAGATTTTTCTTGTTCTTCTTTTTTTTTTTTATTTGTTTTGTTTTCCCTTTTGTCTTTCTTCATTACTCAGTTTCTCATCTCTCTATACCTTCCTTTTCTTCCTGTCCTCTGAATACCTGGTGCTAAGTGACACCTCTACACCTTCTAGCCAGACTGTATTTCAACACCTGGGAAAAACTTCCCAAGACCTCATAGCCACACTGGTGGGGAGCTTTTCTTTTCTTTTTTCTTTATATTGTTTATTTATTCATTCTTTTCTTTTCTCCTTCTTCCTCTTTTTGTTTCTCTCCATTTCATAGTCTCTCATCTCTCCACTCCAATGGCAAGCTCCCCTAGCACTCTTTATTGTTTGTATGTTTTTGGCTCCTGTTCCTCTCTCCTCTCTCTCCTCAGTCCCATACCCATCTTAGCTCCACACATCACAATCTCCCCCTTCATCCTGCCTAACATCACATGTTAGCCATGTACTTAGAATCACACCACAAAGCAGCAGAGAAACAGCCTACTGGAACCTGCCCTGCACTGATTACCAGCCCGCCCTGGTGGCTGTAGTAAGTGCCACAAACAAACATCCCAGTAACTCCTCTTCAGCTAGACCTGCCCTGCTGTACCATATCTGAGTGACTGAACCTGCCAATTGGAGAAGGAGGCAAAAAGTATCATACCCACAGATGAGCAAACAACAAAGAACACACAGCTCGCCTGCTCAGACATAGCCCAATTTTAAAAAAAAGGATCAAACAAACAAATCTACAATCAATAAATGAGAAAAATAACTACTGAATGCCCCAAAGACAGCAGACAATATCAAAACCTTTACAAAAACAGGACAGAAAAGTACCAGTAGGTGTCCAAAATAAAATACCAGATGACATTCCAGTAGAAGAAAAGACACTAGAACTACCTGCTACCGTATTCAAATCTCTAATACTCAGAATTATCCAAGAGTTGAAGCAAGAAGCAGACAAAAACTGGAAAAAATAGACAAATTCATGGAAAATACAGACAAAAAAAAATGGAAGAATTCAGGAAAATAATGCAGGAACAAAATGCCAAAATAAATTCACAACTAGAAATAATACAAAAAGAACAGTTAGAAATCCAAAAGATAAACAAGATTTCAGAAATGGACAGTGTCATAGAAGGGCTGAGGAGCAGATTTGAAACGGTGGAAGACAGGATCAATGGAATTGAAAACAAACACTTGGATACAACTCTGAGGAAAACTCAGAAAAGAAGAATGAAGAAAAATGAAGAGACCCTGACAATTATGTGGGATACAATGAAAAGAAAAATTCTCGAGTGATCGGAGTTCCAGAACAGGGGGAGAAAACAGAAAACACAGAGAGGATCATTGAAGAACTGCTGACAGAAAACTTACCCGATATGATGAAAGATGAAAAGCTGGCCATCCAAGATTCTCAATGAACCCCGTATAGGATAGACCCCAAAAGAAAATCACCAAAGCATATCATAATCACACTCACCAAAACCAAAGAAAAACAAAGAATCCTGAGAGCAACTAATGAAAAACAAGAAGTCACATACAGAGGAGAAACAATAAGACTAAGTTCAGATTATTGGACAGAAACCATGCAGACAAGAAGGCAATGGGATGACATATATAAAACCTTGATAGAAAAAAATTGCCAGCCAAAAATTGTAGTGAAATTAGGACATTTCCAAATAAACAGAAATTAAGGGAATATGTAAAAACTAAACCAAACTTACAAGAATTATTGAAGGGGGTCCTTCTATCTGAGAACAAACATGTGCAGCTCACAGGCTGAATCTAGGATGCAGGATCGTACCAGCCAGTTACCAATCTAGGAAATGAACTCTCAAGGACTATCCAAAACCAAAAGAAATACAACTGGGAATCAGAGTAGTTAATCTGTAAATGACAACAACATTAGAACAGTAAAAGAGGGAATAAATGGTGTAGGTATAGAACCTCCTAATGGAGAGAAAGGCAAGGCTATATCAAGTAATAATAGACTGCTTCAAACTTAGAAAGATAAGGGTAAATTTCACAGTTACCACAAAGAAAGTTAACAAACATACTCACAAAAACAAAGAGGAAAAACATAAAGTCTCAGTAAAAACAAAACCTACAAAAACAAAAGAAACCAAAAAAAAAAAAAATCACAAAAGAATTCAGCATAGGAGAGTAAGTGGAACAAAGAAAACCTCAGCAACACAAAATGACAGCAATAAACTCACATCTATCAATAATTACACTGAATGTAAATGGCCTCAATGCACTCATAAAGAGATGGAGAGTGACAGAATGGATTTAAAAACAGGATCCATCAATATGCTGTCTACAAGAGATACAACTTAGAAACAAAGATGTGAATTTATTAAAAATCAAAGATTGGAAAAAAAACATATCAAGGTAACAACTACCAAAAAAGAGCAGGAGTGGCAATACT
>NW_004444093.1:4034641-4036381 GCF_000243295.1 Trichechus manatus latirostris | reverse complement strand
AAAAAAAAAAAAAAAAAAAAAAACCACAAGAGAGGATGCAACTAACTCAAATAAGAAATGAAAAAATGAAATGGGGGACATTACAACAGACCCAAGTGAAATAGAAAGGATCATAACAGAATATTATGAAAAACAATACTCCAATAAATTTGAAAACTAGAGGAAATGGATAAATTTCTAGAAACACACTATCTACCCAAACTATCACAAAGTGATGTTGAAAATCTGAACAGACCCATAATAAGAAAAGTGATTGCAAAGGTAATTAAAAAAAAAACTCCCACCAAAAAAAAGCCCAGGCCCAGTTGGCTTCACTGGAGAATTCTACAAAAGATTCAGAGAAGAGTTTGTACCATTACTACTGAAACTATTTCAGAACATAGAAAAGGAAGCAACACTTCAAAATTCACTCTAAGAAGCCAGCATAACCCTGATACCAAAACCGGGCAAAGATGCCACAAAAAAAGAAAATTACAGACCAGTATCTCTCATGCATATAGATGCCAAAATTCTCAAAAAAAATTCTAGCCAATAGAATTCAGCATCATATCAAAAAAATAATACACCACAACCAAGCAGGATTCATACCAGGTATGCAAGGATGGTTCAACATTAGAAAATCAATCAACTTAATCCACCACATAAATAAAAGGAAAGAAAAGAATCAGATGATCATCTCAACTGATGTAGAAAAGGCATTCGACAAAGTCCAATACCTATTCCTTATAAGAACTCTTGATAAAATAGGTATAGAAGGGAAATTTTTCAACATAATAAAGGGCATCTATGCAAAACAAACAGCCAACATCATTCTTAATGGAGAGAGGCTGAAAACATTCCCCTTGAGAACATAAACAAGACAAGTAAGCCCTTTATCACCACTCCATTTAACATTGTGCTGGAAGATCTACCTAGAGCAATAAGGCAAGAAAAAGAAATAAAGGGCATCCAAATCAGAAATGAAGAAGTTAAAATGTCCTTGTTTGTGGATGATATGATACTATACACAGAAAAACCTAAAGACTCCATGAGAAATATACTGGAACTAATAGAAAGATTCAGCAGAGTAGCAGGATACAAGATAAACATACAAAAATAAGTTGGATTCCTATACACCAATAAAGAGAACGACGAAAAGGATATCAGGGAAACAGTACCATTTATAACAACTGCTAAAAAAATAAAATACTTAGGAATAAATCTGACCAGGGATGTAAAAGACCTTTACAAAGAAAACTAAAAACACTACTGCAAGAAACCCAAAGGGATCTACATAAATGGAAAAACATACCGTGCTCATGAATAGGTAGACTCAACATTGTGAAAACGACAACTCTACCCAAAGCAATTTACATATACAACGCAATCCCGATCCAAATACCAACAACATTCTTCAAAGAGATGGAAAAACTAATCATTAGCTTCATATGGAAAGGGAAGAAGCCCCGAATAAGTGAAGCACTACTGAAGAAAAAGAATAAAGTTGTAAGACTCACACTACCTGACCTCAGAACCTACTACACTGCTACGGTAGTCAAAACAGCCTGGTATTGATACAAAGACAGATACATTGACCAATGGAACAGAATTGAGAACCCAGTTGTAAATCCATCCACCTATGGTCACCTGATCTTCAACAAGGGCCCAAAGTCCATCAAATGAGGAAAAGACAGTCTTTTTAACAAATGGTGCTGGCAAAACTGGATATCCATCTGCAAAAAAATGAAACAGGACCCATAC
>NW_004444093.1:4016008-4032649 GCF_000243295.1 Trichechus manatus latirostris | reverse complement strand
ACTGACTGTTTAATGAGAAACTATTTTTCTGTAAACCTTCACCTGAAGTACAATAAAAAAATGGAAAAAAAAACCGTCTCTAAAATCATATTGTGTCGAGAAACAGGGACCACCTATTGTTCAGTTCTTGTAGCAATCTATGAAAATTAGGCATTGACTACCTCTAGTAGCAACAAAGGGATAGATGGTAAAAAAGTAAGGTTTGCATCCTCAGAATATTCACATAGTAATTATTTAAGGTTTTATCATTCACTAAGTTGCCTAACCCTTTTCTTTTTCTGTCTTAGTTATCTAGTGCTGCTATAACAGAAATATCACAAGTGGATGCCTTTAACAAAGAGAAATTTATTTCCTCACAGTAAAGTAGGCTTAAAGTCCAAATTCAGGGCGTCAGCTCCAGGGGAAAGCTTTCTCTGTCTTTTGGCTCTGGAGGAAGCTCCTTGCTATCAATCTTCCCCTGGACTAGAGCTTCTCCATGCAGGAACCCTGGGTCCAAAGGACACCCTCTGCCCCTGGCACTGCTTTCTTGGTGGTATGAGGTCATCCTTTCTCTCTACTTGCTTCTCTCTTTTATATCTGAAAAGAAATCAACTCAAGACACAATCCAACCCCATAGATTGAGTCCTGCCTCATTGACACAACAGCTGCCCATCCCCCCTCATTAACATCCCTCCTCATTAACATCACGTAGGAATTTACAACACATAGGATTTACAACACATAGGAAAATCACATCAGATGACAAAATGGTGGACAGTCACACAGTACTAGGAATCATGGCCCTGCCAAATTGATACACACATTTTTGAGGGACACAGTTCAATCCATGACAACATATTTAAGTTTTGGCTTACACATCTCATTAATATCCTCCAGACTGATAAGTCCTAGTATTTTTTTAGTGTGTACCTATAGAAAAGTTACACTACCCCTCTTCACTATTTTAGTTACCTTTGTTGGTTCATCTCATTCATGAGATGGAATAATCAGAACAAAACTTCAAGTATAGGAGCAACACAATTTTTGTACAATGCCCCAAAGTCTGCTGGCCCTCTGGATTGGGGAAGCACACTTGTTTGATTTAGGCTAGTGATTTCTCAACTGTTATACCGTGGCAGACTCTTCACACAAGAGTGGCAAATTTTAATCCATGTGTAAAATGAATTTTACTTCAGGTAAGTACTAATATTATTAGGCTTTGTACAATTTTGTTTAGGGGAGAATACCCTTCTATGAGTGTGAGTCAAGCAACCTGGCATAATATCAGTTGTTGTTGTTAGGTGCTGTCGAGTTGATTTTGACTCATAGTGACCCTATGTACAACAGAACGAAACTCTGCCTGATTCTGCGCTGTCCTGCCAATTGTTGTTATGCATGAGCCTATTGTTGCAGCCACTGTGTCAATTTATCTCATTAAAGGTCTTCGTCTTTTTTGCTGACCCTCTGCGTTACCAAACATGATGTCCTTCTCCAGGAACTGGTCCCTCCTGACAACATGTCAAAAGCACCTGAGACAAAGTTTTGCCATCCCTGCTTGTAAGGAGCATTCTGACTATATTTCTTCCAAGACAGATTTGTTCATTCTTCTGGCAGTCTGTGATATATTCAATATTCTTCACCACCACCATAATTCAAATGCATCAATTCTTTTTCAGTCTTCTTTATTCATCGTCCAGCTTTCACACGCATATGAGGGGATTGAAAACACCATAGCCTGAGTCAGGCACACCTTAGTCCTTAAACTGACATCTTTGCTTTTTCACACTTTAAAGAGGTCTTTTGCAGCAGATTTACCCAATGCAATGCGTCTTTTGATTTCTTGACTGCTGCTTCCATGGGTGTTGATTGTGGATCCAGGTAGAATGAAATCATTGACAACTTCAATATTTTCTCTGTTTATTATGATAAGTAACTAAAAAAGACAGTGTGTTTACTGAAATACCTGAGAAATTTGTTTTGTGAGTGTACAAGAGAATGAGAACAGGGAAGTAAATAGTTGTATCAGTGATGCTAAACAGCAACCATAAAACAGTATAACCCGCGGATGCCTCTAGGCTCTACGAACATTGCTTTTCCATAGTAACAGTTATACTCCAATTACTGCTGACTTGCTTGATGTTCTTTTGAGTCTTTTAATGACCTCAAACATGGTGCCAAATTTTCTAGTAATCAAAAGCATGCCAGGAACACACAGAGGTCAAGGACCATTGCTATAGGGAACAATCTGTAAACATTCAAAATATTTTTTCCGAGGTGGGGCCAAGATAGTGGAGTAGTCAGTTGCTTCCTATGTCCCTCTTACAACAAAGACCTGAAAAAACAAGTGAACCAATTGTATATGACTAGAAGCCCTGAACATCAAACTCAAAGTTGAGGCGTCAGACTGAGTGGTGGGGGAGGGAGAGATGGCTCAGAAGCAGCAAGGAGTTGCCAGACCTGAACCAACGGGAGCCATAGCCCTTCAGCCCAGACCAACTGAGGGTGCACAGTGAAGTGGGCAAACAGCTACACTAGGGAGGCGTTTTCCACATCTGGAGAGACTCACCATCAGAGTCTACTCAGCCACCCAGAACCAGTGAAAAGCAGCACTCAAGCAGCTAAAGATAAGTACTTGCATGTGCCCTACCGTGGAAATAAAAAAAAAAATCATTTTGGAAAAACTTCTCTCATTTACCTCCCCCTTCCCCCTCTGCACTGAGTCCCTACTGGCTTCAGTGAATGATGAGTCACTTGGGCCAGAAGTAGATCCCTTAAGGACCCCTGAGTCATTCTCCTGGCCTGGAGAGGGAACAAATTAACAAACACAGAAAAAATAAGCTGCCAGCTCCCCTAAGCCAGGACCTCAGGGTTGGCACATCTCCTTTGCCTAGGCACAAACATAAGGGGTCTGCAGACTTTAAATGCCTTTCACCCCTGCGTAGACTTCTGTGGGCCAATTTCAGCACTGCCTGGACACCTGAGCTGAATCCATACAAGAAAATTTAACAGACTCCTGGGCTCAAACACTTAGTAACAGATCTAACTACCTCGTCACAGGACGTTAGAGCTTCAAAGGTGGCAATAATGAAGCTAGTGCACATAAGAAGCCTATTTGGGCATATCAAAACAAAACAAAACAAGAAGCTAGGACATACTAAGCAAATATAAAATAAAAAAAAAATTATACTAACATATTGATGGCTCAGAGACAACAGTCAATATCAAATCACATAAAGAGGCAGACCATGATGGCTTCAGCAAGCTCCCAAAATAAAGAATCAATAAATTTTCTGGAGGAAGAAAATTTCTTGGAATTACCAGAGACAGAATACAAAAGATTAATATATAGAACTCTTCAAGAAATTCGGAAGGAAATTTGTCAAAATGTAGAGACTTCCAAAGAACACACAGACAAAGCAGTAGCGGAACATAAAAAGGTTATTCAAGAGCATAATGACAAATTTAATAGGCTGCAGGAATCCATAGAGAGACAGCAATCAGAAATCCAGAAGATTAACAATAAAATTTCAGAATAGAAACTCATAGGAGCAGAATTGAGGCAGTAGAAGTCAGAATTAGTGAGACTGAAGATAAAGCACTTGACACCAACTTATTTGAGGAGAAATCAGATAAAAGAATTTAAAAAATGAAGAAAATCTAAGAGTTATGTGAGACTCTATCAAGAGAAAGAATCTACGAGCAATTGAGTACCAGAATGGGAAGGGAAAACAGAAAATACAGAGAAAATTGTTGCAGATTTGTTGACAGAAAACTTCCCTGATACCATGAAAGATGAAAAGATATCTATCCAAGATGCTCATTGAACCCCACATAAGGTAGATACTAAAAGAAAGTCACCAAGACATATTATAATCAAACTTCCCAAAAACAAAGATAAAGGGAGAACTTTAAGAGCAGCTAGGAATAAAAGAAAAGTCATCTACAAAGGAGAGTCAATAAGACTAAGCTTGGACTACTTAGCAGAAACCATGCACTCATGCAGGCAAGAAGGCAATGGGATGACATACATAAAGCCTTCAAGGAAAAAAATTGCCAGCCAAGAATCATATATCTAGCAAAACTGTCTCACAAATATAATGGTGAAATTAGAGCATTTCCAGATAAACAGATGTTTACGGAATTTGCAAAAACCAAACCAAAATTACAAGAAATACTAAAGGGAGTCCTCTGGTTAGAAAATCAATAACAGATAACAACACAAAACTAGAACACAGGACAGAGCAACCAGATATCAACTCAGATAGGGAAGTCACAAAAATAAATCAAAGCTAAAACACTGAAAATGGGGAAACAAAGATATCAGCATGTAAAAGAAGGCAATATTAAAACAAAAAATAGGGACTACTAAATGTAGATATAGATTTTTCATATGTAGAGGAAGTCAAGGCAATATAAAGAAATGAAAGACTAGTTTAAACTTACAAAAATAGGGGTAAATATTAAGGTAACCACAAAGGAAACTAACAATGCTACACATCAAAATAAAAAACAAGAAAAATATAAAGGCTCAGCAAATAAAAAATCAACAACAATAAAAAAAAATGAAATGAAAATACATAAAGAAAAATGACTTAGCACAGAAAATTAAATGGAACAAAGAAACTACCAGCAACACACAAAAAAGACATCAAAATGACAGCATTAAACTTATAGCTATCAATAATTACGCTGAATGTAACTGGACTAAATGCACCAATAAAGAGACAGAGAGTGGCAGATTGGATAAAAAAACACGATCCATCTACATACTGCCTGCAAGAGACACACCTTAGACTTTAAGACACAAATAAACTAAAACTCAAAGGCTGGAAAAAAATATATCAAGCAAACAACATTCAAAAAAGAGCAGGAGTGGCAATTCTAATCTCTGACAAAATAGACTTTAAAGTAAAATCCATCACAAAGGATAAGAAAGGACACTATATAATGATTAAAGGATCAGTACACCAAGAGGACATAACTATAAGAAATATTTATGCACCCAATGACAGGGCTCCAAAATACATAAAACAAACTCTAACAGCATTGGAAAGAGAGAGAGACAGCTCCACAATAATAGTAGGAGACTTCAACACTCTACTATTGGTGAAGGACAGAGCATCCAAGAAGAAGCTCAATAAACACATGGAAGAGCTAATGCTACAATTAAGCAACTTGATCTCATGGACGTATACTGAACACTACACCCAACATCAGCTACGAATACTTTCTTTTCCAATGCACATGGAAATTTCTCCAGAATAGACCACATACTAGGCCATACAGCAAGCCTTAACAGCATCCAAAGTATCAAAATATTTCAAAGCATCTTTTCTGACCATAAAACCATAAAAGTAGAAATCAATAACAGAAAAAGCAAGGAAAAAAATCAAACATATGGAAACTGAACAGCACCTTGCTCAAAAACTACTGGGTTATAGATGGAATTAAGGATGGAATAAAGAAATTCATACAATGAAATGAGAATGAAAACACATCCTACCAGAACCTTTGGGACACAGTAAAAGCAGCGCTCAGAGGTCAGTTTATAGCAATAAATGCACACATCCAAAAAGAAGAAAGGGCCAAAATCAAAACATTAACCCTACAACTGGAACAAGCAGAAAGAGAGCAGCAAAAGAAACCCTCAGGAGCCAAAAAAAAGGAAATAAGAATTAGAGCAGAATTAAATGAAATAGAGAATAGAAAAACAATTGAAAGAGTTAACAAGACCCAAAGCTGGTTCTTTGAAAAGATCAACAAATTCGGTAAACCACTAGCCAAACTGACAAAAGAAAAACAGGAGAGGAAGCAGATAACCCGTATAAGAAATGAGATGGGTGATATCACAACAGACCCAACTGAAATTAAAAGAATGATAACAGAATACTATGAAAAATTGTACTCTAACAAATTTGAAAACCTAGAGGAAATGGACAAATTTCTAGAAACTCAATACCTATCTAAACTAACAGAATCAGAGGTAGAATAACTATATAAACCTATGAACATCAAACAAATTGAAAAGGTAATTTAAAAGCTCCCAGCAACAACAACAACAAAAAAAGCCCTGCCTTAGACAGTTTCACTGGAGAATTCTACCAAACTTTCAGAGAAGAGTTAACACCACTACTACTAAAGGTATTTCAGAGCATAGAAAAGGATGGAATACTCCAAAACTCATTCTATGAAGCCAGCATAACCCTGATACCAAAACCAGGTAAAGACACACAAAAAAAGAAAATTAAAGACCAATATCTTCATGAACATTGACACAAAAATCCTCCAAAAATTGTAGACAATAGAATTCAACAACGTATCAAAAAAGTAATTCACCATGATTAACTGGGATTTATACCAGGTATGCAGGGATGGTTCAACCTTAGAAAAACACTCAATGTAATCCATCACATAAATAAAAGACAAGACAAGAAAGAACCATATGATCTTTTCAATTGATGCAGAAAGGGCATTTGACAAAGTCCAATACCCTTTCATGGTAACAATTCTCAGCAAAATAGGAATAGAAGAGAAATTCCTCAACATAATTAAGAGCATTTATACAAAGCCAACAGCCAACACCATCCTAAATGGAGAGACTTCGAAAGCATTCCCCTTGAGAACGGGAATCAGACAAGGATGCCCTTTACCACCACTCTTACTCATCATTGTGCTGGAGGTTCTAGCCAGAGCAATTCGGCTAGAAAAAGAAATAAAGGGCATCCAGATTGTTAAGGAAGAAGTCAAAGTATCTCTATTTGCTGATGATATGATCTTATACACAGAAAACCCCAAAGAAAACTACTGGAACTAATAGAAGATTTCAGCAAAGTATCAGGATACAAAATAAACATAAAAAAAATCAGTAGCATTCCTCTACGCCAACAGAGAAAAACCTTGAAGAGGAAATCACCAAATCAGTATCATTTACAACAGCTCCCAAGAAGATAAAATACTTAGGAATAAATCTAACCAGAGATGTAAAATACCTACACAATGAAAACTACAAGGCACTCCTGCAAGAAACCAAAAGAGAGCTGCATAAGTGGAAAAACATACTTTGCTCATGGATAGGAAGACTTAACATTGTGAAAAAATGTCAGTTCTACCCAATGGGATGTACAGATACAATGCAATCCCGATCCAAATTCCACCAGCATTTTTTAATGAGTTGGAGAAATAAATCACCAACTTCATATGGAAAGACAAGAGGCCCTGGATAAGTAAAGCATTACAGAAGAAGAATAAAGTAGGAGGCCTCACACTACCTGATTTTAGAACCTATTATACCACCATGGTAGTCAAAACAGCCTGGTACTGGTACAACAACGGATACATAGGCCAGTGGAATAGAATTGAGAATCCAGACATAAATTCATCCACCTATGAGCAGCTGATATTTGACAAAGGCCCAAAGTCCATTAACTGAGGAAAAGACAGTCTCTTTAACAAACGGTACTGGTATAACTGAATATCCATCTGCAAAAAACTGAAATACGACTCATAGCTCACACCATGCACAAAAACAAACTCAAAATGGATCAAAGACCTAAATATAAAATCGAAAATGGTAAGGATCATGGAAGAAAAAACAGGGACAACACTAGGAGCCCTAATATATGGCATATACAGAATACGAACAATAAGTAACAATGCACAAACATCAGAAAAGAAGCTAGATAACTGGGAGCTCCTAAAAATCAAACATTTATGCTCACCAAAAGACTTCACCAAAAGAGTAAAAAGACAACCTACAGACTTGGAAAGCATTTTTGGCTACGACAAATCCAATCTGCGTCTAAACTCTAAAATCTACAAGATACTGCAAAACCTCAACCACACAAGGACAAACAACTCAATTAAAAAATGTGCAAAGGATATGAACAGGCACTTCACCAAAGAAGATATTCAGGCGGCTAACAGACATGTGAGGAAATGCTCATGATCATTAGCCATCAGAGAAATGCAAATCAAAACTACAATGAGATACCATCTTACTCCAACAAGGCTAGCATTAATCCAAAAAACACAAAATAATAAATGTTGGAGAGGTTGTGGAGAAACTGGAACACATTGGTGGGCGTGTAAAATGGTACAACCACTTTGGAAATTGATTTGGCGCTTCCTCAAAAAGCTAGAAATAGAAGTACCATATCATCCAGCAATCCCACTCCTTGGAATATATCCTAGAGAATTAAGAGCTGTCACACGAGTAGATATACGCACACCCATGTTCATTGCAGCATTTTCACGATAGCTAAAAGATGGAAACAACCTAGGTGCCCATCAACAGATGAATCGAGAAACAAATTATGGTATATTCACACAATGGAATACTACACAATGATAAAGAACAACGATGAATCCATGAAACATAACATGGAGGAAGCAGGAAAGTATTATGCTGAGTAAACTCAGTCAGTTGCAGAAGGACAAATATTGTATAAGACCACTATTGTAAAAACTCAATAAAAGGCTTAAACACAGAAGACAACATTCATTGATGGTTAGGAGGGTGGGGAGGGAGGGAAGGGGTATTCACTAACTAGAAGGTAGACAAGAATTATCTTAGGTGAAGGGTAAGACAGCACACACTGCAGGGGAAGTCAGAACAACTGGACTAAACCAAAGCTAAGAAATTTCCTGAATATAACCCATCATGTCAAGGGACAGAGTAGCAGGGGCCGGGGTCTGGAGAACCATGCTTTCAGGGGACATCCAGGTCAACTGACATAACGAAGTTTTTTAAGAAAACGTTCTGCATCCCACTTTGGTGAGTGGCGTTTGGGGTCTTAAAAACTAGCGAGTGGTCATCTAAGATACACCAATTTGTCCCAACTCACCTGGAATAAAGGAGAATGAAGAACATCGTGGACATAAGGAAAGTATTATCCCAAGAGACAGAAAGGGCCACATAAGCCAGAGTTCATCACCCTGAGACCAGAAGAACTGGATGGTGCCAGGCTACCGCGATGATCACCCTGAAAGGGAACACAACAGAGAGTCCCTGATGGAGCAGGACAAAAGTGGGGTGCAGAACACAAATTCTAGTAAAAAGACCAGACTTAATGGTTTAATTGAGACTGGAGGGATCCTGGAAGACATGGCCCCCGGGGCTGTCTGTTAGCCCAAAACTAAAACCATTCCTGAGGCCAACTCTTCAAACAAAGATTAGTCTGGACTATGGGACAGAAAATGATACTCATGAAGAGTGTGCTTCTTAGCTCAAGTAGATACATGAGATTAAATGAGCAGCTCTCGTCTGGAGGTGAGACGAGAAGGCAGAGAGGGTCAGGAGTTGGTTGAATGGACAAGGGAAATCCAGAGTGGAAAGGAAGAGTGTGATGTCACAGTATAGGGAGAGCAAGTAGGGTGACAAAACAATGTATGTATAAATTTTTGTATGAGAGACTAACTTGAATTGTAAACTTTCACTTAAAGCACAACAATAAAATAAATAAAAAAAATTTTCTGGGTCATAAATGATAGCTCTGAGCTTATCATATAATAAGTGTTTGTTTCCTACAAACACTAACACCTGCATCAGATATCTATTAACACTTTTCTTCCCCCTCTATAAGATTTTTCTGTAGTTAAGCCCAAATTCCTTAGTATTTCACTTCCTCAGAACCACTGGTTTAAAACTAGGAGTTTTGCATGCATAATAAAACATGATAAACACTGCAATAAGGAAATGGTCAATTTGTTGACAATCTATCACGGGTTTTTAGTTTGGAAAGCTTCCTTCAAAGCTACAGAAAAAAAAAGCATTTTGAAACTAAACAAGAGACAAAGATAAAAAGAGGTAGAATTAGTTTGAGCATTGAGGAATTATTGCCCACCTGTATGCACTAGTTTTGTTCCCCATTGCTCACACAGCTATTTGTAATCTTACACAGAAAGGCTATCAAAGGCTAAAAACGCTTAAGTTAGTCTAGAATGCCACCAATTAGGTTAAGTAATATCTACAGTTACTATCATCAGGCTAAATCCATAGGCTTAGAGAAGGAAAGTTGAAAGTAAGTAAAAAGGAAAGGGAAAGAAGGAAAGAAAGCTAGGCGGAAGATAAACAGGCAAATGAGAAGAAAGAACAGAGACTTCTCCCTCCTCTTCTGTACCACAGTCACAGCTGCCACTCAAAGTGCCAGGACTATTTCATGCCCAGGGCCATGATATTCACTCTGGGAGATAGAAAACAATGTAAGACTCTTGTCTTTAAGAATTTACAACTTAGTTGGGGAGATAAAGTAACCAGCATGAATCAACTGAGAGTGTTAAATTGTGGGATCCTGCTGGAAAAGGAATTTAGAGCAGGAAGAACTTAGTATGGACAGCATAGCCAAGGAGGATTTCACAGAGGATTTGGACATAAGTTGGCCTTGAGGATGAGTAGGATTCAATAAGCAGAGGGAAGAAATCCAGAGACAGAAGCAAAGAGGTAAAGCTATGAAAAGCTATCAGCAAGTCAAAAGTGGGAAATTTAGTTGGCAAAAAGAAAAAAAAGTTTAGAATTACACTATATCTCATTTATTCTTCCAAAAGTCCACAAGCAGGAAGGATTCTGAATCAATGCAAAGAAATAGTAAATAATAAAATGTCATTTTTATACAAGCAAAGATTCTTAATGTCAATATCTTAGGAAATAGGCTAAGTTCTACTCGATGCTTTTTTCCAACATACTTAGATAGTTTTTGAAAGCGTCCTAATCAAGAAACAGGCCAAAGGAGGGGACAGGAAAGCTGGTAATGGGGAACCCGAAGTTGAGAAAGGAGAGTACTGACATGTCATGGAGTTGTTAATCAATGTCATAAAATGATATATGTACTGTTTAATGAGAAGCTAGTTTGTTCTGTAAACATTCATCTAAAGTATAACAAAAAAGGGACAAGTTTATTAAAAAAAACATTGAAAGAGCTCACTGAGTTAAGCTGCTCATAGAGTAGTCTAGTAACATAATCTATAACTTCAACTCAGGTAAATGTATTTATATATAATATACATATACTACCCACCCTTCTGGGTGTCTTCTTACCCTCAGGTTCCTCGGGATTTATGTAAAGCTGTTTAAGGAAAAATAAACACCATTTAGTTTCTGAAACTTACCGTATTACTCTTCACAGAATACATTTTCTATTAGTGCTCTATTAATTGCATGCTAAAATTTGTGTATGTTTATACATTTTTGTCAAGCTAGAGATAGGATAAACTCTTATTTTGTGAACATAGACAGTATAGTATTCTGTGAAAACTAAATACAAGAGAATTGATAACCAGGTGATTATCACTATTATGACTGAGATACAAATAAATTCTAAATAATTTGTTATGATTTAAAATTTTTAAATAAATACCTCAGAATGTTAATGGTGTCTTCCCATTTTCTTTCTATTCTTTACGTATACCATCTGTTAAACCCAGAGGTTGATCCATAAAACTTCAAAAACAGAACACTTTGCATTTATAGAGCAACTCATAAAACAAAACCCTGAGAGCCAATAGATGAAGCCCATAGTATCTCCAACATATTTTCCCATGTATAGTTATATACCAAAGAAATACAGTTTTTGATCTTTTATTAAAATTTCTGATAGATCCTATTTTTTTATTCCAAAATGTCATAGGACAGATAAGGAAAGGCAGGGAGGAGGAGGAAGAGTACTGTTTTGATGGTTCACTTTCTCAAAGCCAATAAAATAGAGACAGAGGCTTGGGTCTTTAGATGTATACTTGCTGTAAGTACTGCCATGTGTAGCTTCAAGAGAAAAGAAAACTGTTATTATATACTTGCACCTATTATTATTTTCAACAGAATTTAATTAAAATATAATTTTGAAAGGTTCCAAAGATTTCAATAAGAAAAAAACATTCAGAATGTCAAAGGGATACTAATTATTCATTCATTCCAGTGAGTGCCTGTTACATACACAGGGCTCTGCTGGGGAGGTTGTTGTTGTTAGTTGCCATGGAGTCAATTACCCAAGTGTGCAGAGTAGAACTGCTCCATAGGGTTTTCAAGGCTGTGACCTTTTGGAAGCAGATTGCTAGGCCGGTCTTCTCAGATGCCTCTGGGTGGATTTGAACCACTAACCTTTGGATTAGTAGTCCAGCACTTAACCATTTGCATCACTTGGGGCTGGGGAAGGAAGGGATTAAAAATAATAATTATCCCTACTCTCTCAAAGTTATGCTTTATTTTGGGAGATAAAGATATATAAAATAATTCATTATTACTAAAAATTAAATACGTCAAAATTACCTCATAAACATATGTGACGTTTGAAACTTTAAATCTGATATAATGTCTATAAAACCCTTTGCCTCCCTGCATATACATATATGTGTGTGATTATATATAGATGCTTGAATATATGTGTGTGTGTGTATATATATACCTGAAATACAAATCAGAAAATTTCAGGACCTTAACTTCATAACAAATTATTCACCTGTCTCACCCAAGGGACTAAAGCTTTAGTGACACTGTGTGGCTATTTTAGTTACTGCATATAGTTTCAAGACTACGGTGTGAACTCTAAATTTTATTAATTATTTAATTAATAGTTCATTCATTCATTCAAAAATAGACATAGCCCCTATCTTGGAGAACATGAAGACTAGTCGGGAGACCAACATTAAACAAAAAATCACACAGACAGCTGTATCACTACAGTTGTGTTAACTGCTATGAAGAAGCAAAACAGGTGCCACAAAAACATTAAACAGAGGGACAATCAAGGCTAGGGAAGAGAAAAGGTAATCAGGAAAGACTTCCCTGGGAAAGTAATATTTAAGCTGAGACGTGAAGGATAAATTGGAGTTAGCCAGGCGAAGCGTGTGGGGTAGGGGAACTGTATTTTAAAAGCCACTGAAGATTTTTAGGCAAAGGTGTAACATGATCAGACTTATGCCTCTGAAAGAATGTAGAGTGGACAGTGGGGTGGAATGGTGGGGGGTAAAGAATAGAAATGAGACAAGTTAGGAGGCTACAGACCATATGGTCTCTTTTTTATAATAAGTAAAATATATATACACCCATGCTTATTTTAAAGAATTCAAGCAATAATTTAAAGCACAAAGAAGAGAATGCAAAAGTCTCCCAGAATTTCACAACTAGAAATAATCATCACAGCATCAACAGGAGAACATCTTCAAGGTATCTAGATACTCAAACTTGACTTCATTCATATACCTTTAAAATATTAACTGTTTCCTGCTAGCACTCTAGTTGCAAGATATTAACAACACAGAAAAACAATATAAATATTATTTACTTAGGAGTCTAAGTCATCCATCGAAAGTTTCATCTTTATGATTCCTCCAAAAGAGTTAATTTCATTGATTCAGTCATACATACAGCTAGTTATTTAAGTAAAACAAATTCACCAAACTAGCTTCTCTTTGTATATTATGCTGCTATTTATTTTAGCATATGTAATATTGTAATTATTCTTTCAAGAAGTGACCTTCTATTAGATTACAACCTCCTTGAGAGCGGGGATAACAACTTACTTTCATTTTTATCTCATCTAGTGTCTACGCACAACGGCACAGATTATAGTCAATATATGATTAAAAAAATAATCAGCTAACATTTACTTAGTGCTTATTATGTGCCAGGCTCTGTTCTAAACATTTTAGATCAGTGGTTCTAAAAGGATAGTCCCTGGACCAATAGTATCAGCATCACCTGCAATTTATCTGAAATGCAAATTCTAAGGCACTACCCCAGACCTGCTACTTCAGAAATTTTGGGGTGGTGCCCAGCAATCTGTGTTTAATATCCTTCAGGTGATTCTGATGCAAACTAATGTTTGAGAATCACTGGTTTAGATTAGTATCTCACTTATTTCTCATACAACCCTTAGAGGTAGGCAGGTACTATTATCATCATCATTTTATATGTAAAGAAACTGAGGTACTGAGACGCAGGTTACTTGCCCAAAGTCACAAAGGTATTAAGTGTCAAACTAGGAATCACCTCAGACTGTCTGACTCTTAAGCACTATACTGTCTATCCTTCCATGATGGACACTCAGGAATTGCTGCTAAATAAGTGGATGAAGGAGAACGAATGAGCACTATTCTGTATGTCTGAGGTTGCCTTCTCCCCCTTGTAGCCTTTCCAAATACTAAGGGCCTTCAAGGCTCAAAAGTTATTTTGCCCAAAGATTTCCCTCATGCCTCTTACTGGGTATAACCCCTTCTTTTCCATGCCTCCCATTGCATGCAACCAGTATCTATCCTTTGGCATATGTCACTTTCTAGTAAATATGATGGTTATTTATGGATAAGGTGGTGGTCAAGTCTTTGTGAAGGCCCTGTGTCTCCATTCAGTGGCCCTGCACCCTCCACCTCCAGTCCACATCCTATTTCTTGGCCTTCACCTCTCATTCTCAGCCTCCACCTAGGCCAACACTGACCACTGGAGGGCCAGAGTCTCAGAGACCAGCTTTAGAGGACAGGTTTAAAAGTTCCCATGACAAGCACCAGCTCTGATATTGCGCGCCAGCTGCCTCAGGCTGATCATTAACCAAGAGCTTATATAAGCAAGTGGCTACCCTGGGAGGGGAAAGCACTGCCCGCAGCCACGGCCAGCACGTTAAGCCCCAACATCACTGCCAGGGCCTTGGAGCAGCCTGTGACGTCAGCGCATCCAAAACACTGCTGACATCTCTGTCATTGTCATCTACTTCGTGATGGTGATGGCAGTTGGTCTGTGGGAGACCAGTGGTGTTTTGGGGTGGGCACAAGGCATGGGGGGAAGGTGTCTTACGGAGGGAGGGGTGTGGAGTGACAAAGCTGAGGATATGTGACAGCTTTCACAAATTTCACTGTCTTTGTGTCAAAGTCATTTTTGTGTGTGTGACATAAGTAAGATTTATACTGAACTGTGTGAGTTAATTTATTCTCCTAACAACCCCATCATTCTGAAGACAGCCAGCAGTGGGAACATCAGACTTACTCTCTTTGGCATCCCCAGTGACTGGTGTGAGTGAGTAAGGATTTATTTTTATCATCTCATTCATTTTACTTTCCTTTGTTGTTTACTCACTTTCTAACTTAGTGAGTTGGACGCTTAGTCCATTTACTTTCGTTCTTTCTTTTTGGTAATGAGGTTAAGCCTGCAAAGTTTCTTTCAAGCCCAGCTTTAGGTACCTCACATTGTTTGAGTAAATAAAAATAACCAGAGCACTTAGGACAGCAGTTGAGGAATAGGATTTCTCAAGTTCCTTCCAGCTCTGGGTTTTTATGTAACTATGGTTTTTAGAAGTCCTTAAGCAGGATTTCAATTATATCATAGCTTCCAGAAAACATTTTTCTCATTACAGGTGCTGAAGCCATCGCCTCTGTCAGCACCCTCCCTGAACAGGGCATCTGGGCTCCTTGGTGAATGTGTTCAGTTTGATCCTCACCTGCCTTCCCTTTTGCTCAGGCCATGCTGAGGACCAACCAGGGCACTGTTGGAGGCTTTTTCCTGGCTGGTCAAGATGTGGCCTGGTGGCCAGCGAGCAGGCCAGGGTATCCTGAAATTAAATTTTCTGTGTGTATGTAAGAGTGAATAAAGGAAACACGGGGGCTGATGATATTTTCTGAACTATACTTATCCATTTTCTGGTGTCTCTTTCCTAAATCCTGACCTCAGGCCTCTACCCTGTAGTTTTAGTAATTTATAGTTTGTCAACATTTATGAGATCATGTTTCTGGCATTTAAGGACCCCCACTCAGCATTACCTCATGTTTTTTTTTCGCTGTTCCTTTTCAAGAATCATCTTCTTTGCCTTCGTAACTACCCTGGCACATCCCTTCTTTGCTCCCAAGCCTGAGCTAATGCTGTACCCCTCTCTACTGTCCTCCTTCAACACCCAGCTCAAGCCCTTGTTCATCTGAGAAGCATCTCAGCTCTTCCAGACCTTACCTGAGCATTTAGTCATTAGATCCATGGAGTTACCTGATAATGGATTGAGTGTTCCCCTGAGGTGATGCTAATGTCAAGTCCTTTTAACTCCTGTCCAGTTGGTTTTGTCCTTTCTGTATTTTGATGTCCAGCCTCCTCCTGCCCCACCCCATTGCAGCTGAGGATGAATCTTCTCCTCTGAACCACTTAGAGTGTTAGCAATGGGTTGGGTATACTGTGGCTGCTCAGTAAGTGCTTCATTTACAGTTCTGCTGAACTCATCGTCTATACAGAATGAATGGAAATGGAGATTAGGAAATTACCTGGCCAAGGTGACTAAAGGGGATAACCAGTGACCTGCTGAAATCTTGAAATGGATTTGTGTTGGGGTTTCCAATCAGACTTTACCTTCTTGATTCTTCTATTTAGGACTGCTTTTTGGAAATATTCAGAGCTCAACCAATCCCACAGCCACAAACAACCTCAATCCTATCCCATGGCCCCAAATATCTGACTAGAAAAGATGATTTTACAGAGGACTTGAAAAGTGGGATCAGAGAGCAGTGCACCTGAGGAATGGGCACTGCAGTGGTCCTCCACCCCAGTTTTGTTCTATCAGGGCTGGGGCTCAGCTGTGCCCACTCAAGAGATCTGTCTTTCTTTCTTTCTTTCTTTTTATTGTACTTCAGGTGAAGGCTTACAGAACAAATAGTTTCTCATGAAACAGAAATACACATGTTGTTTTATGACATTGGTTAACAACCCCA
>NW_004444093.1:4001088-4014597 GCF_000243295.1 Trichechus manatus latirostris | reverse complement strand
TGGTTGTATTATTTTGCATTCCCACCAGCAGTGCATAAGTGTTCCGATCTCCCCGCAGCCCCTCCAACATTTGTTATTTCCAGTGTTTTTGATTCGTTGCCAGTAATGCCGGGGTGAGATGGTATCTCATTGTGGTTTTAATTTGCATTTCTCTAATGTCTAGTGATTGCGAGCATTTCCTCAAGAGATCTTGATCTTTGAGACTGAAAACCAGTAGTCAATGTGATGGAAAAGAGGATGGAAAAGAAGAGGGTCCCTGGTCTGGGAGGATGGAGGGAAACACTATTCTTCCCCAGCTTTGAGTTTCTTGAGGCTGATCAGAAGAGCAGGAGCTGATGGGAGGTCTGGAAATTCTTGACCAAGAACAGGCTCAACTTAGAAATGGAGGTAGATAGGAGGCAGGGTCAGCAAGCTTTTTCTGTTAAGGGTCAGATTGTAAATATTTTAGGCTTTACAGGTCATACAATGTCTGTCACAATCATATACCTCTGCTGGTGTAGCACAAAAACAGCCATAGTTAACAAATAAAACTATGGACATGGTTGTGTTCCAATGAAACCGTTTATGGACATTGAGATTTGAATTTCATATAATTTTGACATTTTGCAAAACATTATTCTTCTTTAGATTTTCTTAACTACTTAAAAATATAATAACCATTCTTAGTTTACAGGCCAGACAAGTAAAGGTGACAAGTTGGATTTAATGTGTGGGCTGCCATTTGCTGACACTTACCTTAAGGGGTAGCGGTTGAAGCAACTCAACATTTATCTGTTTTCAGGAATCTGATTTGGGTCTTTAAACTCTGATCTTCATATATTCTCTTGGGTTGCAGATGAGTGTGCCTGTCTTTGCCAGTGACATCAGCAGTAGTCACTTTGTGGGGCTGGCTGGGATAGAAGCAGCTTTAGGCATTGCCATTGCAGTGTATGAATGGAATGTAAGCCACATCACAGGCTTTTTCCTTTCAATCATGCCCATGTCCAGATAATTTTTTACTGGGAGTCTATATAGGATAAACTGCTCTTTGGTGTGATTTCTATTTTTACCTCTTCCTAGTCCATCCCTTTTTTGACCTTCAGGAATTTCCCACATGGCCGTATTCTACTCGGGCCATTCCAGTCATGTAATTCCTCTCCTCTGAGCCTTTGCTCAAGTAGTTACTCCCATGAATGTGATTTCTATATGACTCAAGCCCACTTTCACCTGATCTCCCTGGCCACTTTACCTCTCAATTATCTCTCAGCTCCCTGATCTATCACACTATTGTTCCAGCTCTGAATTAGATACAAGGAATTAAAAAATGTAAACACTGCACTGAACTTACTTCCCAGTGGGAGAGACAGGCACACATTCAGTACAGCTTAGGAAGTAAAAGGGCAGAAGCACGTGCAGCTATTGGGGGATCTTACAGGAGGGGCATCTATTGTGGACAAGGGATGGGACTTAGTACATACTGGGGGAGCTTCCCGAGGCTGATACCAGGAAGAGGAGTAGGAATTAATGAAGTGGGGCCTAACTGAGTCAGTGACAGTGGAGTGAGCAGTGACTGATTTGAGAGATGGTAGGTAGAATCTACAGCCTTTGTTGTTGAGTTCCCAGTGTCCTATTGTCATTTTACCATAGAAGTTGTGTATCCTTAATTAGACTCTAAGTTCTTTAAGACCAGGGGGCCATGTTCTCTCTCCCACTCACAACTCCGTCATCCTGCACATAGCTGGGCACATGGTGAACATGCCATAAATATTTCTTGAGGTGGTTGACTTTTTTCTATTCTTTCTCTTATAATTTCCGGTGTTTGCATGTACACATATAGGTCAGAGGGAGATATCTGTATGGAGGAAAGTTGGGGCATAGTGAAAGTGTAAGCAGACCATCAGATGGACTTGGGAAGTGACTTTGACTCATCCCAAATGCCTGTGCCACTCCCTTGTTGAAGATTTTGTCCTTGGTTTTTTTTAGATAATGTCAGGGACCCAGGAATGCACCCAGCCCCCAGAGATGTGCCCTATGCTGAGGGGATGTGATTATCAGACCTCACAGATCCCAGCTGCGCCTCTTATAGTCATGTGATCTTGGGCTTCTTTATCTCAGTGAGGCTTAGGTTCTTCTACAAGAAAGCAATGACTGTGCTTATCGTACTTGCTTCACCTGGGTGTCGTTGAGAGCGGTGTGAGTGATATATGTGAAGGCTGTCTGTAAACATTACATATTAATGCAAGATTATGTGATTATCATTATATTTCACAACTTGAGACCACTAGGAATATTACCCTATCTCCAAATTTCTTTCTCATTATTTTGTCACTCTGCCAATAATTCCAACCAATCAAGAATTTCTTTTGGCAAAGACCATGTGATCTTCCACAGGTCTAGCTGACCTCAGACCCTTTATCTTCTGTCCATTTTCAACCACATATCTTTTGTCACCTCCTAAGCCTCTAGACATGGTGGCTTGAATCATGGAAACAGGAGAGCAGCCACAGTTGCTGTCTGGGGGTCATAATTAGGTTGAATGGGACAGGATCCAAAAAACTTTTTTTCCCCCAAGCTCAGAGATCATGAAGTGATAAGGTACACAACCAAGTTTCTTTAAATTTATTTGTTTTTCCTTATCTTCATTTTTGTAGGCCCTGCTGCTGTTGCTGGTTCTAGGGTGGTTCTTTGTTCCTGCATACATCAAGGCAGGGGTGAGTATCTTCAGCTGGGTGTTCTATTTTTATTGCTAAGTATACTTCATGAATGCATTTATTGACCCATTCATTCTGCTAAATCACGATGCCCGGGTACCTGACACTCCAGTGATCTGCTACTAGAAATATATCAGTAGCAAAAACCCAGTTCCTTCCCTGGAGGGGTTCCCAGTGCATAATGTAGCTGTAGCCAAGTGACAAATCACTGATGGACTTGAACAATGACCACTGCAATAGAGGCTGGCTCAGCCTGGTGCAGGAATACTAAAGCTCAAATTCTTAGAGGTGACCTGAGTTGAATCTTGAGGGATTTAAGTGGCACCTTCATAGGTAGACAAGTATGCGTAGGTAGAAAAGACCTAGGATATCTGAAGAAAAAAATATAAAAAAGCTGAGAATCATGAAAGGACTTGGAGTGTTGGGGTCAGATGAAATTATGGTTAAATAGAAGATATATGGGGGAAGAGTGGTGAGAGGTAGAAGGGGCCTGAAGGTGTAGGTAGGGTTCCATTATCTGAGCCTTGTGTTTATCCTAGACTTAAAGGTATGCACTGTAGATGTTCAGGCAGTCAATGGTCATGATCAGATTCCTGCTTTAGTAAGTTCCACTGGGACAACCGAGTGGGGAGTGGGGATTCTACTGAAGGTGAGAAAGCAAAGAAGTTCACATGCTACCTTGGGAGGCTCTAGGCAAGGAAACAGAGAGGAAGGGGAGGTGTTTTTGGGGTAGAGATGTCAGGTTTGATGGCAGATTAGAGGTGAAGGCAGTAGAGAGAGAAGCATCCAGAGTAACCCTAAGACTTCAAGCTTGGAGATCTGGGATGAGAGACTATCATTAATGGACAGAGGAAATCCCAGAGGAGACCAGATAATATGCAAGAGAGAGAAAAATGAGCTCACTTTCAAACTGAGTGAGATCTTGTTTCCTTTAGGACACTAGCATGGACGTACCCATCCGGCATACAAGCAGGTCGGTCAGCAGGGGCATCTGGGCTGGAGTTATCAATATGAGAGTCCTTTTCAAAAATGTTGTTTGAGCTCCCACCGTGTGCCTCAGTAATGCGTCTTTGAACAAGAAGACACATCTCTCCAACCAGGAAAGAGGGACAAATAAATTGGACATCACATGTGGGAGGGCTGGGCTGGGCAATCCCAGGGGGCTACAGAAGGGCTCCTAATCCATTTGAGCATTGAAGGAATCTTCCCTGAGGAAGGACCATCTGAGCAGAGGCTTGAGGAATGGATGGGTGTCAGCAAGGCAAAGATGAGTAAGGATTGGTGTCCAAGCAGAGGGAATAGTGTATACTAAGGTGCAGAATGAGAGAATGTGCAGCACTTGTTGGGACTTGGAAGTGGTTTCTTGGCTGAAGCACAGGTGCTGGGGTGGGTCGAGAAATGTATGGGAGTTTTATGAAGCAGGCCAGTGGAGGATTGGAACTCTACTCAGTGGGTGCTTCAATCTGAAATCTTATATTGTTCTTATTTCTAGATGATTTTCTTTATTGTCTTTAGTTCCACAGAGCTGAGTTCATCATACTCCTCAGTACATGGTGTTCTCTTATTTGAAGTCCACCCAAAGCTCTTCTATTGTGTTTTAAAATGTGTTTCTCTTTTTCATTTCTTCCGTATACCTTCTTGTCACAAGTGTCTACTAGAATGTGTTTAATGTGTCTATAAATGCCTATGCCTTCTTGGAAAAATATGGTGGCATTTTGCATATTTTTGTATCTGTGTGTATAGATATATAGATACATATATGTATAAATATATACATATATTTTTAAATTTACTTTAGTGTTATTCTACTATACACTTTATTCTTTTTTCCCTCCTATTTTGCTTTGCCTTTTAAAATTTGACACTTCTTATGCACGCCCAGTTTATTGCTTTTGGCTGCTGCCAGTTCTCTCCCCTATTCATGGACATCTAGGTTGCTTTCAATTCCCTAGAACTACAAAGGGGTAGCATGAACAAATTTTGGGGGTTATGGAACTCTTCTGAGTCTTGACTGTAGTGGTAGGTACATGACTGCATATGATTGTCAAAACACATAGACATATACATAAAAAATAATATACGTAAATTGAAAAAAGTAAATAATTTAAAAAATGAATAAAAGTACTGTGATGGTGAACACTCTTGCATTTTTCTTCTTATGGATCTATGTGAGAGTTTCTCTAAGGCAGGATTTCTTGACCTCGGGACCATTGACATTTTGGGCCAGAGATTCTTTGTGGTGGGAGTTGTCCTGTCAGAGAGACAAGGTAGTTCCCCAGTTGGTTGGCAATACCAGGGCTGAAGGGGAGCCACTATAGCTGTAGTACATCTTGCCCCTAATTAAAAAATAAACTATAACTATCAGAATGGGAAAACTTAGAATGAAAGAAATTACCAAGTGTAATTTGTAGTATGTTGAGCAGCATCCCAGGGGTCTATACATGAGATTTCTGGAGCACTAGACATTTTCAACTGTCCCCTGGGGCAGTGATCAAATGACCCTAATTTGAAACCACTGCTCTAATCTCACATGTCACAGGATGTCTGGGTGTATATTTACATAAATCCGCTAAGTGCTGCCAGATTGCTCATGAGAATGGCTGCAGCCAGCTCCCCTCTTGCCAATAGTTATACTTGTTACTCGTGAGGGTTTCCATTTCCCCACTTCCTCACAACTCATTTGCTTCTCATCTCTCAGTGACTAATGAAATAACCTCCTGGAAATTTACAGTCCAGGCAGTTGTTTCAATGTTTATGAGAGAAGAAACTGATTCTCTGTATTGCTCTTCTGTTGAGCTGAGTCATCCTTGGAAGTAAACCAGCAGCTCAGACTGGATGGCATGAGCTTTTATAACTGTGAGTGAGCACTTCTCAGCACTTACTGTTTATTATTGCGCTCTGTGTTAGGAGTAACAAAGAATCTGTGCATTGAGAGTTGTAAAATCTAAGTAGTAGTAGCATCAGAAATTGCCTAACTTCAGAGGGGGATAATGAGAATCAAGATCAGCCCAAGGCTGATCCCTATGAGTTACAGGTCAGACATACCTCCATTCTCCAACCTTTTTATTAATTCTGACACCAGCCATCCTCCCCATGGCACTCTCTACTTTTCTGCTGGAATCGATAATCTGTTGCAATGGCCACACAGAACTCACAGACCATACTTAGAATTAAGAGGTTTATTAAGGAAGTAACAGAGTACAACTCTGGATCAGAATCAATAGGCTGAAACTCAGGATCAGAATCAGGAAGCATGTAGGCAAAGTCTGGAAGGCTTCCCCAAGTGGAGAGCACGTCCCTCATTCCTTTAGTGCAGGACAGCTCTCTCGGCTCTTCTGGGCCCTGCAAGTAAGCAGGTTCTTCTCTTTGCCATGCATGCCCCCTCTCGGCTGTGCAGGCCTCCTCTTGGCCCCCTCAGGACAGGCCTACTTTTGGCTGTGCACACTCGCTCTCATCCATGCAGGTTTCTCTGCCTTTGGTTTCCCTGCCATTGGCCTTTCCATTGCTAATCAACTGAGTTCACAGCCAGTATAGCAGTTTTGTACGGCTCTCTTAGCTGCAATACTAGCACCAGGTTTCTGCCATCACCACTGACTCTACCTCAGGGCCCCTTCCAGGCCTATAGCCACCAGCTCTGCCACAGGGCTCCTTGTGGGCCTGTCGCCATCTTCAGTGTTACATCCGTTAACCCATATTACAGCTCTTTTTGTGGGTTTCCTGCCTCCTCTCTCTGTGCTTCTTCTCTCTTCTTGCCTCTCTTGCCTTTTCTCTTTTCTGCTTATTTCTATCTTCTCTTTCTTTCTACAAAGTTCCATGGGGTTTGCTGCATATATAAGCAAACTCCTGGCCAATTTCAAGACAAAGCCCTCTCACCAGGGTCACAAACTGACCAATCCCTGCAAGGTGAGTACAATAAACCAATCACAGGGTAGGCTGTAGCCCAGGGTTAGTGAAAAGTAGCAAACCTCAAGTTTTTTACAGCTTACCCAGGAAATGTCAATCAACCTGGACAAAAATAACAAACCCCCTGAGACAGGAAACTAGGGCACAGGTAACACCTCAGAGCTCACTGGGGAAATCTCTCAAGCTGTTTTTCCAAAGAACCAAAGCAAAAGACCACATAAGGGAACTCATTTTACCCCAACAGGACACGGGCGATACCTTCTAGAAGCTCATAGGTTACTGGGGAAGGGTGAGTGTGATGGAAGAGGCACACAAGGTAGGGATGGAGCTGTGCTCTAGGTTCCTGGAAGGGAGTGGTCTGTGGTCCTCTTTGATCTCTGTACAATGAAGGACAGAACCAGAGGCCCTGCAGAGCATTGTCCATAGACCTGCAGTGTCAGCCTTGCCTGGGAGCTGGTTAGAAATGCACAGTCTTGCAGCCCCATCTCCCAGCTCCAATCAAAACCAATTGCTATCAGGTCGATTACAACTCATGATGACCCCATGTGTGCCAGAGCAGAACTGTGTTCCATAGGGTTTTCTTTTCTTTCTTTCTTTTAAACTTTTATTGCTATATTATTTACATATCATAAAATCCATCTGTTATAAATGTACAATTCAATAAATTTAGTACATTTACAGAGTTGTACAATCATCACCACAATTTAATTTTAGGATATTACCATCACCCCTAAAAGAAAGCTAGTGCCTATTTTTGTATTGTTCGTTTCATTTATTTTATTTGTTGTAGTTGTTGTTGAGCTCCATAGGGATTTCAAAGGCTGATTTTTTAAAGTAGATTGTCAGACTTTTCTTTTGGAGAACATCTGGATGGATTCGAATCTCCAACCTCTCTGTTAGCAGCCAAGCACATTAATCATTTGCATACCCAGGGACTAAGCCCACCCCCAGACCTGCTGAATGGGAGTCAGCCTTTTAGTAAGGTCCCAAGCATCCCTGCGTACACCGAAGTCTGAGAAATGCTGCCCTGCAGCCCTCCATCTGGCACTGCTCGTGATTCTATGACTTTCCTCAAATGCAAATCACCATAGGCAGCACAGGTGGATGCATGGGAGGGAGAGGCCACTGGGCAGGGCCAGAACTCCGACACCCAGCTGTTTCTGACTCCTTGTCCCCAACCTCAGCTCCATCATTTCAGCCCCTTGTGGCCCGGCTGGCTGAATTTCAGCCCATGGCCAGTCACAACCAGCCATCCTGGGAGCGTCCCACACACACCATTCATATGAGATAAGGGTAAATCGTTGTAAAAGACACTTTTATTATGAAACCAAAACCCACAGCTGTCTCGTCAATTCCGACTTACAGTGATACTATAGGAGAGAGGAGAACTGCCCCATGGCCCATCGGGTTTCCAAGGCTGTAATCTTTACAGAAATAGATGGCCACATCTTTCTCCAGCACAGTGGCTGGTGGGTTCCAGCCACAAACCTTCCAGTTGGCTACCAAGCACTTTAACTACTACACAATCAAGGCTTCTTATTAGAAGGCTAGAGAAAATGAAACAAATGCCAAGGCCAGAAAGTGAGGGAATGACAGACACCAACTGCTGGCCTGCAGGGAGGAAGAGCTGCTGGGCACTCTGGCCCCACATTCTTGCCCTCACCCATGTCTGGGAAATTCTCTGATCCCTGAGTTCTGTTCTCTGCCCTCCCTTGGGCCAGACAGAACAAAGGACTGGGAACCGGTGACTGGGTCACTCTCCGAACAGAAGGCAAGAGAACACTCACTCAGCAGGATGAAGGGGCACTCCCTGGGTGCCCAGATCCTCGCCCTGGCTCTGCCCCATCCCATCCTGTGACCATGAGTAGCTGACCCTCTCAGGTGAGCTCAGCTGTCATATCTGCAAAACTGTGAGAGTAATAACAATGAATGCTTATCTATTTCCTTCACAAAGTTGCTGGAAGGATGCCATGAGCAGGGAGACAGGAATGCTCCATGAAGCAGTTCTCTATACACTTGCCTGGACTTGTGTTTTTATATCAGTGAGGTCGTACAATATTTGTCCTTTAGTGATTGATTTATTTCACTCAGCATAATATCTTCAAGCTCCACCTGTATTATAGCATATATCAAGACTGCACTTCTCTTTCTGGTTGAGTAGTATTCCACTGTATGTATGTATGACATTTATCCATTGATCTGTTGATGGGCGTTTAGGTTGTTTCCACCTTTTGGCTACTGTGAATAGTGCGGCAATGAACATTGTTGTACAAGTCTCTGAGTATCTGCCTGCAAGTCTTGGGTATATACCTAGGAGTGGAGTTGCTAGGTCATATGGTAGTTCTAGGAGACCTCTAGGCACACTGATTAAAGTGCTCAGCTGTTAACCGAAAGGTCGGTGGTTTGAAACCACCAGCCCCTCTGGGGGACACAGATGTGGCAGTCTGCTTCCATAAAGATTTGTACCCTTGAGAGATGAGAAGGCAAAAAGGAACAGAAGCTGATTGAATGGACACAGGAAATCCGGGGTGGAAAGGAGGAGTGTGCTGTCACATTATAAGGAGAGCAGCTAGGGTCGCATATTAATGGGTGTGTAAATGTTTGTATGAGATACTGACTTGAACTGTAAACTTTCACTTAAAGCACAATTAAAAAAAAAAAAAGAACCCACAAAGAAGGGGCACCCTGAGGGGGGAAAAATTTGCAGCCTTGGGGCAGTTGTACTCGGTCCTATAGTGTCACTATGAATCGGAATCGACTTGAGGGCAGTGGATTTTTGGTTTGTATGGTAGTTCTATTTTTAGTTTTTTGAGGAACTGCTTTACTGTTTTCCACAATGGTTGTATCATTTTATATTCCCACCAGCAGTGGATAAGGGTTCCAATTTCCCCACATCCTCACCAACATTTGTTATTTTATTGTTTTTTTTATCTTAGTCATCCTTGTGGGAGTGAAAGGGTATCTCATTATGGTTTTGATTTGCATCTCTCTGGTGGTTAATGAGGCTGAGCATCTTTTCATGTGTTCGGTGGCCAATTGAATGTCTTTTTCAGTGAAATGTCTATTCAAGTTCTTTGCCCATTTTATGATTGGGTTGTTTATCTTTTTGTTGTTAAGTTGTCAAAGTTTTATATATATTTCGGCTATTCAATTTTGTTTTGTTTTGTTTTGATGTTTACCTGTGTTTTATTGACTATGCGAAGGCATTCAACTGCTGGATCATAACAAATTATGGATAACATTGCGAAGAATGGGAATTCCACAACACTTAATTGTGCTCAAGCAGAATCTGTACACAGACCAAGAGGAAGTCGTTCGAATAGAACAAGGAGATACTGCATGGTTTAAAGTCAGGAAAGATGTGAGTCAGGGTTGTATCCTTTCACTATACCTAGTCAATCCATATGCTGAACAAATAATCCAAGAAGCTGGACTATATGAAGAACAATGGGCTATCAGGATTGGAGGAAGTCTCGTTAACAACTTGCTATGCAGATGACACAATCTCGCTTGCTGAAAATGAAGAGGATTTGAAGCACTTAGTGATGCAGATCAAAGACTACAGCCCTTAGTATGGATTATACCTCAATTTGAAGAAAACAAAAATTCTCACAACAGCACAAATAAGCAACATCATGAGAAATGGAGAAATGATTGACGTTGTCAAGGATTTCATTTTACTTGGATTCATAATCAACATCCATGGAAGCAGCAGTCAAGAAATCAAATGAGAGGCGGGGCCAAGCTGGCAGAGTAGGCAGATGGCTTCCTATATCCCTCTTACAAAAAGACCTGGAAAAACAAGTGATTTGATTGTATATGAATATCTAGGAGCCCTGAACAATGCAAAGTTGAGGAATCGAACTGAGTGGCGGGGGCGGGGGGAGAGGGGGACGGTTCATAAGAAATGAGAAGCACCAGAGCCATGGCGGCAGGTCTGCAGCTCTTCAGCCACTCCGGATCCACAGTGGAGCAGGCAAACAGCTGTATGCACCCTCAGGAGGCAGTTTCCACATGCAGAGAGATCCAGCAGCAGAGATTCTGCATGGACACTCTGAACCAGTGAAAAGCAGCTCCCAAGCAGCTAAAGATAAGTACGTGCATGTGGCCTTTCATGGGGATTTAAAAAAAAAAAAGCCCATTTGGGAAAAACCTCTCTCCCTTTTACCTCCTCCCTCCCCGCTCTGCACAGGAAGTCCGCTGGGCTGGAAGTAGATCCCAAAAGGCGCCCTGACCCATTCTCCTGTCTTGGAGAGGAAACAAATAAGCTACTGGCTCCTCTAAGCCAGGAACTCAGGGTCAGCACAGCTCCTTTGCTAGGCACAGACATAAGGGGTCTGCAGACTTTGAGTACCTTATGCCCCTGTATAGACTTGTGGGGACCCATCTCAACAGCATTAGCCCTCACTACCACAGTACAACAGAGTAAACATCTGAAGTTTAACTTCAACTGTTTCAGCTGTGAAGTGGCAGATTTGTGACCCTTGACACAGCCCCGCCCCTTAAGCAGGCACGTTTACCGATCCGCACCACAGGCTTGAGGACTGGTGGCATCACCTACACCACCTAGTCACCTGAAACAGGAGTCGAAAAAAAGTGGTGCCCTCAAGTCTTTATATCCAACAGAGTGGGGTGCTCATAGTCCGGCTGCAAAACTCATCTACCAACTTGCCCTAGGGAATAGGGACATGCTTTGCTTTCAGACTCTCAGGGGCGGCTGTCAGCCCCTCCTGGCTCAGCGTGCGACCCCCTACCACAGCCAGATACCAGTGCCTGCACCAATCACCCATGCCTCTATAAGACTGTAGGTGACAGCCTGCACCACACACTTGGTGACCGACTACCTGGACACCTAAGCCGAACCCATATAGGAAAATTCAATGGACTCCTGTGTGCACATACTTAGTTACAGAACTAACTACCTGGTGACAGAATGTTAGAGTCTCAAAGGTGCCAATAATCAAACTAGCAACACGAGCAGCCTATTGGAGCACATGAAAACAAAACAAAGCAAGAAGTTATGACTCACTAAATAAATATAAAATAAAATTATAATAACTTATTGATGGCTCGGAGGCAACAGTCAATATCAAATCACATAAAGAGACAGTCCATGATGGCTTCAGCAGGCTCCCAAAATAAAGAATCAATAAATTCTCTGGAGGAAGAGAATTTTTTGAAATTACCAGAGGCAGAATACAAAAGATTAATATACAGAACTCTTCTATAAATTAGAAAGAAAATTCAACAAAATGCAGGAACTTCCAACGAACACACAGACAAAGTAGAAGAGGAACTTAAAAAAGTTATTCAAGAACATAATGACAAATTTAATAGGCTGCAAGAATCCATAGAGGGACAGCAATCAGAAATCCAGAAGATTAACAATAAAATTTCAGAATTAGACAACTCAATAGAAACTCATAGGAGCAGAATTGAGGCAGTAGAAGTTAGAATTAGTGACACTGAAGATAAAGCACTTGACACCAACTTATTTGAGGAAAACTCAGATAAAAGAATTAAAAAGAATGAAGAAATTCTAAGAGTCATGTGGGAGTCTATCAAGACAAATAACCTATGAGTGATTGAAGTACCAGAACAAGGGGGAATAACAGAAAATACAGAGAAAATTGTTGAAGATTTGTTGACAGAAAGCTTCACTGATACCATGAAAAATGAGAAGATATCTATCCAAGATGCTCATTGAACCCCACATAAGGTAGATCCCAAAAGAAGGTCACCAAGACATATTATAATCAAACTTACCAAAACCAAAGATAAAGAGAGAATTTTAAGAGCAACTAGGGATAAAAGAAAAGTCATCTACAAAGGACAGTCAATTACAATAAGCTCAGACTACTCAGCAGAAACCATGCAGGCAAGAAGGCAATGGGATGACATATATAAAACTTGAAGGAAAACAACTACCAGCCAAGAATTATATATCCAGCAAAACTGTCTCTCAAATATGATGGCAAATTTAGGGCATTTCTTGATGAATAGAAGTTCAGGGAATTTGCAAAAAGCAAACCAAAATTATAAGGAATACTAAAGGGAAAACTACAGTTAGATAATCAATAACATCCGATAACAACGCAAGACTAGAACACAGGACAGAGCAACCAGATATTGGCTCAGATAGGGAAGTTGAAAACACATCAAAGCTAAAACATTGAAAATAGGGAAACAGAGATATCAATATGTAAATAAAGACAATATTAAAACAAAAAAGAGGGACTTAAAAATGCAGACATTGATTTTTCATATGGAGGGGAAGTCAAGGTGATATAAAGTAATAAAAGACTGGTATAAACTTAGAAAAATAGAGGTAAATCTTAAGGTAATCAGAAAGGAATCTAACAATCCTACAAATCAAAATAAAAAAGTAGAAAAACATAAAGACCTAGCAAACACAAAATCTACAACAATGAAAAAGATGAAAAAAATACATAAAGAAAAACGACTCAGCACAGAAAATTAAGGGGAACAAAGAAACTGCGAACAACACACAAGAAGAGACATCAAGATGTCAGCACTAAACTCATACCTATCAATAATTACACTGAATGTAAATGGACATAATGTACCAATAAAGAGATGGAGAGTGGCAGATTGGATAAAAAAGCATGATCCATCTATATGCTGTCTACAAGAGACACACATTAGACTTAAAGACACAAACAGGCTAAAACTCAAAGGATGGAAAAAATATATCAAGCAAACAACACTCAAAACAGAGCAGGAATGGCAATATTAATCTCTGACAAAATAGACTTTAAAGTAAAACCCACCACAAAGGAAAGGAAGGGCACTATATAATGATTAAAGGGTCAATACACCAGGAAGACATAACTATAATAAATATTTATGCACCCAACAACAGGGCTCCAAAATACATAAAACAAACTCTAACAGC
>NW_004444093.1:3970604-3999195 GCF_000243295.1 Trichechus manatus latirostris | reverse complement strand
CATGGATAGGTAGACTCAACATAGTGAAGTGAAAATGTCAATTCCACCCAAAGCAATCTACAGATACAAAGCAATCCCGATCCAAATTCCACTGGCATTTTTTAATGAGATAGAGAAACAAATCACCAACTTCATATGGAAAGGGAAGAGGTCCCGACTAAATAAAGCATTACTCAAGAAGAAGAACAAAGTGGGAGGCCTTACACTACCTTATTTTAGGACCTATTATACTGCCACTGTAGTCAAAACAGCCTGGTACTGGTACAACAACAGATCATAGACCAATGGAACAGAGTTGAGAAACCAAATATAAGCTCATCTACCTATGAGCAGCTAATATTTGACAAAGGCCCAAAGCCCATTAATTGGGAAAAAGACAGTCTCTTTAACAAATGGTGCTGGCATAACTGGATATCCCTCTGCAAAAAACTGAAACAAGACCCATACCTCACACCATGTACAAAAACTAACTCAAAATGGATCAAAGACTTAAATATAAAATCAAAAACGATAAAGATCATAGAAGAAAGAATAAGGACAATGCTAGGAGCTCTAACACATGGCATAAACACAATACAAACCCTAAGTAACAATGCACAAGCACCAGAAGAGAGACTAGATAAATGGGAGCTCCTAAAAATTCAAACACTTATGCTCATCAAAAGACTTCACTAAAAGAGTGAAAGGACAACCTACAGACTGGGAAAAAAATTTGGCTATGACAAATCCGATCAGCATCTAATCTCTAAAATCTACAAGATACTGAAAAACCTCAACAACAAAAAGACAAATAGCCCAATTAAAAAATGGGCAAAGGATATGAACAGACACTTCACCAAAGAAGATATTCAGGCGGCTAACAGACACATGAAGAAATGCTCACAATCATTAGCCATTAGAGAAATGCAGATGAAAACTACAATGAGATATCATCTCACCGCAACAAGGCTAGCCTTAATCCAAAAAACACAAAATAATAAATGCTGGAAAGGTTGTGGAGAGACTGGAACACTTATAAATTGTTGGTGGGAATGCAAAATGTTACAAGCTCTTTGGAAATAGATTTGGCGCTTCCTTAAAAACTAGAAATAGAAGTACCCTATGATCCAGCTATCCCGCTCCTTGAAATATATTCTAGAGAAATAAGAGCCGTCACACAAATAGATAAATGCACACCCATGTTCATTGCAGTACTGTTCACAATAGCAAAAACATGAAAACAACCTAGGTGCCCATCAACGGACGAATGGATGAACAAACTATGGTATATCCACACAATGGAATATTATGCAATTATAAATAACAATGGTGAAGCTGTGAAACATCGTGTAGCACGATGGAAGCTGCAACTTACGCTGAGCAAGTTTAGTTAGTCACAGAAGGACAAATACTGTATAAGACCACTATTATAAGAACCCAAGAAAAGGTTTAAACACAGAAGAAAACATTCTTTGATGGTTACTGGGGTGGGGAGGGAGGGCGACGGTTATTCACTAACTAAATAGTAGATAAGAATCATCTTAGGTGAAGGGAAGGATAAAATACACTACAGGAGAAGTCAGCACAGCTAGACTAAACCAAAGCTAAGAAGTTTCCTGAATACAATCAAATACTTTGACAGACAGAGTAGCTGGGGTAGGGGTTTGGGAACCATGCTTTCAGGGGACATCTAGGTCAATTGGCATAACAAAGCTTATTAAGAAACTGTTCTGCATCCTACTTTGGTGAGTGGCATCTGGGGTCTTAAAAGCTTGCAAGCAGCCACCTAAGATGCATCAATTGGTCCCAACCACTTGGAGTAAAGGAGAATGAAGAACACCAAAGACACAAGGAAAGTATTAGCCCAAGAGACAGAATGGGCCACATAAACCAGAGACTTCATCAGCCTGAGACCAGAAGAACTAGATGGTGCCCGGCTACCACCAATGAATGTCCTGACAGGGAACACAACAGAGACTCTCTGTTGGAATAGCAGAAGGATGGGGTGCAGAACTCAAATTCTAGTAAGAAGACCAGACTTAATGGTCTGACTGAGATTGGAGGTACCCCAGAAAGCATGGCCCCTGGATTCTCTATCAGCCCAGAACTAAAAGAATTTCCAAGGTCAACTCTTCAGACAGGGATTTGACTGGACTGTGGGACATAAAGTGATACTTGTGAAGAATGTGCCTCTTAGTCAAGTAGATACAAGAGACCAAAGGGGCAGCTTCTGTCCAGAAGTGAGATGGAAAGGTAGAGAGGGTTAGGAGCTGGTTGAATGGTCATGGGAGAATCAGGGGCGGAAAGGAGGAGTGTGCTGTCGCCTAATGGGGTGAGCAATTAGGGTCACATAACAATGTACATATAAAAATTTTGTATGGGAGACTAACTTGAAATGTAAACTTTATTTAACTACAACAATAAAAAAAAGAAACCAAATGATGTATTGCATTAGACAAATCTGCTGCAAAAGACTTCTTTAAAATGATAAAAAGTAAACATGTCACTTTGAGGACTAGGGTGCACCTGACCCAAGCTGCCATGGTATTTTCTATCGCCTTGTACACATGTGAAAGCTGGACAAAGAATAAGAAAGACCGAAGAAGAATTGACGCCTTTGAATTATGGTGTTGGCAAAGAATATTGAATATACCACGGACTGCCAGAAGAACAAGCAAATCTGTCTTGGAAGAAGTACACCCACAATGCTCCTTAGAAGCGAAGATGGTGAGACTTTGTCTCATGTACTTTGGACATGTCATCAGGAGGGACCAGTCCATGGAGAAGGACATCATGTTTGGTAAAGTAGAGGTTCAGCAAAAAAGAGTAAGACCTTTAGCAAGATGGATTGACATCGTGGCTACAACACTGGGCTCAAACAGCAATGATTATGAGGATGGAACAGCAGGCCAGGCAGTGTTTCATTTGCCTCAATAGCACCATACAACAAGGTATATATATATATATACTTATATGTATATGTATATACTTAGCTTACTCATTCTTCTCTATCCATTCTTCTCTGTTACATTAACTCTTTCTCAAAACCTGGCTGTAGACCAGTTTAATTATTTTGATGTGCAACATCCCTGCCTATGGCTTCAATATATATACATATATATATATATGTATATATATATACCTTGAATTTGAAATGTAAATATATGATTTCCAAATAATTGTTAGAGGATATTTAATTCAGTTAGGAGTTTTATGTTACAGTTTTCTTCTGTTTTGTGGTTGGTTTTGAGGGGGGATAGTTTTCATTAGCTGAAATATTTTGATGCTTATTTTCTGTTTTCATCTTACAGTAGCTTTGTATAGATGAAGACTGCTTTTATCTCTTCATTCCATGGACAGGCTGTTAGCTATGAGGTAGTTTTCAAGATTCCTAGTTCAATAGCACCGCTTGCTCTCAGTGTAGCACATTGTCCTTTCTTTAATGGTAACTCTTTTTATTTGAAGTCGGAGGAAGAATTTGTGTTCTTTGATTTTTGGGGAGGATCTCTTTTGTCTTGCAGTATCCTAAATTTTCCCTTATTGCTCTGTATTTATTTATTTTTTTTCCCAACCACACTGTTTCATAGACTTGGTTCATTGCTACATGGAATGAATATACAGTGGTACTCATACTACTTGATCTCTTAGCTATTTTCAACACTATTGACTATTTCCTCATTCTTTACACTTTTTCTTCTCCTGCTTTTCCTCTTATCTCTGAGGCAGTTCCTTCTATCTCTCCTTAGCTCGCTCATTCTTGTCTATTGGCCATTAATTGTTACACTTTCTTAATGCTTCTCTGTAGGCCAATTTAATTCTTTTGGGGTGCAACATCCCTGCCCATGGCTTCAATTAATATCTGCATTCACGTGATTCCCAATTTTTATCTCAAGACCAGACCTTTTCTCTGTGCTGTAGACTAACACGTCCAACTGATGATGCCTATACTCAAAGGCACCTCAATCTCAATGTCTAATACTGAACTTATTTTGTTCCTTATTCAAAATACCACAGCTTTAGTTATAGAAACCAGAAATCTTGTGGTTATTCTTGACATCTTTCTCTCCCTCAACCCTTCTGTATGTAGGTTATCATCATTCCTATTGATTTTATCTTTCAAATGTCTTTTGAATTCAATGATAAATCTTCATTTGCACAACCACAAGTATAGTTTAAGCTACCATCATCTTTCAACTTGCCTGCTTATTGGTCTTTCCATAAGCACTCCTCCCCACCCACACCCCCTTCAATCTGCTCTCCTCCACCCAGCAGCCATAGGAATCTTTTTGAAACTATAATATACATTACCTCCCTACTTTAAATTCTTCTATGACTTCCCATAGCTCTTAAGACAAAGACCCAAATCCTTACCATGATTCACAAAGCCTTGTAAGAACTGACTCCCCACTCAACTTTGTGGCCTTATCCAACTCCATGCTTCCCCTTGCTCTGTCCTCCAGGTACATGAATTTTTTGAACAAATCATGTTTTAGTTCACTACTCACTTACTCAAGGGAGCCTTTTCTGACTTTCCTGGCTAAATTCTTTTAAATTGCACTTTAGATGAAGGTTTACAGAACAAACTAGTTTCTCATTAAACAGCTCACATATTGTTTCATTGTTTTATGACATTGGTTAACTACCCATTATATGTCAACACTCTCCCTTCTCGACCTTGGGTTCTCTATTACCAGTTTTCCTGTCCCCTCCTGCCTTCTAGTCCTTGGCCCTGGGCTGGAGTGCCCCTTTAGTTTCATTTTGTTTTATGGGCCTGTCTAACCTTTGGCTAAAGAGTGAATCTCAGGAGTGACTTCCTTACTGAGCCAAAAGGGTGTCCGGGGGCCATACTCTTGGGGTTTCTCCAGTCTCTGTCAGGCCAGTAAGTCTGGTCTTTTTTTGTGAGTTAGAATTTTGTTCTACATTTTTCCAGCTCAGTCCAGGTACCTCTATTGTGATCTCAGTCAGAGCAGTCAGTGGTGGTAGCCGAGCACCATCTAGTTGTACTAGACTCAGTCTGGGCGAGGCTGTAGTAGTTGTGGTCCATTAGTCCTTTGGACTAATATTTCCCTTGTGTCTTTAGTTTTCTTCATCCTCCCTTGCTCCCGAAGGGGTGAGACTAGTGGAGTATCTTAGATGGCCGTTCACAGTCTTTTAAGACCCCTGACACTACTCACCAAAGTAGAACATAGAACATTTTCTTTATAAACTATGTAATGCCAATTGAGCTAGATGTTCCCCAAGACCATTGTCCCCACAGCCCTCAACCCAGTAATATGATCCCTCGGGGAGTTTGGATGTGTCTACGGAGCTTCCATGACCTTGCCTTGTACAAATAGTGTTGGCTTCCCCAGTATTGAGTACTGTCTTACCCTTCATCAAAGTTAACATCTATCTATTGTCTATTTAGTGTTTTTCCATCCCTATCCCTCCCCTACCTCGTAACAATCAAAGATTGTTTCTTTTTGTGTGTAAACCTTTTCATGAGTTTTTATAGTAGAGGTTTCATACAATATTTGTCCTTTTGTGATTGACTCATTCCACTTAGCATAATGCCCTCCAGATTCATCCATGTTGTGAGATGCTTTGCAGATTCATCATCGTTCTTTATCACTGCATAGTACTCCATTGTGTGTATGTACCATAGTTTGTTTATCCATTCATCTGTTGATGGGCACTTAGGTTGTTTCCATCTTTTTGCTATTATGAACAATGCTGCAATGAACATGGGTTTGCATATGTCTATTCATGTGAGTGTCGCAGCAGCAGCGCGGCGGAGACAGTAACCAATTCCACAACTCTTACAGAGAAGTGGGGCCAGGAGGGTCACTCTGAGGAGTTGAACCCCGGCTCTAGTCCCGGGAGTTTATTTATAGTCAATACAGCAAGCAGCGAAGCAAATAACAGAACAATGGGCTTTGGGTGAGTAACAACAAGTTTCGGGCAAGGGAGAAGGAATCCAGGTAAACAAGCCAATCAGTAACAGGACAATAGGTTTGGGAAAACAAGTCGTGCCTTATCTCTTTCTTATCGCTGACAGGTCTCCAACATGTCGTATACAGCATAGAGGCCTGTGGGGGCTGCAGTTGTCAATAGTGCAGCCATCTTTAGATGGCATATATCCCCACTTATTACCGGCTCTTATTACTCTAGGATATATTCCTACGAGTGAGATTGCTGGATCATATGGTATTTCTATTTCTAGCTTTCTAAGGAAGCGCCATATCGTTTTCCAAAATGGTTGTATCATTTTGCATTCCCTCCAGCAGTGCATAAGAGTTCCAATCTCCCTGGAGCCTCTCTAACATTTGTTATTTTCTGGTTTTTTGATTCGTCATTAATGCCGGAGGTGAGATGGTATCTCATTGTGGTTTTGATTTGCATTTCTCTAATGGCTAGTGATCTCGAGCATTTCTTCATGTGGTGATTTGATTTTTATCAGCTATATGGTTTCCGAAGATATTCCTCTAGTCAGTAGGTTATCTTTTCACTTCTGTAGTAAAGTCTTTTGATGACCAAAAGGTTTTTTTTTTTTTTTTAATTTTATGAAGTCTATTTATCTACTTTGTCTTTTGCTGTTTGTGCCTTTGTTAATATATTAGATAATCCATTATTAAAAGCTAGGCCCAATAGCATTGCCTCTGCATTGTCTTCAAAAATTTTATGGATTTAGTTTTCACATTTTGGTCTTAATCCATTTTGAATTTGTTTTTGTGTATGGTGTGAGGCATGGATCCCCTTTTTTTTTTTTCTGCATGTGGAAATCTAATTTTCCTAGCACCAATAATGAAAGAGACTCTTCTTTCAATGGCCCATTGTTGAAGACAGAGGCCTGGACAGCTTGTTTTTCCTAAGTCTCTGAAGTTTCATGTAGGTGAAATACTGTGAGATTTGGAGCTAAAGGGGTGGCCTGGTTGACTCTAAACACTCTGCCAATGTGACCCTGGGCAAGTCGCCTCATCTCTGAGCCTCAGTTCCCCCTCTTTTAAATGGGGATGATGATTCATGGAGTTACTATGAGACTTAAGTAAGGGCTGGTAGTGAAGGAGCTGACTATGTGTTAAAAGAAAACCTTTGTTGTCGAGTTGATTCCAACTCATAGCGACCCTATAGGACAGAGTAGAACTGCCCCATAGGGTTTCCAAGGAGCTGTTGGTGGATTCCAACTGCTGACCTTTTGATTAGCAGCAGAGCTCTTAACCACTGCACAACCAGGACTCATGACTACGTATAAGACATCAATAATCCCCCCACTTTTGAGCAACTGTACATTTCCTTGGCGGCACCCCATGATCTTAACTTTTCCTTGCTGGTTCTGGCTGTACCCAAGCTCTGCCCACCAATGCCCCACACTCTGCCAGTGCCCTCACCTGGTGGAGGTACCCTTTTCTTACCCTTTGCTGAGCAGAGCCCCACTTGGCTGGGCACTCAGGAAGAGATGGTATCATCCTTCCAGCCATGTCTCCCACATCAATGTACTCTGGAGAGCAGGCCAAGAGTGGATTCTTTATTAATTTCTCTTTTTTCTTAAAAAAACTAAGAAGTTTTTTTTAGTATAAAATAATAAATATTTTAAATATGACATTGAATGCACAAAAATCATCTGTCAGTATGAAATATTCCTCCAGGTACATTCATCAAACAGGAATTTGTCACCCAAGGTGAAGTCCTTTCCAGTGGAAAGAGAAGACGAGAACATCTAAGGACAAGGCCACATGATGGGTCCCACAGAGCAAGCAGTGTGCATGGGAATTCAGGGGGTGGGACAGGATGGGGGGATTGAAGATGATTCTAAGGTAAGAACATATTTGCCGTTTGAAGGAACCTGCATGGTACAAGTGTTCTGCAATGGACTACTAATCCAAAGGTTGGTGGTTCAAACTCACCCAGTGGCTTCATGGAAGAAAGGCTGGTGATCTGCTTCCGTAAGAGATTACAGCCCAGAAAACCATATGGAGCAGTTCTACTCTGTTCACACATGGGGTGGTCATGAGACACAGGTCAACTGGACGGCAGCTAACAACAACATTCCCCTAACTCATTAACTTTCAATTCTTGCTTTGCATTAGAATAATGTGGAGATTGAAAAAAGAAAACAAAACAACCAGAAAAAACACTAAAGCTTGGGCAAGGAGCCCTGGTGGTACAAAGGTTAAGCACTCAACCCCTAATGGAAAGGTTTGTGTTTAAAAACCACCCAGCGGTTCAGTAGGAGAAAGACCTGGCAATCAGCTTCCATTAAGATTAATTATAGCATTGAAAACCCTATGGGGGCTGTACTACTTTGTCCCATAGGGTCGCTACGAGTCAGAATCAACTCAACAGCAATGAATTTGGTGTTTTGGTATACTTGTGGATGTAATCCTATTTGGGAATAGGGTTTTCTTTATGATGTTAATGAGGCCATATCAGTGTAGGGTGAGTCTTAAGCAATCACTTTTGAGATATCAACTAAGATGATCAGACAGAGAGAAGCAAGCAGAGATGAGGGAAGACAGATGTCACACCACATGGAGATGTCCAAGGAGCCGGGAAACAGAAGCTGAAGAGAGAAGGACCTTCCTTCAGAGCTGACAGAGAGAGAAAGCCTTCCCCTAGAGCTGGCACCCTGATTTTGGACTTCTAGCCTCCTAAACTGTGAGAAAATAAATTTCTGCTTGTTAAAGCCACCCACTGTGGTATTTCTGTTATAACCGCACTAAATAACCAGGACACGTCTGAAGTGAAATGACACCTCTCTCAATTCCAAGGCTCCAACCCAACATACCATGTCTACTGTGGAAGGCCAGCCAAGCAGGGCTGGACTGCCTCTGTCAGGGGAGAAGTCACCACCCTAGAGTCAAAGGGTGACAACGGAAAGGAGGTCAAAGAGGAGGAAGGGGAGAGACAAGCAAAGTAGAAGTGCTTTTTGGTTAAAAAAACTTTTTTTAATAAAAATCACCTTGATAGACTAAAAAATGACTGTACTAACACCTCCTCTTTTGAGAGCCCCCCTTCCTATGTGAAGTCATCTCTGGCCCAGGCACATGACCCAGGATTCCAGGAGAGGGTCAACACCAGCAGGAGAAAACCAAAAAAGAACAGGTTTTCACACATATGATCAATGATTCAGGATGTTGTGTGCAGGGTATGCTGATCTACCAGGCTGGTTCTAGAAAGAGTACTGTGGGTGGCAACTGAGGGGCAGAATTGGGGCCGACGTGGAAGGAGTATGTGTGGTAGAAGAGTTGAGAGCTCAGGGGCAGGAAGGATGTCCGCCCAGGTGTCACCAGCACAGGTGTTTCCTCAAAGTGATAAGATGATCAGAGACCTAGGGGCACTGGGCTCCCGAGTCACCAATTCCGGCTTTCAGGTGAGGTTGGTTTTCTTAGGCTCAGCTTGGAGAAATTCAGCATGCTGCAAGGTGTCCACCGAGAGAGCAGAGAGATGGGAAGGGCAACAGGTCAAGATCCGGAACAAAAGCAAGAGTAACCCACAAGCTCAGAGCTGAGTTTCCACATCCTAGCCCAGCCATGGAGACAGGTTAACTCCTGGCCTGGGCCCCAGCCTCAGGGCTTGCTTGGTGCCTGCCTGCCAGCTGGTGGGCTTGGATAAAGTTCTCAGAGAAGGAAAGAGAAAGGGGCAAAGTGAGTGCAAATCATCATAATTTAGTTGGCTGAACTATTAGGACCACTGCCTGCCTGCTCAGGGTTTGAAAAGAAGCCAAGACACTCCTCTCAGCAGCTGTCCCTGCTCCCAGACTGGAGGGTGTTTCTATACTTGCCTGGCCGTCAACTCAAATGAAGCAATCCGATTCAATGCCTCAGAGCCCAGACCTAGGTGGTGGTAAGGGCGAGGCGGGGCAGGAGGGAACCACAACTTTCTGGTGTGAGTCGAGGGCTTCATGCTGTCCTCCCCAGAGCAGGGGCATCGGCTGCCCCACACAGCTCCAGCTTCCTGAGGTCTCCTCAGCTAAGCCCTTGCATCTAAACTGTTGTTTGGGACACCCAAGGAGCTTCCCACTATATGGGAGCTTCTTTAGGGGGTGCATGTTGGGTCAGAACTGTTCCAGGGCCCCTTAATTGCTCTCTTGCCCTGGGTCAGGGCCACCATAGAGAACTTGTTTGCTCACTGCCCATAGCCATGCCCAAGGATCAGGTGTGGGCCAGAAGTCCAGCTCTCATTCTACTTGCCAGCATGACACCATGGTGCTTGGCTGCCATCTTCCAGTGGAAGGGACACCACCTTCTAATCTGTGCAGTAACAAGGCACTGCCTGTGGCTATTTTGACTCTGATCAGCTACCTCTTAGCCCACCCCTCAGTGGAGTGGACTGGTAGCGAGCCCCTGAGTTTCTGCCAGCAACCCCACTTGGTCTTAGTGATGACCTCCAGCCACACTGAGAGCCCTCCACCTCTAAATCCCACTCCCAAGGTCCCATGATCCACAGCATACTTCAAGATCTGGTGCCTAGAAGGCCTGGGCCAGCTCAATGATGACCTGCTTGTACTTCCCCAGAAGGTGACAGATGAGCTTCTTCTTCTGGAAGACATCCTTGCCTGAGGTGTCAGGGTCAAAGGACACATCCACCTGGTTCACACTGTATTTATTGCACAGGTGGCAGAGCAAGTTGCTAAGAAGCCCCCGAAGGTAAACCACCATGAAGCTCAGCTTCCTGGGGAGGTTCTGGGCATTAGGGTTGAGAACCTTCTGGTCCCACGTGATGTTGTCCAGGGAGGCACCAAGGTAAGTAATGATGTGGTACATCTCCACCAGCTTGTCCTTCTCTGTGCCATCAGCATGGAAGGGCGGAAAGTCTGTCACATTGGGGCTGCATAGCTTGTCCATGTAGCTGGGAACAGCTCACCCTGGGCCATGTACTGAGGAGCAGAGGGAAGAAGGGAAGTGAGAAAGGAGGCAAGGATCGGTGGTCCAGTCCTGCCATCCACCCTCGGGGCAAGCTCTTGCACCTCAGTTTCCCCACCTATGGCATGAAGACCCAACTTCATGCCCTGTAGACATCTCAGGATCATCATGAAAGGCAGATGGATATCTGGGTGTGAATGCACTTGGTAAAGAATCAAGGCCTTTACCATGCAAGGATTGTTATTGTTACTTAGTATTAGGAGCCCCTGGGTGGTCAAATGGTTAATGTGCTTGGCTGCTAACTGATAGGTTGGGAGTTTGAATCCACCCAGAGGTGCTTCAGAAGAAAGGCCTGGCAATATACTTCCTTAAAATCAGCGAATGCAAACCCTATGGAGTACAGTTCAACTCTGACACACATAGGGTCACAGTGAGTCCTAATCGACTCAAAGCAACTGGTTTAGTTTCATTTTTTAATTATCATATTATATTATATGGAGAAAGAGGAAACACTGGTCATGTAGTGGTTAAGTGCTACAGCTGCTAACCAAAAGGTCAGCAGTTCCGAATCCACCAGGCCCTCCTTGGAAACTCTATGGGGCAGTTCTACTCTGTCCTACAGGGTCACTATGAGTCGGAATCAACTAGACAGAAGCGGGTTTGGTTTTTGGTTTTTATGGGGAAAGAAACAAAACCTGGGTGCCTCACCTTCAGAGGTACACCACACACACTTGCCCTTTCACCCACCTGGTCATAGCATCTGCACCCAGACACTCATTACCCTCCATCTCTCTCAATGGCACATCTTTCAACACCTCCCCACTTTTTCCCTCCTTTGTGTATCTCCATCTGCCTCTTGTTCCACGTGGTGGAGGAATCCCCAAACCTGAAACACAATGCCCAATACATTCTCACCCCAGCTCTACACCAACCTAACCCTGGGAAAGTCGATTTCTGTCTGGGATTGGGCTAGGGTGTGGGGAAAACTGAGTATGGCTTAACCAGTACACCTTCTTTCCTTCTAGCTTCTAAAAGGTCACTTCCCTAGCCAGTCCTCCCAGCTCATTCAGTGCAGCCTTTATTGATATATGCTGGAATTCTGCCCACTCTTGTCATTCCAGGCCAACTCCCTCCTTCCTTGGTCCCTGACAATGGGAGGGGGTAACTTCATAGAGAATAAAGAAGACTTTGGTACTACTACTGAGCTGCACAAGTTGATTCCTGATCTGGGTTATGAGGTTGCTGGAACATGGGTGGTCTCTGGTGCAGGTGGCCTTATCAGGAGTGATGGAAAGGGGGCTTCCTGCCCCATGTTTCCAGTGCAGAACAAGCAGCAGTGACAGGATTCCTGGATCCAGCAGAAAGACGCCATGATCAGGACCATGGGGATGGCAGCTTGAGGCTCAGGACACAATGGATGCACTGCGTCTCCACCTACAGCTCCATGGCCAACATCTCTGTCTCCCTCAACTCTACCTCACTACCCCTGCTTCTCTCCACCTGCTTATATCTCCCTGCAGGACACTAGCTTTTCCCACCAACTGGAACCTGGATCTAGGGTGACAGCCAACCATCCAATCTTTTCCCTCAAAAATGCAAAAGCTCCCTGGCCTCCTGGTCCTCTGACTTGAGGGTACCACTCCCCATCCTTTTGGAATAGGAGGCTCCTTTCTATCTCCCCGTCTCCCAATCTCCTCATCTTCCTATCTCCACATCTTACTTTCTCCCCATCTTCCCATCTTCCCCTTTCCTGAGTTGTTCCAGATTTTAAGCATTCTTTCAAGTAAACTTGCCCACAGTCACCTAAATCTCCCAATCTGGGCTCCCATGGGGACCACTAGATGGGGGGATGCCCTTCACTGACCCTCTTCACCTTCCCCAATTGCCACCTGATTCTGGCTCCCCAAGCCAATTGCCTCCCATTTTCCTATATCCTCCACCTCTGTCCTTCGGTAAATTTGGCCAACCTCCCAACTCTTGTTGTTGTTGTCATTAGTTGCCATTGAGTCAACTTCGAATCGTCAGGACCCCATATGTATCAGGGTAAAACTGTTCTCCATAATGTTTTTGAAGGCAGCTTTTTCACAAGTAAATCACCAGGTCTTTCTTCTAAGGAACCTCTGGGTGGGTTCAAACCTCCAACTTTTCAGTTAGCAGCCAAGCATAACAGTTTGTACCACCCAGGGACTCCCCTTCTGCATAGTCTTTCAATTTAGGGCAGAGGAGACCTGGAAGGTTCTCTTTTTTCTACCACGAATGCTGAGCTCCTTGGGCACAAAGCCTGGCACATGGGAGGCCCTTACCAGGCTTGACCAGGTGAGTGGACAGATGATGGAAATAACATGAAGATGAGTGAGCATGAGAACCATCTCTCACAAGCTGGGTGATGTCAGGAAGGTCCCTTAGCCTCCAAGGGCCTCAGTTTCCTCATCTGTAAATGGAGACACTACCCAACACCACCTTCACAGAGTGACTGGGAGAAGCTAAGGATGGGTGAGAAAATGCCTTGTAAAATGTAAAGTGCAGGTCCCACACAGACCTTGGGCTAGTGTATCTGGTCGGATAGCTGTTGATGTTGGGATTCCCCCATTCTGTTGAGCCCTCTCGAGAGCCTGGATGGGAGAAGGCCCACCTGGGGACCTGGACTGCCCTGCCACCTCACCACATGTACATGAGGCCTCTCTGTCAGGTCTCCTCCCGGCCTGGGGTCAGGACACCTGAGGCAGAGAAGAAATCAGCTGGGTAGTCCTTCCTGCTTCCCTTTCCCCATCAGCCTGGCCTGTGGCCGAAGATCACAGGATCCTGCACACACATGGAGAGAGTGGCCCCTTCCCCTGCAAGCGGGCACAGGTGCCTGAGATTCACTTGGCTTTGTCCATCACCCCAATGGTAGGCCGGCTGGGTCCCACTCCTGGGAGCATTCCTGTCTCCCAGCTCACAGCATCCTTCCAGCAACCTTGTGAAGGAGATAGACCAGCATTCATCATTATTACTCTCACAATTTCACAGGTAAGAGAGGTGAGCTCACCTGAGAGGGTCAGCCTCTCATGGTCACAGGACGGGGCAGGGCAGAGGCAGGGCTAGGACCCAGGCACCTGGGCTGTGCCCTTTTTTTCCTGCTGAATGAGTGAGTGTCCTTGCCTCCTGTTTGGAGGGTGACCCAGTCACCGATTCCCAGTCCTTTGTTCTCTCTTGCCCAAGGGAGGGCAGATAACAGAGTTCCTGCCCTCTCCCGGGGACCAGAAAATTCTCAAGACACAGGTGAGGGCAACAACCTGGCCTGGCCAGAGTGCCGGGCAGCCCTTCTGCCCTGCAGGCTGGCAGTTGAGGTCTGTCATCCCTCTCTTTCTGGCCTTGGCATTTGTTTTGTTTTGTCTAGTTTCCTAGTAAAGTTTTTTTTTTTTTTTTGCAAAGCTTCAACTTGTCTCAGACAAGTGAAGGGGACTCTGAGGACAACTGGGTGTGGCTTGAATGACAGGTATAGCTAGTGCCTTGGATGCTACTTGAAGGGGCGCCAATGAGCAGTTCTATTGGCCATTGTAGTTTCCATTGCCAGCTGTGAGAGATCATTCAGGAATTTAAAACTAATTGCCATAGGTCTTATTTTCTGTAGATACGTGGCTGGCTGTGGGATTCAGCCAGCCAGGAGGGGTTGAGCCAAGACACTGGAACTGAGCTTGGGGAAAACGAGTCAGAAACAGCTGGGAGTCAGTCTCCAGTCCCTGCCCAGTGGCCTCTCCCCTCCCAAGCAGTGATGTATGCTGCTGTGGCGATTTGCATTTGGGGAAAGTCATAGACTCATGAGCAGTGAGAGATGGAGGGGCTGCTGGGCAGTGTTTCTCAAACTTCAGTGTGCACAGGGATCCCTGGGACCTTAGTACAAGGCTGATTCCCAATCAACAGGTCTGGGGTTGGGGCCGAGTCCCTGGGTGGTACAAATGGTTGAAGTTCTTGGCTGCTAACAGAAACGTTGGAGTTTTGATTCCACCCAGAGGCACCTCAGAAGAACAGCCTGGTGATCTATTTCTGAAATATCAGCTGTTAAAAACCCTATGGAGCTCAGTCCTATTCTGACACACATGGGGTCACCATGAGTCGGAATCAACTTGACAGCAACTGGTTTTATGCAGAAGGCAAATTCATTTATTACACTAAATAACCATATTTTCAGAAATAAATATTAATGTCATAAAGGAAACAAGATGTATTTGTTTCCTTATTTATAGCCCAATTCTAAACAGCATGCAAGGCTCTTACAACAGAATGCACACAATAAAAAATACTTATGAAATAGAGTAAAAGAATCAGGATCAGAGAAGATATAAGCTAACTGATATAACCAAGACCACAGAAATAAAGAAAATAAATGCTTCAGCTCAACAAAGGGCACATAATCACTGTGGCCATGCTTCAAGGTTGGCTCTGAGACTGCTGGCAGCAAAAGGAAAAAGGGAAATATGATCTGTTATGTGATTCCTATCATTAGAAAGGAGGAGTCTTTCCCATACCTCACAGGAAGCAGAGGCCACCCTGAGCCTGGAATTTAAAGGAAATTTATTTTGAGATTCCTGGTGGGGGAGTGTGAGGAGGGAGGAGTAGTTGATGTCCCAACCAAGGTGGCATCCTCCATTAAGGATTCCTGGCTGGCCCTGTGGTGGTCTTTGCAAAAGCTGGTGCACAATGTTAAATGCAGCCCAATAACGGGTATTCTACAAGGGGCTGCGGTGACCCAGCACTAACTGGGGCTTTAGCCCAATCCAAGGGGGAAAGTTGAGTCCTAGGGTGGGGCAGGGCCTGAATATGCCTTGGAAGCTTCTCACGACCCCTAGGGGTTTTCGTTGTTTAGTTTTTAATTGTGGTGAAAAGTATAGGCATACTTCATTTTATTGCACTTTGAAGATAGTGTCATTTTTACAAATTGAAGGTTTGTGGCAACCCTGCATCGAACAGGTCTATCAGCGCCATTTTTCCAACAGCATGTGCTCACTCCACGTATCTGTCACATTTTGATAATTCTCACAATATTTCAAACTTTTTAATTATTGTTATGTCTGTTATGGTGATCTATGATCAGTGATCTGTGATGTTACTATTGTAATTGTTTTGGGAGGCCACAAACCGTGCCCACGTAAGACAGCAAATTTAATGGATAAATGGTATATGTGTTCTGATTGCTCCACTGACCGGCTGTTCCCCCATCCCTCCCCCTCTCCTAAGGCCTCCCTATTCCCTGAGATGGAAAAATATTGAAATTTGGTCAATTAATCTCCTTACAATGGCCTCTAAGTGTTCAAGTGAAAGGAAGAGTCCCATGACTCTTTTAAATCAAAAGCTAGAAATGATTAAGCTTAGTGAAGAAGACATGTTGAAACCTGAGACAGGCCAAAAGCAAGGTTTCTTGCACCAGACAGCCAAGCTGTGAATGCAAAGGAAGAGTTCTTGAAGGAAATTAAAAATGCTACTCCAGTGAACACGTGAATGATAAGAAAGCAAAACAGCCTTATTGCTGATACGGAGAAAGTTTTAGTGGTCGGCTAGAAGGTCAAACCAGCCACAACATGCCCTTAAGCCAAAGCTAATCCAGACCAAGGTCCTAACTCGCTTCAATTCTGTGAAGGCTGAGAGAGATGAGGAAGCTGCAGAAGAAAAGTTTGAAGCTAGCAGAGGTTGGTTCATGAGGTTTAAGGAAAAAAAGCCATCCCCATGACATAAAAGTGCAAGGTGAAGCAGTAAGTGCTGATGTAGAAGCTGCAGCAATTTATTCAGAAGATGTAGCTAAGACAATTGATGAAGGTGGTTACCCTGAACAACAGATTTTCTTTCTTTTTTTTATTGTACTTTAGATGAAGTTTTACAGAACAAACTAGTTTCTCATTAAACAGTACACATATTGTTTTATGACAATGGTTAACAACCCCATGACATGTCAACATTATCCCTTCTCAACCTTGGGTTCCCTATTACCAGCTTTCCTATCCCCTCCTGCTGTCTAGTCCTTGTTCCTGGACTATTGTGCCCCATTAGTCTAGTTTTGTTTTATGGGGCTGTCTATGGCTGAATGGTGAACCTCGGGAGTGACTTCATTACTGCACTAAAAGGGTATCTGGGAGCCATACTCTTGGGGTTTCTCTATCTCATAAACAACAGATTTTTAATGTAGATGAAACGGCCTTATGTTGGAAGAAGATACCATCTAGGGCTTTCATAGCTAGAAAGGAGAAGTCAATGCCTGGCTTCAAAGCTTCAAAGGAAGGCTGACTCCCTTGTTAGGGGCTAAAGCAGCTGGTGACTTTAAGTTGAAGCCAATGCTCTTTACCATTCTGAAAATATGAAGGCCCTTAAGAATTATGCTAAATCTACTCTGCCTGTGCTCTATAAATACAGCAACAAAGCCTGGATGACAGCACATCTGTTTACAACATGGTTTACTGAATATTTTAAGACCACTGTTGAGAACCGCTGCTCAGAAAAAAAAAGATTCCTATCAAAATATTACTGCTAACTAACAATGCACCTGGTCGCCCAAGAGCTCTGATGGAGATGTGCAAGGAGCTTAATGTTGTTTTCATTCCTGCTGTCATGGATTGAATCGTGTCCCCCCAAATATGTGTCAACTTGTCTAGGCCATGATTCCCAGTAATGTGTGATTGTCCACCATTTTGTGCTCTGATATGATTCTCCTATGTGTTGTAAATCCTACCTCTATGATGTTAATGAGGCAAGATTAGAGGCAGTTATGTTAATGAGGCAGGACTCAATCTACAAGTTTAGATTGTCTTAAGTCAATCTCTTCTGAGATATAAAAGAGAGACAAGTGACCTCATACTACCAAGAAAGTAGTGCCAGTAGTAGAGTGTGACCTTTGGACCTGAGACCCCTGTGCTGAGAAGTTCCTAGACAAGGGAAAGATTGATGAAAAGGATCTACCTCCAAAGCTGACAGAGAGAGAAAACCTTTCCCTGGAGCTGGCACCCTGAATTCAGACTTCTAACCTACTAGACTGTAACAGAATAAACTTCTATTTGTTACAGCCATCCACTTGTGGTATTTCTGTTATAGTAGCACTAGATAACTAAGACAGAATTTGGAATGGGGTGCTGCTCAAACAGATACTTAAAATGTGAAAGTGTAACCTGACCCTACGAAGGCCAGTAAATTTCCATTAGTCCCTAAATTCGCCAAGCCAGATCCGGCCCGCCCCACATCCGCAGAAGGGCCAGTTGTGACCGCTAATCGATCGCAACAGAGGACACAGCAACAGGTGGAATGAATCAAGAAAAATCATCACCCAGACTGTATTCCAAACCAAGAGGACCAACAAGAACCACATCACCTCCTGTTTCCTGGAGGTCTTCTAGAATTTTCCCTCCCCAGTATGCCTGCGCAGCTGCCATCTTGCTGCCCAAATCACATATAAGCCCGGATCCCCATAGCTAGGAGAGTCGGATCTGAGAAATTTCATCACAGCTCCTTGTTCTGTGCATTACAATAAAGTTACTTTCTCTTTTTCAAAGACCAGTGGCCAGACAATTAGCGAGTCTGAGCGCACCAGACAAGGACCCACCTTCCCGGGTTTGATAACAGAAGCTGTTTTGAAACTGAATGGGTAGAGGCTGGAAGAGTTTTAAAGTGTCTAATAGTAAAAGCCTAGATTGCCTTGAAGAGACTGTTGGTGGGGGATGGACTTATGAACGTCAAAGACAATTCTGGTGAGGACTCAGAGGGAAGTGAGGAAAGCTGTTACACTGAGATGGCGCAGAGAGGGAGAAGAAGCAGCAGTAGAGAAACTTCAGCGGCAGAACCAGGATACCAGTGTGAGAAAGCACTGGAGCCAACCAATGACCCACGGAGCCAGAGAGCTGAGTGCCTTTGGCAGGAGGTTTCCTGGCGGAGTGGGGTGCCTCTGGGCACTTATGGGTGGAGCTAGGCTTGTTGACCCATGGAGCAAGAGAGCTGAGTGCCTTCCAGCTGAAGTTTGCTGGAAGAGTGGGGTGCCTCCAGGCATTTATCAGTGATGCTAAAGAACCTTTGGAACACTTGCACCAGCAAGGCAGACATGGGCAGTGAGGCTCGAGGGGCTGAGAAGCCAAGCAACCAGAAAGCAGAAGCTGAAGAGACAAGGAACCCAGGAAGTAGAGCTGCCTCAGTCTCAAAGGGAGTTGCCACTCAAATGGACCAGGAGAATGGGGCTGCCCAAACTCGATGGAGCAAAATTGCCATTCCAGTGGACGTGAAAGATGGAGCTGAAGTCCAGGTCCAAGGGGCCTCCACTCAGAATTCGGAGAGTGTGGCTAGTACCTAGAGTCCAGAGGGCAGGGCCATTGTGTAAATGGTCTCAGAGAACAGAGGATTATTTTCAAACCTTGATAGCTAACACAATGTGTTCTGCTGACTTGCTTGGTGCCTGTTATCCTTTCTTTCCCTCCAATTTCTCCCGTTTGTGATGGAAATGTCTACCTTTTACCTGTACCACCATTGTACTTTGGAAGCAGATAACTTCTATTCTAGATTTCACAGATGAAGAGTAATTTTTGGAGTTTGGACTTGGAATTGATTTAAGGCTTTTGTTATGATATGATGGGTCGAGTATATTTTATATGTGGCAAGGACAGGAAATTTTGGGGGCCAAAGGGTGGAATGTCATGGATTGTTTCCCCACAAAATATGTGTCAACTTGTCTAGGCCATGATTCCCAGTAATGTGTGATTGTCCACCATTTTGTGATCTGATATGATTTTCCTATGTGTTGTAAATCCTACCTCTATGATGTTAATGAGGCAAGATTAGAGGAAGTGATGTTAATGAGGTAGGACTCAGTCTACAAGATTAGATTTTGTCTTAAGTCAATCTATCTTGAGATTTAAAAGAGAGAAGTGAGCAGAAAGACGTGGGGACCTCATACCACCAAGAAAATAGTGCCAGTAGTAGAGCGTGGCCTTTGGACTCAAGACTCCTGCGCTGAGAAGCTTCTAGACAAGGGGAAGATAGATGACAAGGACTGTCCTTCAGAACTGACAGAGAGAGAAAGCCTTCCTTTGGAGCTGGCACCCTGAATTCAGACTTCTAGCCTACTAGACTGTGACAGGATAAACTTCAGTTTGTTAAAGCCAACCCCTTGTGGTATTTCTGTTATAGGAGCACTAGATAACTAAGAGTAGATAACTAAGACACCTGCTAACACCACATCCATTCTTCAACCCATGGATCAAGGAGTTATTTCAACTTTCAAGTCTTATCATTTAAGAAATACATTTTATACAGCTATCACTGCCATAGACAGTGATTCCTCTGATGGATATGGGCAAGGAAATTGAAAACATTCTGGAAAGGATTAACCATTCTAGATGCCATTAAGAACATTCATGATTCATAGGAGGACAAAATAGCAACATTAACAGGCATTTGGAAGAAGTTGACTCCAACCCTTATGGATGACTTTGAGGGGTTCAAGACTTCAGGGAAGAAGTAGCTGCAGATGTGGTGGAAATAGCAAGAAAACTAGAATTAGAAGTAGAGCCTGAAGATGTGACTGAATTGCTACAATCTCATGATAAAACTTTAACGAATGAGGAGTTGCTTCTTATGCATGAGCAAAGAAAGTAATTTCTTGAGATGGAATCTATTCCTGGGGAAGATACTGTGAATATTGTTGAAATGACAATAAAAGATTTAGAATATTACATAAACTTAGTTGATAAAGCAGCAGTAAGGTTTGAGAGGATTGATTCCAATTTAGAAAGAAGTTCCACTGTGGGTGGGTAAAATGCTATCAAACAGCATGACATGCTACAGAGAAATCTTTCGTGAAAGGAAGAGTCCATCAAAGTGGCAAACATCATTGTTCTCATATTTTAAGAAATTTCCACAGCCACCCCAATCTTCAGCAACCACTGCCCTGATCGGTCAACAGCCATCAACATCAAGGCAATATCCTCCACCTGGAAAAAGATTACGACTCACTGAAGGCTCAGATGATAGTTAGCATTTTTTAAGCAATGAAGAATTTTAATTAAGGTATGTACCTTTTTTTAGACATAATGCTATTACGCACGTAATAGACTACAGTATAGTGTAAACATAACTTTTATATGCATTGGGAAACCAAAAAATGCATGTGACTTGCTTTATTGTGATATTTGCTTTATTGTGGTGGTTTGGAATCGAACCTGCAATATCTCCAAGGTATGCTTGTATATATAACAAAACATCTGCCATTTCAACCATTTTTACATGCACAATTCAATGACATTAATTATCATGTTGTATAACCATCACCCAGCTGGAAAATTTTCCATCACCTTTAACAGAAACTGAGAGCTCCCTAAGCAAGGACTCCCCTTTTTTCTCCCTCTGACTCCTAGTAACCACTAATAAGCTTTGGTCTCTAATACATTTGTCAATTCTAGATTCATGTTAGTGCAATCATACAATATTTGTCCTTTTGTGACTGACTTATTTCACTCAGCATGGTGTTTTCAAAGTTCATCCATCTTGTAGCATTTATCAGAACTTCATTTCTCTTTATGGCTGAATAATATTCCATTTTGTGTATATACCACATGTTGTTTATCCATTCATCTGTTGATGGATGCTTAGATTGTTCCTACATTTTGGCTACTGTGTATAGTGTTGCAATGAACATTGGTGTACGAGATGCCCTCAGGATTTTACAGCCTTCTTATTGGCATATAATGTACTTACAAAATGTACATCAGATGACTCCTTCCCTCCTGGAAGATGTGAGGCCTGGAGCAATGCCAGGGAACCCAAGAGGTATGCTGTTGAGGGGGTGCTTGGGGAGTTAGTGGGCTTTGAGCGTCTGCTCCCTTTCATTCTAGAGCCACTGGTCTGGGGCCCAAATAGAAAGCATTTATGGGCCGCTGACTTCGGCATCAGCAGAGCCCTGGTAGCACAGTGGTTAAGCGCTCGGCTGCTAGCTGAAAGATCAGTGGCTTGAAACTACCAGCAGCTCCATGGGAGGAAGATGTGGCAGTCTGCTTTTGTAAAGATTACAGCCTTGGAAACCCTATGGGCCAGTTCTACTCTGTCATAAAAAGGTTTGCTAAGAATTAAAATCGACTCGACCCTAGCACCTAGAACACACTGTAATTATCCACCTCCCACTCCTCCCCTCACTAGACAGTACACTGTCTGAGGGCCTGAACCACGCTGGCAGCCAGCCCACTCCCGACTCTTGGTAGTGTCAAAGAAAATTTCTGAGATTAAGCCAAATTTTAGATTGATAGAGTTCATTTGAGCAGGACCAAATGATTCATGAATAGGGCAGCATCCTAACTGAAAATGGAAAGGAGCTTTGCCAAGAGGAAAAAAAGTGAAGGGTTTATACAACCAGAACAGGAAGTTAAACACTTAATTAAGGTTTAATATTTATAAAAATAGGGTAAAGGGTTTGTAGTCATAAATGTGGGCACTTGGTGACCATGTAGTCATTTATGGACAATAGTGAGGCTAGCCTGAAGAAGTGTTTCACTTTAGGCAGAGAATACTTTGTGGGTCTCAGGGGGCAGTAAACCCAAGGTCTGGTAGTTATTTATGAGTGGGTTAATTCCCTAAGAGTTTGGGCATTTTCAATCTTTCAGTCGTTAGACGCGAGCACGTGTGCACAATATATTTGTTATTTTTACAGTAGTCACTAAGGGAGATTGAGAAAGGGATGACTTGTACATCAGTGTTCATTGCAGCTCTGCTTACAATAGCCAGCAGGTGGAAACAGCCTAAACATCCATCAGAAGCTGAAAGGATAAGCAGAAAGTGGTGTATATGGACAATGGAATATTATCCAGCCATAAAGAGGAATGAAGTCCTGATACATGCTATGACATGGATGGACCTTGAAAACATTGTGCCAAGTGAAATAAGTCAGACATAAAAAGGACAAACATTGTACAATTCCACTTATATGAAATATTTAGAATAGGCCAGTGTATAGAGACCTAAGTTTATCAGTTGTTACCGGGTGAGAGGGAAGGGGGAGGGGAAGTTTTTGCTAGGAGGCACTAAATTTCTGTTATTGGTGGTGGAATAAATTAGAAATGGATAGTGGTGATAGTTGTATGTCATGAATGTAACCAGTGTCACTAAATTGTACATATAAAAAATGTATTGGCAAATGTTTTATTATATATATTTTCCCACAATTAATTTTTTTTTTTAAAGGAAGGAAGGAGTGAACGAATATAAAGTCAAGTACTGGCACTTCTCCTGGGACATACAAAGTGTTCAATTCTTTCTTTAAGTGTGTTGCTCTAGAAAATATTTGCATTTTAAAAGTGGCCTTCACACTTGCTTTAAAAAGCTAGAAATAGAAATATCAATAGATCCAGCTATCCCACTCCTAGGAATATACCCTAGGAAATAAGAGCCGTCACCGAATAGGCATATGGACACCCATGTTCACTGTAGCACTATTCACAATAGAAAAAACATGGAAACTACCTAAATGTCCAACAACAGATGAATGGATAAACAAATTATGGTACCTACAGATAATGGAATACTATGCAATAATAAAGAACAATGATGATTCCGAGAAACATCTCACAACATGGATGAATCAGGAAAGCATTATGCCGAGTCAAATAAATTAGTTAAAAAAGGACGACTATTATAAAAACTCAAGAAAAGATTTACACACAGAAAAAAGCATTCTATGATAGTTACAAGTGTGGGGAGGGAGAAAGAGGGGAAATCACAAACTAGATAGTAGACAAGAATCAACTTCGATGAAGGGAAGGACAACACACAATACAGGGGAAGTCAGCACAACTGGATCAAAGCAAAAGTATAGAAATTTCCTAGACACATCCAAACACTTTGAAGGATTGAGTAGCCAAGGCTGGGGCTGGGACCTAGGGATCATAGTCCCAGGGGACATCTAAGTCAATTGGTGTAACATACTTTATAAAGAAAATGTTCTACATCCCACTTTAGTGAGTAGCATCTGAGGTCTTAAAATCTTGCAAGCAGCCATCTAAGATACATCTATTGGTCCCATCACACCCCAAGCAAAGGAGGATGAAGAAAACCAAAGACACAAGGAAGAGACTAGCCCAAAGGATTAAAGGACCACATGAACCAGAGACTCCACCAGCCTGAGACCAGAAGAACTAGATGGTGCCCAGTTACTACCAATGACTGCCCTGACAGGGAACACATCAGAGAATCCTGGACAGAGCAGGAGAAAAATGTAGAACAGAATTCAATTCACATAAAAAGACCAGACTTAATGGTCTGACAGAGACCAGAGGAACCAACAAAACTATGGCCCTGGATACTCTGCTAACCCAGAACTGAAACCACTTCTGAAGCCCACTTTTCAAAGATTAGACAGGCCTATAAAACAAAAAATACTACACATGGGGAACGTGCTTCTTAGTTCAATCAAATATATGAGACCAAACGGGCATCTTCCATCCAAAAGCAGGACAAGAAGGCAGGAAGGGACAGGAACTGGATGAATAGACACTGGGAACCCGGGTGGAAAGGGGGAGCATGCCGTCACATTGCGGGTATTACAACCAATATCACAAAACAGTATGCGTATAAATTTTTGAATGAGAAATTGAGCTGTAAACTTTCACTTTAAAGCACAATTAAAAACAACAACAACAACCCAGAGGCAAAAAAAAAAAAAAGGTAAAGGGGTCCCCTAACTACTCTGGTCTTCTTGTCTCAGTCTATCCATACTTCATCTCCCTCCTCCACTCTGGTCTCCACCCTGCTATCCAAGGTACCATTCTCTCCTCCCTACTGCGATGGCAGTGCCAACTGCAGCATTTCACCAAGTATGTTCTGTGGGTGTTAAGTGGAGTTAGGGGGAAAAGTCCATCGGACAAATAAATTCGGGAAATGTAAAAAAAAAAAAAAAGTAGTCTTCAATACCTTATTCCGAATAACTGAGTAACTTTGGAAAATTAGGTCTAGCCAATGAATGTAGTATTTTTTAATCAAAAGGGGAAAAGGGAGATACAAATAATAATAATAGCACCATAAGATAAATAAGCATTGATAATGCTAAGGCATATTCACACAAATATCAAAATTGATTCTCACAATACTCCTGTGAACTGGGTTGGACTTATCATTTTACAGGATTTATTTTTTACAGTTATACCTCTACAATTGCAATGCGACAGGAACCATCTTGAGTTAGCTTAAGCAAAAAGAAGAAGAAGAAGAATTTGTTCTAACTGTTCAGAAGTGTCTCATGGAGCCCAAGGCATGTAGTCAGTCTTGGAAAGGAACTGGAGCTCGTAACGGCAAAGCCTTTAGAAACTCAGGTGTTCTGAGGTTTTGCTTCGGCTTATCTCCACACATACAATTCATTTTTCTCTCTTCATAATGGTTCTTCCTGATACCCTGTCCATTGGCTAAAGATACCTTATTTCATGAAAAGTCCCTACATGAAGAAGCTGACAGGCAGCCCCTCAGACTCAGGCACAAATCCTGAAGGGAGCTGATCCAATGGTTCCACCTTGAGTCAGGTATAGGGATGTCAGTTGTGGAGATGTCAGATGTGGAGATGTCAGGTGTGGAGACATCACATGTGGAGATATCTGCAATGACCAGGCCAGGGCTGGGAATCACACATACAGGAGCCCTTTCCCATGACCCTGTGGATATAAGGAGAGGGGTTGGGAGGGGAGAGAAGTTCCCAGAGAAGGGCTTCCCCTACAAAGAAGTTAAGGGATTTATCTGAGAGTAAATAAGACACAGAGCTGAGATGAGGGACCAGACACTTGCTTTGCCCAAAGGTCTGGAAACCATGTTTTACAACCAAGAATCAGAAATATTGAAATCAAACTTCTGGCAACATGGCACGCTAGGCAGAAGCACCACACCATCCCTCCATAGCAAAGATCTGAAAAACTAAGTCAAACAGAGGAAACAGTAATTCTGAAACCCTAAACATCAAATGAAGAGATAAAGACCTCAGCCAAGCACCAAGTGGAATAAGAAACTGACAGAGAACAGAGAGAGAAGAGAGATTCATGCAGAGGTCCCCAGCAGCTTAAGCAGTGCAGATCTGCCATCTTGGACTCCTATCGGAGACCAGAAAACTGGGGGTATGAGAAAGCAGCTTCACGGAGCTTCCAGCAGGAGACAAAACAACAGGTAATTTGCTATATACGCTTCCCACCCCCCACCCCCCACTTCTTCACCTCAACTCGGCCTCCTCTGCTTCCTGTGGCCACAATCTCTTGTCTGGGAAGCACTGGCTCCTTGGATTCCACCCACCCGAACGGGCCGACTCTCTGAGTGCCATTTGTTGGCTGTTGGTGTTGCTTTTCCCTCTTCTTTTGATTTCTTCCTTACCTCTCACCACCTCCCCCTCCTTTTGCTCAAAGACCTGGCTCCATGCACCATCTTTGCTTCTTCCCGAGGAGCTGTGGAGCTCTGGTAATTTGTGATATATGCTTTCCCACCCCCCACACTTCTTCACCCCCACTCAGCCTCCTCTGCTTCCCGCGGACACAGTCTCTTGTCTGGGAAGTATGGGCTGCTTGGATTCCACTAGCCTGCACTAGCTGCTCTCTGAGTGCCATTTGTTGGCCGCTGGTGTCACGCTATTTCTACTTCTTTTGATTTCATCCTTACCTCTCACCACCTCCCCCTCCTTTTGGTCAAATACCTGGCTCCGTGAGCCATCTTTGCTTCTTCCTGAGGGGCTGCGGAGCTCCTTCCGAGTGTGGAGCTGCTTCCCGGTCTGGGCTGCTGCACTGGTGGGATCCTGGGGCTTTTGTTCATTTGTTAGTTTTGAATTGTTCGTTTTCTTTTCCTAATTTTGAGTTGGGAGGCCGTTCTGGCCAGGCAGTGCTGCATGGCATGGAACCTACCCCCTCAGCTTGCACAGATGTGCAGAGGGATCCCTGAAGGCATTCCTTTTTTCAATGTTTTTTTTTCTGGTTTTTTGGGGGGCTTTTCTTATTCTTTTTGTTTTTAAATTTGTTTTGTTTTCTTTGCCCTTTTTGTCTTTCTTCATTACTCAGTTTCTCGTCTCTCTATATCTTCCTTCTCTTTCTTTTCTGTGAATACCTGGTGTTGTATACCTCTACACCTTCTAGCCAGGCTGTACGGCAACACCTGAGAACAACTTCCCCAGACCTCATAGCCACACTAGTGGGATCCCTGGGAACTTTTCTGTTCTTTAACCTTTCTGATTTTTATTTATTCATTCTTTTCTTTTCTTTTCTTTTCTTTTCTTCCTCCTCCCCTTTCTGTTTTTCTCCATTTCATAGTCTCTCATCTCTCCACTCCAAGAGCAATCTCCCCTAGCATTCTTTTTTGTTTGTATGTTTTTGGCTCCTGTTCTTCTCTCCTCTCTCCCATATCCATCTTAGCTACATACATAACAATCTCCATGCTACATCCTGCCTACGTACACCATACACTTAACATCACACCACAAAGCATTACAGGCATGGCCTATTGAAACCTGCCCTGCACTGATTACCTACCCGCCCTGGTGCCTGTAGTAAGTGCCACAAACAACCCGTCCCAGCAACTCCTCTTCAGTTAGACATGCCCTGCCATACCATATCTGAGTGATGGACCCTGCCAATTGGAGAAGGAGGTGAAAAGTATTGTGCCCACAGACAAGCAAACAACAAAGAGCACACAGCCTGCCTGCTGAGACATAGCCAAATTAAAAAAAAAAATGGGACGAAACAAACAAATCTACAATCAATAAATGAGAAAAATAACTACTGAATGCCCCAAAGAGAGAAGACTATATCAAAACATTTACAGAAACACGACAGAATGGTCCCAGAAGGCATCCAAAATAAAACAACAGATGACTTTCCAGTGGAAGAAAAAGCATGAAAACTACCTTATAGGGAATTCAGATCTCTAATACTCACAATTCTCCAAGAGCTGAAGCAAGAAGCAGACAAAAATGAGGAAAAAATAGACAAATTCATGGAAAATACAGACAGAAAATTGGAAGAATTCAGGAAAATAATGCAGGAATAAAATGCCAAAATAAATTCACAACTAGAAATTATACAAAAACAACAATCAGAAATCCAAAAGATAAACAACAAGATTTCAGAAATGGATGGTGTCATAGAAGGGCTAAGAAGCAGATTTGAAACGGTGGAAGACAGGATCAGTGGAATTGAAGACAAACACTTGGATACAACTCTGAGGAAAACTCATAAAAAGAACAAAGAATAATGAAGAGACCCTGAGAGTTATGTGTGATGCAATCAAAAGCAAAATTTTTTGAGTTATTGGAGTTCCAGAACAGGGAGAGAAAGCAGAAAACACAGAGAGGATCACTGAAGAACTCCTGACAGAAAACTTCCCCAATATCATCAAAGAGGAAAAGCTGGCCATCCAAGAAGCTCAACGAACCCCATATAGGATAGACCCCAAAAGAAAATCACCAAGGCATATCATAATCACACTCGCCAAAACCAAAGACAAACAAAGAATCCTGAGAGCAGCTCATGAAAAACAAGAAGTCGCATACAGAGGAGAAACAATAAGACTAAGGTCAGATTATTCAGCAGAAACCATGTAGGCAAGAAGGCAATGGGATGACATATATAAAATATTGAAAGAAAAAAATTGCCAGCCAAGAATAACGTATCCTGCAAAACTCTCGTTCAAATATGATGGTGAAATTAGGTCTTTCCCAGATAAACAGAAATTAAGGGAATATGTAAAAACCAAACCAAACTTACAAGAATTATTAAAGGGAGTTCTTCGATCTGAGAACAAACAACTTCAGCTCACAGGCTGAA
>NW_004444093.1:3961493-3965856 GCF_000243295.1 Trichechus manatus latirostris | reverse complement strand
TTGTCATACGGGAACATGTGTACTAACTGTTTAATGAGAAACTATTTTGTTCTGTAAACCTTCATCTAAAGTGAGAATAGCAGCACAACTGGAAGAGCATAGTCGATGTCACTTAACTGTGCATGTAGACATTTTTGAAATGGTGTATCTTTGGCTATGTATATTTTCACCAAAAAAAATAAATACATAAAAAGGTCTAGAAGGGAGAGGGTTGACATGTCATGGGGTTGTTAACAAATGTAATAAAATAATATGTGTACTGATTGTTTAATGAGAATCTATTTGTTCCGTAAACCACCTAAAGTACAAAAAAAAAAAAATCAGCCATTGAATAAAAAAAAAAGAAATATTGAAATTAGGCATAGTGACCACAAGTGGACCAAACTTTGTGCCACAGAGTGCACATCTGCTGGCACATTACTGCACATTTACAGAAATGGCCTGTCTGCAGCTTGGCAGGAGGGACATTCAGAGCTCTGTGGAAACCCTTTGCCAGAGCAAAAAATCAAATCTAAACAACCTGTCTTAGTCATCTAGTGCTGCTGTAACAGCAATACCACAAGTCAATGGCTTTAACAAAGAGAAATTTATTTCTTCACAGAAAGTAGGCTAAAAGTCCAAATCCAGGGCATCAACTTCAGGGGAAGTCTTTCTCTCTCTGTTGGCCTTCTCATAAATCTTTCCCTGGACTGGGAGCTTCTCCACGCAGGGACCCCAGGTCCAAAGGACACACTGTGCTCCTGGTACTGCTTTCCTGGTGGTAGGAGGTCCCCAACTCTCCGCTTGCTTTCCTTTCCTTTTATCTCTTATAAGAGAAGAGGTGGTGCAGGCCACATCCCAGGGAAACTCCCTTTACATTGGATCAGGGATGTGACCTTAGTAAGGGTGTTACTATCCCACCTGACTCCTCTTTAACATAAAATTACAATCACAAAATGAAGGACAACCACACAATATTGGGAATCATGGCCTAGCCAAATTGATACACACATTTTTTGGAGGACATAATTCAATCCATGACACAACCTTAGGTTAAATCCAAACAAAACAGTTCAAAAACCAATTAAGTTTATAACACAATCATGTTTAAAACTCAATGATAATTTAAAAAAGTCATAATTTAAAATTCATTTAATTTCAGTAGAAGTGGTTTTCAATAGTGTCCCTATTGGTTTTAAATCTATAAACAAGATAGAAGAAATAGAAGCAGAGCTGATCTGGTTTAGGCAGGGGCAGGGGTGCAAGTCCTGCTGGCTAAGTTTCCCCTTCTCTCTGGGCCTCACCTGCATCCAAAGGGGGGCCCTGTTGTCCCTCTATGAAGGCCTGGCATTCTTCTGAGTACGTTTGTGCAGCACCATTGGGAAAAGCTCTAGTCTAGTCCAGAGGGGGAAATTGAAGCCTAGAACAGTTGTTCTTAAACTTGGATATACAAGAAACTGGGGCACTTTTTAGAAATGCAGATTCTCAAGTTTCACCCCCAAAGACTGATTTTGCACTTCTGCCAAGCAGCCCAGCTGAGTCTGACACACTTGCCCCTTGAGCCCCACTGTGACAGTTGCTTTGTCCAAGGTTTCTACCAGCAGAGGTGGAACAAAAGCCCAGGGTACCTGATTCTCAGTTCAGTGCTCCTTCCACTATACTTCACTGACTCTTAAACTCCCCAAAAGTAAAAGTATCAACTTCAGTCTTGTAGAAAACCAGACTCAAATTTTTCTCTGCACTTCAAGTAGATTTCATTTGCCAGTTTATAGATGAGGGGTTGTGGTGACTCAATGATAGAATTTTTACCTTCCATGTGGTAGACCCAGGTTTGATTCCCAGTCAATGCACACTTCATGAATAGCTACTACCCAGCCTTCATTGGAGGCTTGTGTGTTGTTATGATGCTGAACAGGTTTCCGTGGAGCTTCTAGACTAAGACAGACTAGGAAGAAAGGCCTGGAGATCTACTTCTGAAAATTAGCCAATGAAAACACTATGGATCACTTTCTGATCTGCAGGCAATCATGTGGAAGACACAGGACTGGGCAGCATCTGCTTCACTGTATATGTGGTCACCACGAGTCTGGGGCCACTCGATGGCCACCACCACCACCAACAACAGATGAGGAGACACATGAACAAATTAGCTGATTTCTGGACATGCCTTCTGCTCATTAAATGCATCCAACTGCTTTAATATTATTCCTTTTGCCACCCTCAAATGGTTACCTTCTTTTGTGGGCACTTCCATGGTGCTGCCTTCAGCACAGCAATGAAGGACCCCCTCAGCAACTTGAAAGATTAAATAGGAACCTTAGGAGGCAGTGAGTTTATGTTAATGGGAGAGGAACAATTCAGAAAAGGTGGGTGAGAATGGTTGCCCAACTTGAAGAATATAATCAATGTCACTAAGTGGTACATGCAGAAACGGTTTTGCTGTGTATATGCTCAACAACAACAATATAAATTTTTAGAAAGAGAGAAATGAAGTCCTGATACATGCTACAACACAGAAGAAGCTTGAGAACATTATGCTGAGTGAAAAAAAGGACAAATATTGTGTGATCCCACTTACATGAAATACCTAGAATAGGCAAGTGTATGGAGAACAGTTTACTGGTGGTTACCAGAGGCAGGCAAGCAAAAAGGAAAAAGGGGAACTCATTGCTTAAGGGACACTGGGCTTCTGCTAAATGTGATGGAAAAATCTGGGAATTGATAAGGGTGATGGTTGAACAATATGATGAACATAATGTCACTGAATTGTACATGTGAAAATTGTTGAAATGGCAAATGTTTTATACATACATATTTACTAATATAAAAAAATAAAATACGCTACTCTGGAAGTGGCCATTATGATGCCCATTTTACAGATTGGTACCTGTTCAGAGATGGTGTGGCACTTGCCTAAGGTCACAGAGCCAGAAAGGGGACAGAGTGAGGATTTGAACCCAGAGCCACTTGACTTCTAACCCTGTGCTTTCCTCCTGAGAATGGACAAGTAGTTCGCCATTTGGCCCTCCCCCACACTCAGGGATCCAGAGCCTGCTGGGACTGTGTGGCCAGAAACTGCCACCTACATGACCTCAACCAGCCTCTTTGCTCACAGATGGGGAAAGTGAGAAAACCAAACAAGGCCAGCTCCTGGCTCAAGGTCATGTCAGGGCTGGGGCATCCCACTGTGGAATTGTGCTGCCTTTATCCTGTGGGACTGAAAGAGAACTTGCCCACCTGGAAGCAAGTCTTATGTCATTGTCTCACAAGAGTGGCATCCTAACACAAGCCACCATGGTGAAGCAGCTCCCATGTACCAAGCACTGTGCTTAGTGTCTAACCCACATTCTCTAGCTCAATCCGTACCACTCTCCGGTGAAGGCAGAACCATTATCTGTTCCTATTTCATACACGATAACACGAGACCCAGGGGGTTTCACAAGGTTCCAGTTGCCTTCGAATTGATTCCAACTCATGAAGACCATGTGTATGTCAGAGGAAAACTGTGCTCCATAGGGTTTTCAGTGGATGATTTTTTGGAAGTAGATTGCCAAGCCTTTCTTCCAAGATGCCTCTGGGTGGACTCAAACCTCCAACCTTTCAGATAGCAGTGGAGCGCATTCACCATTTGCACCATCCAGGGACTCCTTCCCAGGGTTACAAAGTTGATAATGCTGGAGCTAGAATCAGATTCAGGCGTCGGGGCTCCAAGCCGGGCTTCAAACTGCGGTACTGCGATTCATCAGTCACCACTCCTGGCACTTCAAGTGACATCAGAGCATTATTTGAGCAGAAACATAACTCCCTCTTCCACATCCTAACCATTGTCCCCCACCCCACTGTCCCCTCTGAATTGGGGAAAGGGGACAGAGGTAGAGAACCAGGAAATTCCACACGCAGCCCCTCATATTGGCTGTCCTCCCCCGTAGATGAGTCGGTTGGAATTTTTAGTCATCCCAGACTCTGGAAGCCAGGGTACCAGGAGCTTTCAGGAGGCAAGAATGCAGGGAATGTGCCATATGTGTGGCCACCTGCCCTGACCCCCAGCCAGAATCCACAAAGAGGTTGGCAAGGTGAATGACACAATGTTTGTCAAGGGTTTGGGAAGACCAGTGCATGCGAAGATGAAGACAAAATCAATCCTTTTTTAAAAATTATTATTATTGTACTTTAGATGAAAGTTACCGAACAAACTAGCTTCTCATTAAACAGTTAGTACACATATGGTTTTGTGACATTGGTTACCAACCCCACGACATGTCAACACTCTTCCTTCTCGACCTTAGGTTCTCAATCATCAGCTTTCCTGTCCCCTTCTGGCTTCTCGTCCTTGCCCCTGGGCTGGTGTGCCCCATTAGTCTTGTTTTGTTTTTTTTTTTTTTTT
>NW_004444093.1:3930450-3952340 GCF_000243295.1 Trichechus manatus latirostris | reverse complement strand
AACAAAATAATAAATGTTGGAGAGGTTGTGGAGAGACTGGAACACTTATACACTGTTGGTGGGAATGTAAAATGGTAAAACCACTTTGGAAATTAATCTGTTGCTTTCTTAAAGAGCTAGAAATAGAAGTACTGTTCGATCCAGTAATCCCATTCCTTGGAATACATCCTAGAGAAATAAGAGCCGTCACACAAATAGCTATATGCACGCCCATGTTCGTTGCAGCACTGTTCACGATAACAAAAAGATGGAAACAACCTATGTGCCCATCAACAGACAAATGCATAAACAAATTATGATATATTCACACAATGAAATACTATGCAATGATAAAGAACAATGATGAATCCGTGAAACATCTTATAACATGGAGGAATCTGGAAGGCAGTATGCTGTGTGAATTTAGTCAGTCACAAAAGGACAGATATTGTATAAGACCACTATCATAAGAAATCAAGAAAAGGTTTAAACACAGAAGAAAACATTCTTTGATAGTTACAAGGGTGGGGAGGGAGGGAGAGGGGTATTCACTAAGTAGATAGTAGACAAGAATTATCTTAGGTGAAGAGAAGGACAGTACACACTACAGGGGAAATCAGCACAACTGGACTAAACCAAAAGCTGAGAAGTTTCCTGAATACAACCAAGCACTTCAAGGGACAGAGTAGCAGGGGTGGGGGTCTGGGGACCATGGTTTAAGGGGACATCTAGGTCAATTGGCATAACAAAGTTTATTAGGAAAATGTTCTGCATCCTACTTTGGTGCGTGGTGTCTGGGGTCTTAAAAGCTAGTGATCGGTCATCTAAGATATATCAATTGGTCCCAACCCACCTGGAGCAAAGGAGAGTGAAGAACACCAAAGACACAGGAAAGTATTAGCCCAAGAGACAGAAGGTCCACGTAAACCAGAAACTTCATCAGCCTGAGACCAGAAGAACTAGATGGTGCCTGGCTACCACCAAGTACTGCCCTGACAGGGAACACAAGAGAGAGTCTCTGATGGAGCAGGGGAAAAGTGGTGTGCAGAACTCAAATTCTAGTAAAAAGACTAAACTTAATAGTTTGAGTGATACTGGAGGGACCCTGGAAGACATGGCCCCTGGACTCTCTGTTAGCCCAGAACTAAAACCATTCCTGAGGCCAACTCTTCAAAGATTAGACTGGACTATGGGACATAAAATGATACTTGTAAAGAGTGTGCTTCTTAGCTCAAGTAGATACATAAGACTAAATGGGCAGCTCCTGTCCGGAGGTGAGATGAGAAGGCAGAGAAAGTCAGGAGCTGGTTGAATGGACATGGGAAATCCAGTACGGAAAGGAGGAGTGTGCTGTCACAGTATAGGGAGAGCAACTAGGGTCACATAACAATGTGTGTATAGATTTCTGTATGAGAGATTAACTTGAATTGTAAACTTTCACTTAAAGCACAAAAATGAAAAAAAAAGAGAGATGATATTCTGATATATGCTGACATAGAGGAACCTGGAAAACATTATGCTGAGTGAAATAAGTCAGACACGAAAGGACAGATATTATATCATCCTTCATATATGAATTATCTAGAATAGGCAAATGCAGACAGACCAAAGTAGATTAGCGGTTACCAGGGCCTGGGAGAGGGAGAAATGGGGGTTATTGCTTAAAAAGTACTGTGTTTCTGTTTGATGTGATGAAAAAATTATGGAAATAGATAGCAATGATGGTTGTATAACATTATAAATGTAATTAATGCCACTGAATTGTACACTTAAAAATGGTTAAGATAGTAAATATCATGCTATATATATATATTTTAATAATATAATTTTTTGGTGAAAATATGCACAGTAAAACATACATCAATTCAGCAGTCTCTACATGTGCAATTCAGTGGTATGAATGACATCATCAAGTTGTGCAAACATTCTTACTATCCTTTTCCAAATTATTTCATCACCATTAAAATAAACTCATTGTCCCCTAAGCTTCTCATCTAATCTTGCTATTAGTTGTTGTTGTCAGTTTGATCCATATAGATAATTCCTTAAAAGAGTACAGTGCTCCAGGCATTCTTTACTAATTAAGTTCAACTATTATTTACTTTGGAAACCACTAGGTTAAGAGCTACGGCTCTTGTTTGCTTTAAAGATGGCTTCAAGAATAATTTAGGTTTAAAGTTTAAGGATTTCCTCAGGGCAATAGTTTCAGGGATCATCTAGCCTCAATGACTCCAGAAAGTTGGGGTTCCATGAGAATTTGAAACTCAACTGTTCCATGTTTTTCCCCTTTCTGATCAGGATTCTTGTGTAGAATCTTTGATCAAAACATTCAGTAACGGTAGCCAGGCACCATCCACTTCTTCTGGTCTCAAGGCAAAGAAGGCAGTTGTTAACGGAGCTATATATGTTTTACCACAATAAAATGAAAAAGAAAAAAAGAAATCCAACCCTTAGAGCTGTGTGCTACTGAAATTTGTCACTTTACTGCCCACTAAGTGTGCCTCACTGCCATAGCTGGAGGCCTTGTCTCTGTCCAGTTCCCTTCTCTTCCACCTTCACCTTTCTACAGGGTAGGAGGGTCTGACGTTCTGACATCCTGGAAACTTCCATCCACCACATCACTGTGTCCTGAGGATACTGGATCTTTCCTCCTCCTCCTCCTTTCCTCCTTCTCTCTCTCGCTTTTTCTCTCTCTCTCCCTCCCTCCCTCCATTTTGAGCCCCTCAGAACACCAAGCCAAGTTATCTTATACACCAAGGCCATGTGAGAATTCCTTCAGCACTTGTACCCAGGACTTTTGGTTTTGGTGCCAGGCACTGGGGCAACACTCAGCAAATATTTATTTGGGGGATGGGCATTCCCAGACTCGGGCTGACTGTGGAAGACCGGAAGGATGTGGGGCTCTGACCAAAGAAACCATATTTTGAAAGGCTCTGTGCTGGGAGGGAGCCAGGTGGGTTCAGAACGTCCACTTCACCCCCATGTTGTTGCAGAAGGAGGAAGGGCTAAGGGTAAAAAACTGTTTTATCAGCCTGTCTTCCAGAAATTCAGGCCCACAAATGTTGCCTTGATTACCTATCGATATGAGCAAATGCCAGAATGCAGTGAAGGCCGTGCTAATGACTCAGGCCACTGAAGGGAGAAAAACCACCGGGCTGATTACCTTGGCTTTATCTGCCACATCTGTTCTAGTTCATCATCTCTGCTTTACATCTTTAAAGAGCTGGATACAGAGTTACAGAATGTTAAGGCTGGAGAGGTCCTGAGAAGACCTCCTGCCTCTCCTTCCCCATAGAAGAGGGCCTGTTACCCTGAAAGGTTGTGACGCCCACAATCACACTCATAGTCGGGGCCCTGCTGGGACTAGGCCCACAGCTCTCACCTCCCAGATCAGCACTTTTGCCAGTTTTCCAAGCTGGCTCCCAGTCCACGCCATTTCAACGCTCGCCTCCATTAAGCCTCACTAGTGAGAGAGGCCGGCCATGTCTCTACCACTCCCCGTCCCTCATTGTCCTACAAGAAAAGGAAAGGGAGATTCTATTCCAGAAGGAAACAGAGATAGTGTTTCCCATCTCCTGGTGTCTCACACTATCCATGCCACGCTCCCCCCTGGGATCATCTCATCACACTCTTCGGGCATCCAAGCAGAGTGCCATCCAACCTCTGTCAACCCTTACAAGAACCCACTTCTCAGCTGGGGAATCTTGGCCACCATGAGGGCTGAGGTGAGTCAGAGGAGCTGCACTCTCCCCTGAGTGGCCCTCACTTTTCTCAGCTGGGGCAAAGGCGAGGGCAGAGACCAGGTGTCTCCAAAGCACCTCAACCCATTTCCTGAGCCCCTCTGTAGGTGCTCTAAGGAAACCAACCAGCTCCTGTCGAGTCGATTCTGACTCATGGCAACTCCATGTGTGTCCGAGTAGAGCTGTGCTTCATTGAGTTTTCAGTTGCTGATTTTTCAGAAGTAGATCACTAGGCCTTTCTTCTGTGGCACTTCTGGGAGACTTGAACCTCCATTCTTTCAGTTACCAGCTGAACACGTCAACTGTTTGCACTACCCAGGAACTCTGCTTTAAGAGAAGATATGGAAACCAACACTTGGAGAACACCTACTACGTGCCAGGCTTTCTAGAATGTGCCTCACATCCATTCTGTAAGGGAGGCATTATTATCCACATCTCCCTCTCCCCCTACTTTTTTTTTTTAATGGACTATTTTTTGGAGCCCTGGTGATGCAGTGGTTAAGAGCTTGGCTGCTAAACAAAAGATCGGCAGTTTGAATCCACCAGCCAATCCTTGGAAACCCTATGGGGCAGTTCTACTCTGTTCTATAGAGTCACAATGAGTTGGAATTGACTCGATGGCAATGGTTTGTTTGTTTGTTTGTTACAACAGTTTTAGGTTTGTGGAAAAATTATGCAGAAAGTACAGAAAAACAGTTGCCATCAAGTCAATTTCAACTCATGGAGACCCCATGTGTGTCAGAGTAGAACTCTGATCCATAGGGTTTTCAATGGCTGAGTTTTTGGAAGTAGATTGCCAGAACTTTCTTCCAAGGCACCCTAGGTGGACTTGAACCTGCAACCTTTCAGTTAGTAGCTGAGTGCATTAACCATTTGCACCACTCAAGTACTCCAGAAAGTACAGAGCTTTCCCATATACCCATCCACCTGCACACCATTTCTCCTACTAACATCTTGCATTCCTGTGATTCATTTATTATAATTGATGAACCAATATTGGTATATTTTTTTTAACTGAAGTCCATAGTTTACATTGGGGCACTCTTTGTATTGTACAGCCCTATGGGTTTTGACAAGTGCTTAATATCATGTGTTCACCATCACAGTATCATACAGAATAGTTTCACTCTGTTCCTCTTCCCCCTGGCCCCCCTTCTTTTTAAGGTGTAGAAATTGAGGTTTGGAGAAGTTAAGTCACCTGCCCTTGATCACCCAGCTAGTGAATGGCAGTCAGAATTGGAACCCAGGTCTGACTCCAAAGCCTGATTCTTCCCACCACATGACTCCATGTGCCTCTGCGTGCATGCTCAGAAGGAGTCTCCGCTGGTCTCATTAGAATCCTGTCTTTGGGGGCACCAGACTTCCCTTCTTATGAGAAAGAAGCAGGGATGAGTGGGAGGACAGATGCATGAAGAGCCCCTCAGCATCAGTTCGATTGTGATATGAAAGATAGACTTGACAGCAAGGCCCAGAGCGGAGGACCTGGGGTTGGCAGGAGGAAGGTAGGAGGGACAGAGCTGCCTAGAGCAATGGCCCAGGACAGAGGTGGGCAGGGGCAGGGTGTGAGAGCAGTACAGGGTAGAGGCAGTAGAAAGGGAGAGCCAAGAACAGCTGGCCACCCTCAAAATCCCGTAGGGCTGGCTCCAGGGCAGGGATTTGTTTTGGGGTGGAAGGTGGAAGGGCCGAGCATGACTGGGAGGGTTAGTCAGCAGTGAGCCTTATGAAAGGAGGGATTGTCCAGGGCCTCCTTATTCACCAGGCCGATTGGGTCAGCCCCAGGACCTGGCGAGCAGCCGGTATCAGAAGGGTGCCGGGAATCCACGCATCACGCTGCCCAGGTTGAATGGCGGGCACGTGTGGGCCAAGCGCGGGGGCCCTCTGGCCTTGTCGCCATGTGAGTCACAGCCCCGGCTCCATGGCTGACTCTCCTCATTGTCCACTCCACCAAGGCTGCCATGGCCATGCATCAGTGGGCTGGGAGCCCTGACAGCCAGGCCTGACTCCTTCCGCCTCTGAGAAAGGAAACTGAGGGCTGATTTATGAGGCACCTGCCGAGTTATTGCCCTGCCAACCTGAGCCCAAGTTACTCCTCTGGTTAAGGCTTGGGGCTCTCAGTTATTCATCCATCCATATGTGCATCCATTCATTCATTCATTCATTCATTCACAAAGTTATTGTTTTCCTAAACTTGATTTTTTCCCCGATTACAAAAGTAATCTATGGTCCAAACAATACATAAAAGTAAAAGATGATTGATTGGTGGATGTCTTCAAAATCTCACCCTCTAGAAAAAATCATTATTAACCGTTTGGACTAGCTCTTTTCAAGGCTTTTTAGGTACTTACTTAGTCATGTGTGTGTGTTTAACCAAAATAGGCCCCAGGATGGGAAGGGACGGCAGTCAGCCACCCTCCTCCTCACCGTCATCGTCATTGTCACTCTGTTTGAAAGGCAATGTCAGTCTGCATTTCACTCAACCTTGCTGCCTGCTCCCAACAGGACGTGGAAGGCGGCGAGGCCACACCATTGACAATCACCACCATCCAGTGATGGCTTAGCTGGGCCTGCGGCAAGGCCACACCATTGACAATCACCACCATCCAGTGAAGGCTTAGCTGGGCCTAGCTCAGTGCTCAGCCCTTCCCACTTGTGAGCTCAGTCCATCCTTACATCAGCTCTATGTAGAGACCCTGCCCAGGTCTCCAACTGAACTCAGACCTTGCCCACCACCTCTGTGAAAGGACAAAGATGTTAACTGGGAGGAGGCACCCGTTAGTCATTATCAGCAGCTACAACGATCATTGCAATCCTACTTGTCATAATCTTTCACTCATGTAATCCTCACATCAATGGCACCACTTCCAAGCCCATTTCATAACTGAAGACTCGGAGGCGCTGGGACTCAAGGAAGGTGCCAGCTCCTATCACTGAAGGAGGCAAAGGAGGGATGTATTTCGATGTTCCACCTTTAGGTTGTGCTGCTGGACTCGCAGAAATATGTCAGCCACTATGAGCTCCGCTACGAGAGGAGAATAGTAATTTATAGGGCATTTGCCGCCTTGCAGGAGTCCTGGTGGTGCAGCAATTAAGCACTCGACTGCTAACTGAAAGGTCGGCAGTTTGAAACCACCAGCTGCTCCTCAAGAGAAAGACGTGACATTCTGACTCCCTAAAGATTACAGCCTTGGAAACCCTATGTGGAAGTTCTACTCTGTCCTATAGGGTCACCATGAGTTAGAATTGACTCAGTGGCAATGGGTTTGGTTTGGTTTTGGTTTTGCACGTCTTGCTGCGATTCCTTAATTTCTGGCTTCTCTCTAGACTGTAAACACCTGGAGGACAGGGGTCCTGTTGTCTTGGTCTCTGCTTGGTCCTCCTCAAGCCCCAGAAACAGTAGGTGTTTGATAAATATTTATGGAGAAAATAGATGTCACTCGTCTCTCTGTTTGATCTTCCCCACATCGCTATGAGATAGAAAATTAGGACATATGCATGTTGCCTGTTTGTCATCAGCTTAACAGGCAAGATGGAGTGACTTGCTCTGGGTCACACAGCCAGTGCCTGGCTCCCTTCCTAGTTCTCTCTAAGCCAATTAACACCTTGGCCACCCTCACTGTGAACTGACAAAGATGTCAGCTGGGAGGAGGCACCCGTTAGTCATTACCAACAGCAACAATCATTGCAACCCTACTCTTCATAATCTTTCAGTCATGCAATCTTCCATCAGGAGCACTGATAAGGCAAATGCTGTCACCTACTTTACAGAGATAACTCTCCCAACATCACACAGCTGAGAAGCAGCAGACTCCACCAAGCTTCAGAGCCCATATGCCAGAGGTCGTTAAAATTCCAGGACAAGCTAGCCCATCAGGACAATTAGCATTCTAAGCTGGAGTCAGAGAGGCTGGGCACATAGGTGGGGTGAGTTTTGTGAGGGATAGGGTTAAATAAAATGTCATTCATTCACTCACTCACTCCATCTGTCAGTGAGACCGGCCTGTGTGCTCTGCCCAGTATCTGGCCATGAGGACACAACAATAAACAAGCCAGCCCTTCCCTGCCCTCACAGGGCCTTTGAAGAGTGGCCATTGTTGTTAGGTTGTTGTTAGGTGCCATTGAGTTGGTTCTGACTCATAGCTACACTATCTACAACAGAACGAAACACTGCCTGGTCCTACACCATCCTCACAATTGTTGCTATGTTTGAGCCCATTGTTGCAGCCACTGTGTCACTCCATCTCGTTGAGCGTCTTCCTCTTTTTTGATCACCCTCTACTTTACCAAACATGTTGTCCTTCTCCAGGGACTGGTCTTTCCTGATAACCTGTCCAAAGTACATGAGACAAAGTCTCACCATCTTTGCTTCCAAAGAGCATTCTGGCTGTACTTCTTACAAGACAGATTGTTTGTTCTTCTGGTAGTCTAAGGTATATACAATATTCTTCACCAACATCATAATTCAAAGGCATCAATTCTTCGGTCTCCTTTATTCATTGCCCAACTTTTGCATGCATATAAGGCAATTGAAAATACCATGGCTTGGGTCAGGCACACCTTAGTTATCAAGGTGACATCTTCGCTTTTCAACACTTTAAAGAAGTCTTTTGCAGCAGATTTGCCTAATGCAATATGTCATTTGATTTCTTAACTACTGCTTCCATGGACATTGATTGTGGAACCAAGTAAAATGAAATCCTTGACAACGTCAATATTTTCTCTCATGATGTTGCTTATTGGTCCAGTTGTGAGGATTTTTCTTTTCTTTATATTAAGGTGTAGGAGCCCTGGTAACACAGTGGCTAAGAGCTTGGCTGCTAACCAGAAGGTCTGCAATTTGAATCCACCAGCTGCTCTTTAGAAAATCTATGGGGCAGTTCTACTCTGTCCTATATGGTTGCGATGAGTGGGAATCCACTCAATGGCAGTAGGTATGTTAAGGTATAATCCATACTGAAGGCTGTAGTCTTTGATCTTCATCAGTAGGTGATAAGTCCTCTTCGCTTTCAGCAGGCTATTTTATCATCTGCATATTGCAAGTTGTTAATTAGTCTTCCTCCATTCTTGATGCCTCGCTCTTCTTCATATAGTCTAGCTTCTCAAATTATTTGCTCAGCACGTAAATTGAATTAAGTGTGGTGAAAGGATACAACACTAACACACAGCTTTCCTGATTTTAAACCACTCAGTATCCCCTTGTTCTGTTCAAACAACTGCCTCTTGGTCTATACACAGCTTCTGCATGAGCACCATCACCTAAGAGTTCCGGAATTCCCATTCTTCACAATGCTATCCATAATTTTTTAGGAACCACACAGTAGAATGCCATTGTGTAGTCAATAAAACACAGGTAAACATCTTTCTGGTATTCTCTGCTTTCAGGCAAGATCCATTTGACATCAGCAATGATATCTCTCATTCCATGTCCTCTTCTGAATCTGGCTTGAATTTCTGGCAGTTTCCTGTTGATGTATTGCCTCAACCATTTTTGAATGATCTTCAGTTAATTTTACTTGTGTGTGATATTAATGATACTGTTCAATAGTTTCCCCATTCCATTTGATCACTTTTCTTTTGAATGAGCACAAATATGAATCACTTCCAGTCGGTTGGCCAGGTAGCTGTCTTCCAAATTTCTTGGCAGAGAAGAGTGAGCACTTCCAGCATTGCCTCCGTTTGTTGAAACATCTCAATTGATATTCAATTCCTGGAGCCTTGTTTTTCACCAATGCCTTCAGTGCAGCTTGGACTTCTTTCTTCAGTAACATCCTCCTCACAGGAGAGTGGCCTTTAATTAGCACCATGATTATATAGTTAATTATCTCAGTGGAGTCATGATGTGTGCCACCAGGGAGGCTACCTCGCAGTGTCAACACTGTGGAAACCTGGAGCATGAGAAGGAGCCAGGTAAGCAGAAATGGGAGCAGAGAATACACTGCCTGGCAGGAGCTTGGCTCTGACTAGAGTGGAAAGATGTCCAATGGGGCTGGGCTGTGCAAGTGAGGAGGAAAGGAGTGGGCATAGAGACCTGAGCCTGGCCAAGGCTGAGTCTGCCCATATGGAATCAGGGCCACTAGAGCTGACAGAGATAGAGCCTTCCCCTGGAGCTGATGTCCTAAATTTGGACTTCTAGCCTACCAGATTCTAAGAAACTAAATTTCTCTTTCTTAAAGCTGTCCACCTGTGGTATTTCTGTTATAGCAGCACTAGATAACTAAGACAGGTGCTGGGGGAATCCTACACTTCTCCAGACCCTCAGCTCACGTTCTCCCCCACCTCGATCAAAGGAAAATCCAGAGGTGAAGGGTGGAGCGCGGCCTTCCTGAGAGCAGCTTCTTTCCAGGCATGGGTGATCCTAACAAAAGATCCAATCTTCTATTGGGGCAAATGGGCTTAGTCCCATACCTGAGGATGGAGAGTAAATGAATGATTTCCTTTATAAGGATCAGTACAAAGCTTGTTCCTATGAGGCAGAGGTTAAAGATATCCCAAATGTCCAACTTTTCCAAATTGCTGTACCACTCAATCATCTCTAACATTAATTACTCCTCTTCCCCTCTGAACTCTCCCTCCTGCTTTGGGTTCCCTAATTTGCTGCAACATCTCACAGAAATCACAAACCATATCATTTTCTTTATGAAGGCTGGCAAGTCCCAAACCCGTGAGTCAGGCTTAGGCTGCAGGGGCTGAGAAACCTAAACTCGTAGTTCAGACCACAGGCTGCTGGCTCACAAGGCTGCAGAAGCTGGAGAATCAGGTCACACAATTGGCCGGCCCACAGTGCTTCAGAGACCGGCGAATCCCCGAATCAGCAGGTTAGACAGCAGGCCTCTGGATCAAGTCCCAAGAACCAGAAGTTAGACAATCATGAACTGTATATGGGATCCAGCTATGTATAGAGAGAGAGCCCCACCAGGGCATCCACACATACAACTTAGATACAGGCCACACCCTAGGGAAGGGCTTAACTTGAGTAAGGGTGGGACTTGAGTCATGTCCTCCTGCAAGGCTGCAAACCAAGACACACCGCACACCAATCCTGCCTCATCAACATGCAGAGGTCAGAATCCACAGCACATAAACGGAGGACAACCACTCAATACTGGGAATCATGGCCTAGAAAAGTGGACAAACAACCCCAACCCTAACAGGTTCCATATGCCTTATTTGCAAAGTCCCACCCAATCATTATGTGTGAGTCACAAAGACCATGAATAGAAGGGCCACATTAGGTAATTCACTGCACTGCAGGGAGAATGGTTAGGTCACAGCCAGGTCCTTCAGGACTACGAGAGGTGAGGCCGACAAGTGCCCCTCGAGCCCTATCCATCTCACTCTGAGGTCACACAGTCTGAACTGTACTCTCACACACCAGGCACACACACAGAGACACAGGCATCTGGGCACACACCACACACTTAGGAGACCCCCACACAGTGACTACACTTGTCAGTCAACAGCCACACACACAGGACTGCAGACTTATAAGTACACAGGCTTATATAGGCCCATGCATGCACACACACTCACACTCACACACACAGTGTGACACAAGCCAGAACTGTGAGACAAGAGGTATGCAGGTCACCAATATTCAGATGCATGCACGTGCAGACCTTGAGATGGCAGTCACAAGTAGAGGCACACAGACTGTCACATGGGGACCAGACCTGTAACTACAGTGTTACTTGTACTTAGGTGTGGGCACATACAGTAACACATACCTTAACACAAACCAGAACTGTGAGACAGCAGCTGCCACACAGGCCCACAAATTGTCTTTTAAATAGAGACATGCCTACACTGTCACACAGAAGCACACACACCCAAAGAGTCAGGCACAGGTGAGGACTATGAGGCAAAAGTGTGCACACACATCATTCATCTAGACCTGTGAGAACCTCAAACATACAAAGATTCACACAGGCTAGACATGTGTCTCAACAGAGACACACACACAGTCACACAAACAGACCTGTGACACCAAAGTCATGAACACATACATCAGTGCATACAAGTAATACACTGGCATAAACAGGCACACACACAGACACAGACCAGAACTGTGATTCAACAGCTACACACAAAGACACACACATTCACATGTGTACATCCAGATTGTTACACAGAGACACACTTCCATAGTCAAGCATACACAGACACACACCTCGCATACTGGCAGTTGCTTCTGTCTAACATTGATCTTGCACATGGCAAGTGTTAATTGCTATGTAACAAATAACCCCAAACTTAGTGGCATAAAACAATAATAAATGTTATTTCACACAGTTTCTGTGAGTCAGGAATTTAAGAATGACTTAGGTGGGTGGTCCTGGCCTGGGATTTCTCAGTCAAGAGGTTGGCCAGGGCTGCAGTCCTCTAAAGGCTTGACCAGCGCTGGAAGATCTGCTCCCACGATAGCTCACAAACATAGGTGGCAAGTCCACGCTGGTGGTTGGGAGGGGGCCTCAGTTGTTCACCACGTGAACCTCTTTATAGGGTTGCTTGAATATTCTCACAATATGGCAGCTGACTTTTCTCAGTGAGTGATATACGAGAGCAAAACAGAAGCTAAAATGTCCTTTATAATCTAGCTTCAAAATACACACCAACATTTCTGCAATATCTCATTGGTTATACAGGTCAGCCCTATTCAGTGTGGGAGGGAACAATACAAAGGCATGAACATCAGGAGGCAAGAATCATTGAAGGCCATCTTGAAGGCTGGTACTACAGTCCACAACCATCCCCAATGATTTATGTCCCTTCACATGCAAAATAACGCATTTTTTCCCAGTACCCCCCAAAGTCTAATGCTATTACATTATCTGCTCAAAATTCAGAATCTTGTCATCTAAGTATTTAGTTTCTTAAGTCAAAATCCTCAAGGGCAGCTCCTCTTAGTCTTAAGTCCTGTGAGCCCAAGAACAAATTATTGCCCATACCCACCCAGAAACACTCAACATACACTAATAACTGCTGTAGACACGCTCGTTCAAAAAGGGGCAATATAGATGTACAAAGGAATAATTGTTGTTTCTAGGTGCCATCAAATCGGTTCCTACTCACAGTGACCTTATGTATAACAGAACAGAATGTTGTTCAGTTCTGCACCATCCTCACAGTTTGAGCCCATTGAGCCCATTGTTGCAGTTTTCTTCATTTTCACTGACCTTCTATATTACCAAGCATGATGTCCTTCTCCAGGGATTGGTCCCTCCTGACAATAAGTCCAAAGCATGTGAGCCAAAGTCTCGCCCCATGCCTGCTTCCAAGGAGCATTACAGCTATACTTCTTCCAAGAGAGATTTGTTCTTCCTTTTGGCAATCGATGGTATATTCAATGTTCTTCGCCAACACCATAATTCAAGTCCAACAATTCTCCTTCTATCTTTCTTTATCAGCAAGTGTAAATTGGAATTTCCTTGATTAGGACTCAAGGCCTGGAAATAAGTTCATAGCTTTTGGATCTGTCATCTGACTTATCTTTCCTTTTCCACAAGAGGTTCTCATGTTTACAACTGCATTCTCTCTCAACCTGCTTCTTGTCCTGTAGAAGTTTGGCAGTCCAAAGGCCTCTTTTCCTTTTTGTGCTGTCTCTGTCCCATTCATTGCAAGCTGGCAGTATTTCTGCTAATGCAATTCACTTAAAACTGTGTAGGTCTCCTGGGAATCTTTTTTGGGGGTACACTTCATCAAACAAAATCCACACTCACAAATACCTTTGAGATAAGCACTTCTTTTCTTTGAGCTTATGTTGAATTGGCCAAAGGTCAGCACACTTAAACTTCTTTTAGGCCCTTTCGTTTGAATAGCTCTCTAAAGCACCAACTTAGATCTTTCTGAGGTTTTAAGAAATAATTTTACAACCTTATCTTTAAAAAAAATTAACAACTTTATTGATATAATTCACATATCATACAGTTCACACATTTTAAGTGTACAATTCAATTGTTGTTATTAGATTCACAAGTTGTGCAACAGCACCACAGTCCGTGTCAGAACATTTTCATCACTCTAAAAAGGGGATACTGTGTGGTTTAAAATTAGGAAACATGTATGTCAGGGTTCTATCCTTTCACCATATTTATTCAATCTGTATGCTGAGCAAATAACTGAGAGGTTGGACTATATCAGAAAAACGGGGCATCAGGATTGGAGGAAGACTCATTAACAACCTTCAACATGCAGATGGCACAACCCTGCTTGCTGAAAGTGAAGAGAACTTGAAGCACTTAATGATGAAGATCAAAGACTACAGCCTTCAGTATGGATTGTATCTCAACATAAAGAAAACTAAAATCCTCACAACTGGACTAATAAACAACATTGTAATAAAAGGAGAAAATATTCAAGTGGTCAAGAACTTCATTTTACTTGGATCCACAATCAACACCCATGGAAGCAGCAGTCAAGAAACCAAAGGACATATTGCATTGGGCAAATCTTCCTCAAAATACCTCTTCAAAGTTTTAAAAAGCAAAGATGATGCTTTGAAGACTAAGGTGTGCCTGACCCAAGCCATGGTATTTCCAATCTCTTCACATGCATGTGAAAGCTGCATAATGAATCAGGAAGACTGAAGAAGAATTGATGTCTTTGAATTATGGTGTTGGCAATGAATACTGAATACACAATGGACTGCCAGAAGAATGAACAAATCTGTCTTGGAAGAAGTAGAGCTAGAATGCTCCTTGGAAGTGAGGATGGTGAGACTTTATCTCGTATACTTTGGACAAGTTATCAGGAAGTACTATTCTCTGGAGAAGGACGTCATGCTTGGTAAAGTAGAGGGCCATAGTAAAAGAGGAAGACCCTCAATGAGATGGATTGACACCGTGGCTGCAACAATGGGCTCAAGCATAGCAATAATTGTAAGGATGGCGCAAGATCGGGTAGTGTTTCCTTCTGTTATACATAGAGTTGCTATGAGTTCGAACCAACTCGATGGAACCTAACAACACCAGTAAGTTCATAAAGATAATGTTCTACTTTCTAATTTGTTGAGTAGTGTCTAGGTTCGTAAAAGTTTGTGAGCAGCCATCTAAGATATGACTATTGGTCTCTGTCTGGAGCAAAAGAGAATGAAGGAAACCAAAGACTCAAAGAAGAAACTTGTCCATGGGACAAATATCCCACATGAACCACAGCCTCTTCTAACCTGAGACCAGAAGAACTAGACGGTGCCTGGTTACCACTACTGGACTGTTCTGACCAGGGACACAATAGATGGTCCCAGATAGAATGTGAGAAAAGTGTAGAACAAAACTCGAATTCTTAAAGAAGGCCAGATACTTGACAGATAAAGACTAGAGGAACCCCCGAGAGTATCACCCTAAGATACGCCTTGAACTTGGAACTGAAACTACTCCTGGAGGTCACCCTTCAGCCAAATAAAAGATCAGCTTATAAAGCAAACAATATCACCCATGAGTAATGTGCTCCCTTAAACAATCAACTATATAAGACCAAAAGGTCAACAGTTACCCAAAAGTAGTCTTAAAAGCCTGTGAGTGGTCATCTAAGATACTCCACTGGTCTCATCCCTTCGGGGGCAAGGGAGAATGAAGAAAACAAGATGCAAGGGAAAGATTAGTCCAAAGGATTAATGGACTACAACTACCACGGCCTCCACCAGACTGAGTCCAGTACAACTAGATGGTGCCCGGTTACTACCTCCGACTGCTCTGACAGGGATCACAATAGAGGGCACCGGATAGAGCTGGAGAAAAATATAGAACAAAATTCTAATTCACAAAAAAGACCTGACTTACTGACCTGACAGAGACTGGAAAAACCCTAAGACTACGGGCCCCAGACACCCTTTTAGTTCAGTAATGAAGTCATCCCTGAGGTTCACCCTTCAGCCAAAGATTAGACAGGCCCGTAAAAAAAGAGGAGACTAAAGGGGCACAACAGCCTAGGGACAAGGACTAGAAGGCAAGATGGGACAGGAAAGCTGGTAGTAAGGAACCCAAGGTCGAGAAAGAAGAGTGTTGACATGTTGTAAGGTTGTTAACAAATGTCATAAAACAATCTGTGTACTGTTAAATGAGAAATTAGTTTATTCTGTAAACCTTCATCTAAAGTAAAAAAAAACAAAAAAACAAAAAACATTTACCCGAAAGTAAACATGAGAAGGCAAATAGAGAAAGAGAAGCTAGACAATGGAAACAGAACAAACAGCAGGCTGACACATTGTTAAAATGTCACTGAACAATTTGCATAAAAATTGTTAAATTGAACCCAATTTGCTGTACAAACTTTCACCTAAAACACAATCAAATATTAAAAATAATAATAATAATAATTAACGAACCCTCAGTAATGTGTGGGACACTATCAAAAGTTGTAACGCTTATGCTATTGGATTGCATGGAGGAGGGGTAAAAAAGGTTAGTGAAGAAAAATGGCTGAAAATTTCACAGCTTTGTGAAACATACATCTAAGACACTCAAAACACCCCACCCAGACACTACACAATCTGTTGAAAAACAAAGATGAAGAAAAAATCTTGAAAGAAATCAGAGAAAAATAACATGTCATACACGAAAGAAGACCTATGAATCTCATCATAAAGGATAGAAGAGGTTTGAATAACATCTCTAAAGTGCTGACAGAAAAGAAGTCTCAACCCAGGATATTATATGTAGCAAAGATATCCTTCACGATTGAAGGCAAAAAAAAAAAAAAAATGAAACAATCAAATGAAAAAATACAGATGCACATGAAAGAAAATGAAGATAATCCATCATCAGACAACTTGCTTTAAAAATGTGAAAGGAAATCTGCAGGCTGAAGAGACTTGATACAAGAGGGAATCTTGAAACTTCAGATACAGGAAGAATATCAGAAATGGTTAAGCTTTTGGGTAAATGTGATAGTCTATTTTTTTCCTCTTAAATTCTTTAATATATGTATGACTTTTGAAAGCAAAAAGAGGGTGGGGTTCAATTCATATAGATGTAATACCTGTGACAACTATGACATATACAGTGGGGCGTAAAAGAATCTGTATGGCTGTTCCATTTCAACCTTTTACTTAAACTGGAAAGATGCTCACTCCAACTTGACTGTGAAATGATTAGTATATATAGTGTTACTCCCAGAAAAACTAACAGAAAGCACTTACAAACTCACTCAGAGACATTGAATACCTTCAATAGTGCTATCCAGGAAATATGAATAAAGCACCTAAAAACACTAACACACATATGTATCTGTGTGAACATAAATATTTCTTTCTCTTGGTTAATTGCCTAGGAGTCGGACCACTGGGACGTGTGGTAAGCCTGTTTCTCCCAGCCTGTCCTGCTTGCCACCATACTCCCAGACCAGAAGGATCTGGGTGAACCCCCTCTTCTGTAATTAGCAGCATTTCCCCTCCAATGTCCCCAGGGGAAAAGACAGCGCAACGCACAGGCACTGATCCCAAAGCTGTCATTCTCTACAGGAACTGCGAATCCTGATGCCTGGCTCTCAGCTGTTAGTTTCTCTTCTGCCTGGTCAGAGACCCATCCTGTCCAGTTCCTAACAGACTGCTCAGGGCCGCCCAGGGTGATAGGGGACCGCTGCCCTGCCAATAAGCTCACCTCCCTCTAGTTAAACACCTTCCACTTCCAGGGAGATGCAGCAGCGCATGAGGGTCCAGGGGATGAGCCACAGCCTTTGCTGCTGAGCCTGTTCCTGGAGGGTTCTTACACCGACACCTGTTCCTCGAGATTCCTTTGTGTGTGCTCCCGTACTTCGTCCACACCTCTACTTGGAGAACAGTTTGTGCATGTATCTGCTCTTCAAGGTTCCTTTGTGCCTGTTTCCCCATAGTACTTAGCGCATGCGCCCACACCTCCAGCAATCTGTGCTCGCGCCCTTTGCCAGCCCGCGCTTTCTGTGCACAGCGCACATTCATTGGAGACAGGTTCAAAAGATGCGTCCCACCAACCGGGCAAACAGCGCGCGCTCTGCCTTTGCCCGAGTAGGCACCTAGAGAAGAACGCTCAGCATCTGCTATACTCCAGAACTAAAAAAACAGACCCCTCGCCTTTGAGTCTATCTGCAATCAAGAACCAACATTCCACGACTGCTCCAATGGGCAGTTCCCTGGAGAAGCTTGGCCCCTCGCCTCAGTACCCTGCACTGGGGGCCAAGACCCTGCCAGGGAGCGGGGAGGGGGCCTCGAATGTCCGCAGCCCGCAACCCGCTCCAGCCGCATTCCCTGGGCTGTCCGCGGTCCCCAAGCTGTCCTTGCCACTGCCCTTGGTGGAACTCACAGGTCAGCTTACAAGTCTCCAGGGACTTTACAACGGTGCTTTCTCACAGCCTCCTGGAGACAAAATTCCGTGATCCTGCAGACCCTATGGTCCTTCCTAGAGACCCTTACCTCCATGTGCTGGCCTCCCTCTCAGAAGAAGCAGAGTCTGTCTGCATACCACTCCAAAGTCCCTCACAGCTCAGGGAGGTTAGTCAGCAAATGGACTGTCTCTTTGGTACAAGGGCAGGCAGTCACCTCTATGAGGCCCCCAACACTCTGGTGTGCCCAAGAATCTGGTGCAGAGAAGGCTTTGTGGCGGGGGGGGATGTAGAAGCAGGAGGAAGAGCCCCTAGTCCTAGAAAGGCAGGACCATCAGAAAAGGGGGCCCTGATGGCACTGGCAGGGCACAGTCTGCATTTAGGCCCCTGGGTGTCCACTAAGGTGAATCTTCCTTACTTCCCAGGCCTGGGCCTCTGAAGAGAAGCCTCCATTCCAAGAGCTCAGAAGACAATTCCATCAAGACAACACAGACTCCCTTTCTGAGCTCTTGCACCAAACGAAATGCCATCACGAGCTCATACAGCTCCACCTGAGGATTCCTGCACTGAAGAGGAGGAGGGATCCTGCCACATGCCAGTCCCAGCTGACCCGCAGGCCCACAGAAGGATTGAGCCAGGAGGCCCAGGGACCTTAAACTTCAGCTTCAGCGATGTTCCTTAGGAAGGTGCAGTGTGAAAACATTTCAGATGTGACCGCAGGGCAGAAACACAACTTGAGGGACTACTTACCCACCATTTGACATCTCTAGGCCCCGGAAACGCAGAATTCCTCTGCTGCAACCTAGGCAAAGGGAACCCCTGGTGCTGCCACCAACCCCCCAGACTGATTATCCAGTCACCACTGAAGATCTAGACTGGGAGAAGAGAACAGCTCTCCAGCGTATTAACATCGCTTTGAGGGGTCAGATGGAGGCCAACTCCAGCTGCAGGGCCACTCAGCTTTCAGGTTCTTTCTCCTTGCCTGCTGCAGAGGCTGCTCCTCCAGCAGCTGCCCCACCAGCTCCCAGCCTGGATCAGCAATGGAAGACATGGAGGAAAAAGCAGGATTCCCTGGGCCCACTCGCTGTCTTGGAACATGCTGGAGTGGCCACCCCTAGCAATCCCATGTTTAGGAGGATGCCCAGCTCACCAGGCCCCCTCTTCTCATTGCCACTGCCCTTCCCAGGTACCTTGTCACACTCGCTGCCCTGAACCCCTTTCACCTTGCTGACCTCTGCTCCCACCCCATTATAAGACATGCACAGGACTGACCTGTCCTCTGGGCTCCCAATCCCTTTCATGCCTGCTCCCTCCCAACCAAGTATGGACTTTAAAATGGGAAGCCCACCTCCTCATCTGCCTGCTCCTGCAGCTGCCCTCCCTGATGCTCCCAGCACCTTCAGGATGGAATCTCCTACACCCATGAGTGTAGATTTTCCTGTCTCCTTCTTGGGGACCCCCTTTCCAAACAGGGATCCTAAAGTCCCTCTCTCCTGCAGTCTGACAATTGCTGGTTCTTCACTCAGAGCTGGCTCCTCAGCTAGCACATTTACAGGCTTGGACCCCCAGCCTGTACCTGATGTTTGGGTCACCCCCATGGATATCTCTCTGCCCTCCCAGACACTCCTTCTGTGGCCCCTCGTGGGCACCAGCAGGCTCTTCCCCTCTGCCCAGGCCCTTCTGACACCCCCCGGTGGCAGCACTGCCTCAGCCACAGACACTAACAGAATCCTAGCAGCTCCAGCACCAACCTCAGGCTCAAGCTCCATTCTAGGTCAGCCAGCCTTGGGCACCACCACAGGGTCAGCTTTGGGGGGTTTATTTCCACCTTGGGCACCCATGTCACCACACAGCCGGCCTTGGGTGCCACCCCAGCACTTTTCATCTCTGGCGCCACCACTACTTCTGGCTTTAGCACCTCCATGCCTGGCACTGTTCCCAATGGTAGGCCCAAATGGAGGCGGCACTGGTCACCTGGTGCCAGCACAACCCCAGGCCACTCCAGGTTGCAGGTTTCTGCTACACCCATGGACTTTGGGAGCAGAGAAACTGTCTCAGATCTCAGTTCCAAATTTGGAGCCCTTGGCATTAGAACAGGAATGAGTGGGACACCTAGCACGTGAAACACAATAGGAGAAGCTTGGTCCTGAATGCCAAGGCCTTCGTTAGCCAGAGCACCCCTACAATGAAGATAGGACCCAGTAAGACTAAGAAACACCCTGTGATTGGAGACACTACTGCCTCTACCATAAGTCAGATGCCCAGGGGCCTGCCCAAGCAGAGACCCTTTATTGCAGGTGGAGGGCCCAGCAACCCTGAAAGCAAGGCTTCTTCTAGGTCCATGACCATCCCTGCCATTCCTCAAAGCAACCGGGCCTCTGGCAAGGGCAAAGCAAAGAAGAGCCTTGCTCATATGGCTCCCTCAGAAATTCCAGGCCTTCCACCAATTCATTTTCCTCTGGGTGAGGAACCATGAAGTTGAGGTGGAAGAGGAAATAACCAGTGTCCACTTCCTTCCAGGTGAGACCTTGTGTGTGCCCTGTGTAGGTAGGTGCGTTACACAGATCTAGCACTGGAGTCTGCAATCCTGGAGTGAGCTGAGGGCCAGACATCCATAATCTAAAGACAGGGAGTATGACCAGTCAGGGCAACGCAGTAGGGAGGAGACAAGGAGACCGTGAAAAGTAACTAAATTTATTACAAATCACATTTCCTAGAGGGTACACAGTCAGCACGCCACGCAGTGCCACACGGGAACACGACCCTACACAGGGTAACCACAATGGGAATAGCGAGAGAGAGGGCGCTGTTTTTATTGGGGTTTCAGGGTGTGGTAAAGCAGTTAGCTGTGCCTGTGTGTGGTTGGCTAGGTATAATTTTAAAGTTTTTGTCTAGGAGGTAGGTAGCAACAGTTACCAATGGAGATTATCAAATGGGACCAAAGGGTGTTTCCTTTAGTTCTCCAAAGAAGGCCTGAGACTAGGGCAAAGGGCAAAGTCCTGGAGCTCATAAATCGAAGCATCAAAAACGATGTAAATTGCTAGTGCAATGGGCCCTGCAATGGTTCCACGTTCTTGAGAGGTATGGACTCGTTGGCTATGTTTTCCTAGGTCCGAATAGGAGGAGGAGCATAAATAATGCTTGCCACCTGACTAGTGGGGAAATGAAAGATGTGCAGTGAGGCCCAGTGAAAAATGTCATTAATTAAAATTACTACCAGGAGGCAGAGACATATTGTTTGAAAACCCATCTGAAACTGTGATGCCCAACTACTAGGGGCAAGTCAGGAGAACAGTTCAGAAACCAGTGGATTTTTTCATTTTTTATTTTATTGTTGTAATTAAATGAAGTTTACATTTCAAGTTAGTCTCCCATACAGAATTTTTTTTTTGCATACATTCTTATGAGACTCCAACAACTCACCCAATTCTGTGACAGAACACTCCTCCCCTCCGCCCCTGATTCCCCATGAACCTTCAACCAGCTCCTAACTCTCTCTGCCTTCCCATCTCACCTTTGGAAAGAAGCTGCCCCTTTGGTCTCTTGTATCTACTTGACTAAGAGGCACATTCTTCATGAGTATCACTTTATGTCCCACAGTCCGGTCCAATCCCTGTCTGAAGAGTTGGCCTTGGAAATTGTTTTAGTTCTGGGTTGATAGAGAGTCCAGGAGCCATGCTTTCTGGGGCACCTCCAGTCTCAGTCAGACCATTAAGTCTGGTCTTCTTACTAGAATTTGAGTTCTGCATCCCATCGTTCTACTGCTCATTCAGGGACCCTATGTTGTGTTCCCTGTCAGGACATTCATTGGTGGTAGCCGGGCACCATCTAGTTCTTCTGGTCTCAGGCTGATGCAGTCGCTGGTTTATGTGGCTCATTCTGTCT
>NW_004444093.1:3927800-3929171 GCF_000243295.1 Trichechus manatus latirostris | reverse complement strand
TATTAGAGCTCCTAGCATTGTCCCTATTTTTTCTTCTATGATCTTTATCGTTTTTGATTTTATATTTAAGTCTTTGATCCATTTTGAGTTAGTTTTTGTACATGGTGTGAGGTATGGGTCTTGTTTCAGTTTTTTGCATACAGATATCCAGTTATGCCAGCACCGTTTGTTAAAGAGACTGTCTTTTCCCCAGTAAATGGACTTTGGGCCTTTGTCAAATATTAGCTGCTCATAGGTGGATGAGCTTATGTCTGGATTCTCAACTCTGTTCCATTGGTATGTATCTGTTGTTGAACCAGTACCAGGCTGTCTTGACTACCGTGGCAGTATAGTAGGTCCTAAAATCAGGTAGTGTAAGGCCTCTCACTTTGTTCTTCTTCTTGAGTAATGCTTTATTTATTCGGGGCCTCTTCCCTTTCCATATGAAGTTGGTGATTTTTTTCTCCATCTCATTAAAAAATGCCAGTGGAATTTGGATCGGGATTGCATTGTATCTGTAGATTGCTTTGGGTAGAATTGACATTTTCACTATGTTGAGTCTACCTATCCATGAACGAGGTATATTTTTCCACTTATGCAGGTCTCTTTTAGTTTCTTGCAGTAGTGTCTTGTAGTTTCCTCTGTAAAGGTCTTTTACATCTCTGGTTAGATATATTCCTAAGTATTTTGTCTTCTTGGGGGCTATTATAAATGGTATTGATTTGGTGATTTCCTATTCAAGGTTCTCTTTGATGGTGTAAAGGAATCCAATTGATTTTTGTATGTTTATCTTGTATCCTGAAACTTTGCTGAAATCTTCTATTAGTTCCAGGAGTTTTCTTGTAGATTCTTTGGGGTTTTCTGTATATAAGATCATATCATCTGCAAGTAGAGATACTTTGACTTCTTCCTTAATAATTTGGATGCCCTTTATTTCTTTTTCTAGCCTAATTGTCTGGCTAGGACCTCCAGCACAATGTTGAATAAGAGTGGTGATACAGGGCATCCTTGTCTGGTTCCTGTTCTCAAGGGGAATGCTTTCAAAGTCTCTCCATTTAGGATGATGTTGGCTGTTCGTTTTGTATAAATGCCCCTAATTATATTGAGGAATTTCCCTTGTATTCCTATTTTTTGAGAGTTTTTATCATGAATGCGTGTTGGACTTTGTCGAATGCCTTTTCTGCATTGACTGATAAGATCATGCGGTTCTTGTCTTTTGTTTTGTGATGGATTACACTGATTGTTTTTCTAATGCTGAACCATCCCTGCATAGCTGGTATAAATCACCCTTGGTCATGGTGAATTATCTTTTTGATATGTTGCTGAATTCTATTGGCTAAAATTTTGTTAAGGATTTTTGCATCAATGTTCATGAGGGATATTGGTCTGTAA
>NW_004444093.1:3846727-3918754 GCF_000243295.1 Trichechus manatus latirostris | reverse complement strand
TCTGTTGTGATATCACCCATCTCATTTCTTATACTGGTTATCTGCTTCCTCTCCTGTTTTTCTTTTGTCAGTACGGTCAATGGTTTATCAATTTTGTTGGTCTTTTCAAAGAACCAGCTTTTGGACTTGTTAACTCTTTCAATTGTTTTTGTATTCTCTATTTCACTTAATTCTGCTCTAATTCTTATTACTTCCTTCCTTCTGGCACCTGTGGGCCTTTTAGGCTGCTCTCTTTCTACTTGTTCCAGTTGTATGGTTAATGTTTTGATTATAAGCCTTTCTTATTTTTGGATGTGTGCATTGATTGCTATAAAGTGACCTCTGAACACTGCTTTTGCTATGTCCCAAAGGTTCTGGTAGGATGTGTTTTCATTCTCATTTGATTCTATGAATTTCTTTATTCCCTCTTAATTTCTTCTGTAACCCAGTAGTTTGAGCAAGGTGTTGTTCAGTTTCCATATGTTTGATTTTTTTTCCCTTGCTTTTTGTTTTGTTGATTTCTACTTTTATGGCTTTATGGTCAGAAAAGATGCTTTGTAATATTTCGATGTTTTGGATTTTGTTAAGGCTTGCTTTATGGCCTAATATGCGGTCTATTCTGGAGAATGTTCCATGTGCGTTGGAAAAGAAAGTGTACTTGGCTGCTGTTGGGAGCAGTGTTACTATATGTCTGTGAGATCAAGTTGGTTGATTGTACCATTAGCTCTTCCGTGTCTTTGTTGAGCTTCATTCTGGATGTTCTGTCCTTCACCAAAAGTGGTGTGTTGAAGTCTCCTACTACTATTGTGGAGCTGTCTATCTTTCTCTTCAGAGCTGTTGGAATTTGTTTTATGTATTTTGGAGCCCTGTTGTTGGTGCGTAAATATTTATTATAGTTATGTCCTCCTGGTGTATAGACCCTTTAATCATTACAGTTTTGTACATATTGCCCTTCCTTATCCTTTGTGGTGGATTTTACTTTAGAGTCTATTTTGTCAGAGGTTAATATTGCCACTCCTACTCTATTTTGAGTGTTGTTTGCTTGATATACTTTTTTCCATCCTTTGAATTTTAGCCTGTTTGTGTCTTTAAGTCTAAGGTGCATCTCTTATAGGCAGCATATAGATGGATCATGCTTTTTTATCCAATCTGCCACTCTCCATCTCTTTATTGGTGCATTAAGTCCGTTTACATTCAGTGCAATTATTGATAGGTATGAGTTTAGTGCTGTTATTTCGATGTCTTTTTTGTGTGTGTGTTGTTCACAGTTTCTTTGTTCCACTTAATTTTCTGTGCTGAGTCGTTTTTCTTTATGTTTTGTTTTTTCATCTTTTTCTTTGTTGTAGATTTTATGTTTGCTGGGTCTTTATGTTTTTCTACTTTTTTATTTTGATTTGTAGGATTGTTAGATTCCTTTGTGGTTACCTTAATATTTACCCCTATTTTTCTAAGTTTATACCAGTCTTTTATTACTTTATATCTCCTTAACTTCCCCTCCATATAAAAAAATCAATGTCTGCATTTTTTAGGTCGCTTTTTTTTTGTTTCAATATTATCCTTTTTTTAAGGATTATCTGTTTCCCTATTTTCAATGTTTTAGCTTTGATGTATTTTCAATATCTGTGTCTGAGTCAATATCTGGTTGCTCTGTCCTGTGTTCTAGTCTTGCATTTTTAGCTGGTGTTATTGATTATTTAACCATAGGAGTCCCTTTAGTATTTCTTGTAATTTTGTTTTGTTTTTTTGCAAATTCCATGAACTTCTGTGTATCTGGAAATGCCCAATTTTGCCATCATATTTGAGAGACAGTTTTGCTGGATATATAATTCTTGGCTGACAGTTATTTTCCTTCAAGGCTTTATATATGTCATCCCATTGCCTTCTAGACTGCATGGTTTCTGTTGAGTAGTCCAAGCTTATTCTAATTAACTCTTCTTTTAGATGACTTTTCTTTTATCCTTAGCTGCTCTTAAAATTCTCTTTTTATCTTTGGTTTTGGTAAGTTTGATTATAATATGTCTTGGTGGTTTTCTTTTGGGATCTACCTTATGTGGGGTTCGATAAGCATCTTAAATAAGTATCTTCTCATCTTTCATGATATCAGGGAAGTTTTCTGTCAACAAATCTTCACAATTTTCTCTGTATTTTCTGTTATCCGCCCCCCCACCCCAGTTCTCATACTCCAATCACTCGTAGGTTATTTCTCTTTATAGAGTCCCACATGACTCTTAGAGTTTCTTCATTCTTTTTAATTCTTTTATCTGAGTTTTCCTCAAATAAGTCGGTGTCAAGAGCTTTGTCTTCAATGTCACTAATTCTAACTTCTACTGCCTCAATTCTGCTCCTATGACTTTCTATTGAGTTGTTTAATTCTGAAATTTTATTGTTAATCTTCTGGATTTCTGATTGCTGTCTCTCTATGGATTCTTGCAGCCTATTAAATTTGGCATTATGTTCTTGAATAACTTTTTTAAGTTCTGCTACTACTTTATCTGTATGTCCCCTGGATGTTTCTACATTCTGTTGAATTTCCTTTCTAATTTCTAGAAGAGTTCTGTATATTAATCTTTTGTATTCTTCCTCTGGTAATTCCAGGAAGTTCTCTTCCTCCAGAGAATTTATTGATTCTTTATTTTGGGAGCTTGCTGAAGCCATCATGGACTGCCTCTTTATGTGACTTAATATTGACTGTTGTCTCCGAGCCATCAATAATTGATTATAATTTTATTTTGTGTTTGTTTAGTGAGACATAGCTTCTTATTCTGTTTTGTTTTGATATGCCCAAATAGGCTGCTTGTGTGCACTAGTTTGATTTTTGGCACCTTTGGATCTCTAACGTCCTGTCACCAGGTAGTTAGTTCTGTAACTAAGTATGTGCACACAGGAGTCCATTAAATTTTCCTATATCGGTTCAGCTCAGGCGTTCACACAGTCGGTCACCAAGTGTGTGATGTAGGCTCTCACCTTCAGTCATAGAGAGACATGGGTGATTGGTGCAGGCACTGGACTCTGGCTGTGGTAGGGGATCACTTGCTGGGCCACGCAGGGGGCTGACGGCTGCCCCTGAGAGTCTGAAAGAAATTGCGTCCCTATTCTCTAGGGTGAGTAGGTAGGTGAGTTTTGCAGCTGGACTATGAGCACCCCACTCTGTTGGCTGCAAAGACCAGAGGGCACCACTTTTTCTTGAACTCTTGTAACAGGTGGCTAGGTGCTTTAAGTGATACCACCAGTCCTCAAGCCTCTGCTGCTGATCAATAAAAGCGCCTACTTAAGGGACAGGGCTGTTTTGAGGGTCACAAATCTGCCAGTTCACAGCTGAAGCAGTTGAAGCTAAACTTCAGATGTTTAACCTGTAGTACTGTGGTAGTGAGGACTAATGCTGTTGAGATGGGTCCCCACAAGTCTATACAGGGGTGTAAGGCACTCAGAGTCTGCGGACCCCTGATACCTGTGCCTAGCAAAGGAGCTGTGCTGACCCTGTGTTCCTGGCTTACGGGAGACAGTAGCTTATTTGTTCCCTCTCCAAGGCCAGGAGAATGGGTCAGGGCTCCTTTGGGATCTACTTCTGGCCCAGTGGACTCCCTGTGCAGAGCGGGGAGGGAGGAGGTAAAAGGGAGAGAGGTTTTTCCCAAATGGGCTTTTTTTTTTTTTAAATCCCCGCTGAAAGGTGCACACACGTACTTATCGTAGCCTCTTGGGAGCTGCTTTTCACTGGTTCGGAGTGTCCAAGCAGAATCTCTGCTGCTGGGTCTCTCTCCATGTGGAAACTGTTTCCCGAGTGGGCGCACAGCACAGCCGTTTGCTTGCTTCACTGCAGACTGGCATGGCTGCAGTGCTGCAGTTTTGCCACCACAGCTCTGGGGTCTTCACTTCATCCAAACTCCCCTATCACTCAGATGGATTCCTCAACTTTGCCTTGTTCAGGGTTCCTAGATATTCATATAGAATCAAATCACTTGTTTTTCCATGTCTTTGTTGTAAGAGGGATATAGCAGCATCTAACTACTCCACCACGTTGGTCACACCCCAAAACCAGTGGATTGAGTGGTATTAGTTCATTGCCATTGAGTCAATTCTGACTCATGGAAACACTATGGGACATAGTAGAACTTCCCCATAAGGTTTCTGTGGCTTTAAATCTTTTTTGTCTGTTTGTTTTCATTGACCCATTGTCTATGGGTTTGGTTCTTTGGTTTTTTTGTTTGTTTGTTTGTTTGTGTTTTAACTGGGCTTTAAGGTGAAAGTTTACAGAGGAAATTAGTTTCTCATTAAACATTTAATACACAAAGTATTTTGTGACATTGGTTGTCAACCCCATGATGTGTCAACGCTCTCCCCTTCTCCGCTCTGGGTTCCCTGTTTCCAGTCCTCCAGAATTCCTATCCCTCTTGACTTCTCCTTCTTTGTTGTTGGGCTGGTGTACCCATTAGTCTTGTATACGTGATTGAACTATGAGCCACATTCTTCGCGTGTGTTATTGTAGACCCTATAGACCTGTCTAATCTTTGGCTAAAGGATGAACCTCAGTAGTGATGGCACTTCTGAGTTAAAAGGGTGTCCAAGGGCCATACTCTCAGGGTTTCTCCAGTCTCTGTCCTACCAGCAAGCCTGGTCTTGGGTGTGTGAGTGTGTGTGTGTTTGTGATTTTGAATTTTATTCTACATTTTTGTCCCGCTCTGTCTGGGTCTTTCTACTGGGATCTTTGCCAGAGCAGCCAGTGGTGGTAACCAGGCACCATCTCGTTGTTCTGGTCTCAGTCTGGTGGAAACTGTGAAAGTTATAGTCTATTAGTCCTATGGACTAATCTTTCTCTTGTGTATTCAGTTTTCTTCATTCTCATTTGCTCCAGCCGGAATGGGACCAGTAGATGTATCTTAGATGGCTGCTCATAGGCTTTTAAGACCCCTGATGCTACTCACCATAGTCAGATGCAGAACATCTTTATAGACTATGTTATGCTATTTGAGCTTGATGTCCCCTGAGACCATGGTCCCCAGCCCTCAGCACAGTAGCTTGGTCTTTCAGGGCATTTGGATCTGTCTGTGAAGCTGTTATGATTTTGCCCTGGTCAAGTTGTGCTGACTTCCCCAGAAGTGTGTACTGTCTTACCCTTCTCCAAAGTTACCACTTACCTACTGTCTAATTAGTGTTTTTCCCTCCCTACCCCACCTTCCCTCTTCATTGTGTCTTTCTGTGTGGAAACATTTTCATGTGTTTTTATAATAATAGTTTCACACAGTAACTGTCATTTTGTGTTTGACTTATTTCACTCAGCATAATGCCTTCCAGATTCTTCCACGTTATGAGACGATTTGCAGATTCATCATTGTTCTTTATTGTTGTGTAGTATTCCATTGTGTATATGTATCATAGTTTGTTTATCCATTCATCTGTTGATGGCCACTTAGGTTGTTTCTATCTTTTTGCTATTGTGAATAATTCTGCAATGAACGTGGATGTACATGTCTGTCTCTATGTGACAGCTCTTCTTTCTCTAGGATTCATTCCTAGGAGCAGGACTGTTTGCTGACGAGAACTGACCACTTCTCCCAAGGGCACAGTTGTAATAGCCTTTCTCTGGAGGAGATTCTTCTTTCATCCTTGAGGTAGGAGCTGACCTTGGGCTACTTGGTGGCTGACTACATGAAGAAGAAAGAGAAGGGTGTAAGTTACCCGGGAAAAGGGAAAAGACTCCCTTGGTGAGTACGGAAATAAATTCTATAGTTCAGAGAATAGATAAACTGTAGATCTTGTTGTGCTTACCCAGTGATGTTTGGGTCAAATAATTTCATTTAAAATAGGCATTCTGTAGTTTCAAGTTTTGGTACCGTGGGAAATAATTAGAGCATTTTTGAATGTAGTCCATTAGGGTGTATTTTAAAGGATTGGTCTTATTTTGGATATGACCCAATGAAAAAGTCTAAAATGAATTTTTTTTTTTTTTTGGTAACACACTTGGCTCCGATATGTTCTCAAGTGTGGCAAACACTAGCCTGAGAATGGATCCTTAAATTATAACACCATACTTCAGTGAGAGTTGATCTGTGCCAGAGAAGGGAAGTGATATGAGAATATGTATGCTAAAGCTTTTATGTCATTGTGGAAAATAAGAGTTTGCAGAAACAATGTAAAATCATATTCAAACTGAGGTTAAAACCCCTGTTTTATCTAGTCCTCTGGAAGAGGATCCAGTTTTAACTGGAGGTCATATACCTCCCCTTATCCTGTAAACCCTCCGATAGCCTCTGAGGCCTCTGGTGCTGAGACACTTTCCCCGGAGCACACTCCCAGTGGTGCCCAATTTGGTCAGGGAGCCCCAGAACCCTCAACAGGGCTATATCGATTAAGGTAACTCCTTGCTCCAGGTGGAGGCAAGGATGGGGCTGTGGGAGCTCCCATCATGGTCTGAGTACATAGCCCATTAATGACTTATGATTTATTCAACTGGAAAAACAATCTACCAGCATACTGAGAGGATCCTAAGCAAATGCATCTGTTTGCCTCTATATTTAAAATGCACAACCCAAATTGGACAGACTGTCAAGCTTATGTGATATTTTACTCACTCCAGAGGAGAGAAAAATGGTTCTTGAAAAGCCAGGGAAGAAGCAGACAGGCTTCGCCAGCAAAATGCCGATGACCACCGCCCCCCCACCCCCAGTATATTTGGCCATACCGACCACTGAACAGGGTTGGGACCCAAACACCTGGGTCAGAGGAGGCAGATTAAGTCAGTACCATGACTGCTTGCTTACAGGGCTCAAAAAAGTGGCACCCAAACAAAAGAACTTAAACAAATTGTATGAAGTCAAACAAAAATCAGGGGAAGACCCTTCCTCTTTCCTTCAATGAATTTTCATTGTTTTCAGACAATTTACTGATCTAAATCCTGAGGTGCCTGAAAACATTCATATGGTGAATATGATATTCATAGGGTAAAGTACCCCCAATATAAGAATGAAATTACAGAAAGTTGAAGGCAGTGTGGGAATGGAATTTTGCAGTTGGTAGAAGTAGCCTTCAAAGTCTATTCTAACCGAGAAGAAGAGCAGGAAGGAAAGGAGATTCAGCGTGCCACAAAACAAGTAGCTATGCTTGTGGAAGCCTTCCAGCCAAAAGGAAGTTTCCACTCCTGACTGCTTGCAAAGTTTTCCCAGGGGTCTGGGACCTGGCCTAAGCTAGGGAAAAACCAATGCACATGGTGTAAACAGACAGAAATAGGAAGCAAGAATGCCCTAAGAGACAGAGGGACCTGAAGGAACTCCAAAATTTTATGATATAGTAAGGATAAGAGTGGGACTGAGGAGTGGGGGCCAGTATTATTCCAGTTACCCCCATGAGCTGCAGTTGAAAATACAGGGCAGAGGCGAAATGATTGACTTTTTTTGAACATAGGAGCCACCGATTTGATTATTAACAACCTGAAGGGACTCTCGTCAAAGAACTCAATAATTGTGGTGAGAGTTATGGGAAGAAAAGTTACTAGGAATATTATTCAACCCATGGAGTGTTGAGTCAGTGACCTTACATCATTTCGTACTGCTCTGTCTAAAGACTTAGACAGTTAGCTCTCTAAAATGGAGTTCTGCTTCAGTACGTCGATGACTTGCTCGTAGCAAGCAATACTAAAGAAGAAACAGATTTAAACACTATCACCAGTCTTAACTTTATGACCAAGGCTGAGTACACAGTATTCAGACCTGAGGCCCAGATTTCCCAAGCCAAATTACCTTCCTGGGTTTCCGGATCTCTCAGGGAAAAGGAGAATTGCTCCCAGAGAGAAAAGAGGCTATTTGTGCAATCTCACCTCCCTGGTCCTGGAGGCAGCTCTGAGGATTCTGAGGAATGGCAGGTTTTTGCAGAATCTGGATTTCCAACTTTAGACTGATAGCCAAACCTTTATAGAAAGCAACTGAAGGAAAAGATCCAGATGCTTTTATTTGGACTGATGAACAACAAAAAGCCTTCCAGACAATTAAAGAAAAATTCCTGTCTGTCGGACCCCAGCCCTGGGTCTCCGCAGTCTAGCAAAACCTTTTGAATTGTTTGTCCATGAGAATCAAGGAATAGCCACAGGCATCCTAAACAAAAACTGGGGGACTGGTGTCTACATGTGGCCTGGAGACCACAATCAAGTGGAAAGGTTGTAAAAAAATGAACCAGACACTTAAAAGACTCATAGCAAAGGTTTGTCAAGAAGCAGAATTAACATGGATACTGGCTCTCCCTATAGCCTTGCTCAGGGTTAGGGCAGCTCCCAGAAGCAGTCTTAAATTAAGCCCTTTTGAATTAGTCCATGGAAAGCCCCTTCTGAAAAATCATGTGCTGATGAATGGTGACCATTGAATTATACTAGGTGAAAAAACTGTACAAGAGTATTTGTGTTCTTTCTCTGCTGTCCTTTATTCTCTCCCCAGATACGCCTTTGCCAGACAAGAACACTCTCCTGAGGTGACAGTCCACACATTTCAACCTGGAGATTGATTGCTGCTGTGTGCCTGGAAAACGAGCCTCTCCAGCCCAAGTGGAAAGGCCCCTGCAAAGTGCTTCTCATCACACATACCACGGCCAAACTGAAAGGACACAAGCCTTGGATTCACCACACCCAGCTAAAGACTGCACCCACTCCAGACCTCAACTCACCAACGACATCCTTGAAGGACAACTGGAACTGTGAAGCCTTACAGAACCTAAAATTTCTGTTCAAAAGTCTATGAAGTCTTTTTCGTTTTTATCTTTTTTCCTACCTCTAGCCTAAGCCTGGCATAATCCGTTGACCAATTTAGAAGGTGCTCTCCACAACCAAGGGAATATGGCTTATCGTCATATCCCTAAAGAGAAGGAGGGATTGGAGAGCAAGCACAACCAGCAGCTGCTCAGCCACTATCAAGCAAGACCTGCTCCTCCTGTTCATTGTCAGCAAGTCCTTCAATGATAGTGATGCATGTGGCTCAATTAGCAGTTGCTATGTCATTATCGCTATAGGATAGCTATGAGTTGGTAATTGACTCGATGGAAATGGGTTGTTGTTGTTTTGGGGTTTTATGCCATTATCAAAGGAAACCTGCTCCCTCCTGTCCATTGTCCTCAAAGGCCCTGAGCTCTGCGTGTGGCTAAGTTTCTGCCTTAAACAAGTCAAACCCAGTGTACTAGCCTCAAAATTGTCTTAAAGTAACTTAAGCTTCATTAAGACCTAATTGAATATTAAAATCTCTGCCCAGGGTGGGACTTATCTGTCATTTTCTGTACATATTGAAGTAAAAAAAATGTAATTTGTCTTACTGGGCCTGCACACCATGATACCCTATATAGTAGCCATGATGTTTATATTACTTCCATGTGGCCGATGGTATAAAAGATTCTGCCTTCTGTTTGGGCATCTAGATTTGAGATATACACCTCCTTGCTCCTTCCTGCACACTTGCGATAAACACTCTTCCTCCATCCTGTCTCCTCGTGGTCTCTTTATTGATGAGAAGTGACACCGGGCAGGACCTGCTTCGGTTAACACTGTAAAGGAGAGATTAGTCCAGGCATTCGGGTTGTTAGTGGCTTGTTGACATCACAGGCACAGATGAACAAGCACGGAGGATAGAAATCACCATAAACCAGATTTCTGTGCATGCAGAGCTTCCTGAGTAAATGAGCAACGAATGGACAGACTCTGTAAAGCCCCATGTCTGCCAGTCACTGGGCTGGGCTTCACCACCTTCTCTTATGCCGGAAATTAAAGGGCAAATTACACAGGGGAAAAGTGTTTCTAGACAGCATGGCATAGGTGATAATATTTTTATGAAAGTATTTGTAAAATGTGATAGGAAAAAAACCCAGTAGATAAATGTGAAAAGCGGAATGTGAACAAAATTCACAAAAGGAACAACATAAGTGGAGACCAAACATGTTTGAGTAGACGTAAAAATGTCAAATAAATTAGCATTCTCTATCAAAAGCTAATCTGTCCGTTCTACCAGAACCTTACAAGGGTTTATTATTTTTCACTTACTCATTTACATGTTAGATACTTACTGTGTTTCTCCTAAATGCAATAATGATTTATCCATAAAGTTATTATAGAGTATGATTTACAACATTAAAACATTATTTACGGTAGTTCAAAATTGGATCTATTACCATATCCAACTCTAAGAGAAAGGTTATTATAGTTATTAAATCTTAGAATATGTACCTAATAGGCTGTCATTAGAAATTATATTTATGAAGAATATGAAATGACAGAAATGGCTTGTAAGATGAGTTCAAAAACTGTACAGTCCAGTACCTGACTGTCTCAAGTTTCGTCTCAGCCTTGCTCCTTTGATTCCTGCCACATTTTTTTCTTTCCCTGGAGCATGCCAATCTCACTCCCACCTCACAGGCCTTTAGCCTGAAAATCCTATTCCCCCAAGTATTTGCACCTTATTCCTTCACTTTACCCATGCCCTTACTCAAATGCTACCTCTTCTCTGTTTACTCTGTCTAAATTCTCAGCCCTCCTGTCTCCTTCACCAATCCCTTTACCTCACTTTGCTTATCTTCACATCACTTATTATAATCTGTCCTTAAATTACACACACACACACACACACACACAGTTGTTGTTTGCTTATTTGATGTCTGTCTCCCAGACCAGCAGGAAAACTCATGAAGTCAGACTCTTCATTTACTTCCAGTGTTTCTAGTGCCTACAAATTTGCCTGGCACATAGTAGGAGCTTGATAGATACTTGTTTGATTTTTTCTTATTGAGTTGTAAGAGTTCTTCAAGTGTTAAGAATATTAACCTTTTCTGATATGTCCAGCTTATCATTTGACTTATATTTTTTATGTGCTTGTTTAAGTTCAACAGAGTCTTTTATTCAACAAATTCCTCTTTCACATAAAGATCCTATAAATATTCACTTATACTTTTGTGGTTTCCATTTTTACAAATTAACTTTTCAATTCATATGGAGTTTGTTAGCTTTTGGTGTCAGTTATGGAGTTTCTCCCCCACAAATGTAACCATTTCTCATTAATCCTTTATTGTGTAATGCTTATTATCTATCTGTTTATCCATCCATCCAAGCTGGGTCCCATTTGTGAGCTCCCATTACCACTATTTTTTATTAATTAAAATACTAGTACAAAAACCAGTTGCTGTTCAATCAACTTCAACTCATGGTGACTTTACATGTGTCAGGAGTAGAACTGTGACCCACAGATGTTTTCAATGGCTGATTTTTCAGAAGTAGATTGCCCAGCCTTTCTTCCGAGGTTCCTTGGGTTGACTCGAACCTCCAACCTTTCAGCTGGTAGCCAAGTGCTTTAACCATTTGCACTACTCAGGGACTGCTACTTTCTCATTTATTCTTTTAAATAAACTCTATAATCAAATTACTCACCAAGACAAAATATTCCTAAGAATTTTATTGAAATTGCTTTAAGTTTATATATTTAATCATGAATACTTATGATTTTTCCACATTGAGTTTGCTCATCTAGTCCTCTTTGAAGATTGTCAGTAAAGTTTTGTAGTTTTTTGGTAGATGTTCATTTTTTCTTAAGATTTTATTTCTTATTGTGTTAGATTAAAGGTGTCTGCAAATCCTTTGTCACTTCTCCCATCATCACTCTTCCCCTTGCTCTAGTCCTGTGACTTACTTGACCAATAGAATGCAGTGGAAGTAATGTTTTTGGACTTCTGAATTTAGGTCTGCACATGTGGAATAACATAACTAAAAAAAGAAATGTGGCCTTTTGATCCTGATTCTAAACTCCATCCAGTAGTTGACCTTTATTGTAATTGGTTGGTGGGCCCCATCCAGTCTGACCTTTACCATGATTGGCTGGGGAGGCCTCCCTCCCTAGTTGACCTAGAGATGGATTGGTTGGTGGACCGCCCGGTGACTGATAAAAGCCCTAGAACATGGAGATTAAGATGGTGCTTCCTGATCAGTGAGAGCCAGGAGAGGAGTGCGTCATGGGGACCTGTGCTATGAACCTCCCAGAACGAGTAAACCTGTAATGGCAACAGAAGCACTGGCTGTGATGGTACCAGAAGAAGCAGAGGTAAGGAGCAGACCCAGACAGTGTCAGCAGAGTGTAAAGACCACCCACATGGAGGCTGTTATTGTGTCTAATCCCAGTGGTCAGATCCTCACACTTGAGAGGGAGGACCTTGACCTGTCCCTCCTTCCTTGTTAGAGCAGGAAGAAACCTACTGCTGCCCACTGTTGACTCCTCCTCTTTCCCCTTTGTCACCCTATGTGCATTCTCTGTTGCTTAAAATAAAGTCTTGTTAATGTTCCTTTACATAAGTGTCATATGTCTTTGCTTTGTCAATTAAGTGTGGAGATACTATTGACTTGTATGAGTGGTGACATGGCTGGAAGGACTGACATCTGAATATGAAAAATGAGTTTTGAGTTCAAGTGATAGGAGCCCAGGGTAATGTGGGCTCATTGGAGGGTAGGCTAGGAGACTCATTCTTGCCCTTTGGATCTGCTGCTTCTCACCTACCTCTCTGACCATGGTGTTGTTCTTGTTGTTGTTAGGTGCCATCAAGTTAGTTTCAACTCACAGCGACCCTATGCACAACAAAATGAAACACTGCTCAGTCCTGCGCCATCCTCCTGATCATTGTTAAGCTTGAGCCCTTTGTTGCAGCCTCTGTCTGAATCCATCTCTTTGAGGGTCTTCCTCTTTTTCACTGACCCTCTACTTAACTATGCATGATGTCCTTCTCCAGGGACGGGTCTTTCCTGATAACATGTCCAAAGTATGTGACACAAAGTCTCACCATCCTTGCTTCTAAGGGGCATTCTGGCTGTACTTCTTCCAAGACAGATTTGTTCGTTCTTCTGGCGGTCCATGGTATAGTCAATATTCTTGACCAACACCAAAATTCAAAGGCATCAGTTCTTCTTCAGTCTTGCTTATTCACTATCCAGCTTTCCCATTCATATGACGCAATTGAAAACACCATGGCCTGGGTCAGGTGCTCCTCTGTCCTTAAAGTGACATCTTTTCCTTTGAGCACTTATAAGAGGTCTTTTACAGCCTATTGACCAATGCAATGCATAGTTTGATTTCCTGACCGCTGCTTCCACGGATGTTGATTATGGATCCAAGTAAAATGCAATCCTTGACAATGTTAGTCTTTTCTCCGTTTATCATAATGTTGCTTATTGGTCCAGTTGTCAGGATTTTTGTTTTCTTTGTGTTGAGGTGTAATCCATACTGAAGGCTGTCATCCTTGATCTTGTGGTGTGATTGATTACTTTTGTGTGGCCTTTCTAGTCATAATCTTGTAACTCCCACCCAAGTGATTGGGCGGGACTTTGTGACGGGGTAATTGTGGCCCACAAAAGGGGTTGGTCAGTTTTGCCATCCCTCCGGGTTTGAAATGAGCCACCCCAAAGGCGGGAAAGAGACAACCCCATCACCACCAAGGAAGAACAGCCAGGAGCCAGCATGTCCTTTGGACCCAGGATCCCTGCGTTAAGAAGCTCCTGGACCCCGGAGACAGAGAGAGAGCTGCAACCCTGAAAGAGGCAGAAAAGCTGTGGCAGGAGGGATTGGCAGAGAGACTGTGCAGTGGGCTTCCTGTCCCATGGAACGAGAAAGGTGAGTGCCTTTGAGCAGAGACCTAAGGCCAGGGAGAGGCGTGCCTGCAAGCATGGCTGGGAAGGGGCTATCCTGATGGAAGAACTGTATCCTGAGAATTCCTCAACCTGAATTGTAAACTGTTACTTCCCTAACAAACCCCATAACTGTGAGTGTAGTCTGTGAGTTCTGTGTGGCCATTGCAATGAATTATCAAACCCAGCGGAGAGGTAGAGATTGCCATGGGAGGGAAGGTTGGTGTCAGAGTTGATAAAGATGGTAGAGAGAGAAGGCATGTCTGGCCTCCATCTCATAGGAATCAGCCTTGGGCTGTTGATCTTGATTCTCCTTCCCCCTTGTGAAGTTAGAGGTGGTCAGACACTGCCTTTATGCCATTTTTACAGACCTTCGTCAGTAAGTGCTTCAAGTCATCTTCACTTTCAGCAAGCAAGGTTGTGTCATCTGCATATCGCAGGTTGTTAATGAGTCTTCCTCCAAACCTGATGCTGTGTTCATCTTCATATAGTCCAGCTTTTCTGATTATTTGCTCAGCATAGAGAGTGAACAAGTACGGTGAAAAGATGCAACCCTGACGCACTCTTTCTTGACTTTAAGCCACACAATATCCCCTTGTTCTGTTGGAACGACTGCCTCCTGATCTATGTACACAATTAAGTGTTCTGGAATTTCCATTCTTTCAATGTTATCCGTAATTAGTTATGATCCACACAGCTGAATGCTTTTGCATAGTCAATAAAACACAGGTAAACATCTTTCTGGTATTCTCTGCTTTCAGCCAAGATCCATCTGTCAACAGTGGTATCGCTCATTCCACATCCTCTCCTGAATCCAGCTTGAACTTCTGCCAGTTCCCTGTCAATGTACTGCTGCAACTGGTTTTGAATGATGTTGAAGAAAATTTTGCTTGTGTGTGATATTAATGATATTGTTTGTTAATTTCCGCATTCAGTTGGACCACCTTTCTTTGGAATGGACACAAATATGGATCTCTTCCAGTTGGTTGGCCAGCTAGCTGTCTTCCAAATTTCTTGGCATAGATGAGTGAGCACTTCCAGTGTTGCATGCCTTTGTCGAAACATCTCAATTGGTATTCCCTCAATTCCAGGAGCATTGTTTTTCACCACTGCCTTCGGTGCAACTTGGACTTCTTCCTTCAGTACCATCGGTTCTTGATTATATGCTACCTCCTGAAATGGTTGAACATCCACAGTTTTTTTGGTACAGTGATTCTGTATATTCCTTCTATCTTCTTTTAATGCTTCCTGCATCGTTTAATATTTTCCCCGTAGAATCCTTCAGTATTGCAGCTCAGGTGGGAATTTTTTCTTCAGTTCTTTCAGCTTGAGAAATGCCAAGTGTGTTCTTCCCTTTTAGTTTTCTAACTTCAGGTCTTTGCACGTGGCATTATAATACTCTACATTGTTTTATTGAGCCAGCCTTTGAAATCTTCTGTTCAGCTCTTTTACTTCATGATTTCTTCCTTTCGCTTTAGCTACTACGTGTGCAAGGGCACGTTTCTGAGTCTCTTCTCACATCCATTTTGGCCTTTTCTTTCTTTCCTGTCTTTTTAAATGAACTCTTGCTTTCTTCACGTATGATGTTCTTGATGTCATTCCACAACTCATCTGGTCTTCGGTTATTAATGTTCAATGCATCAAATCTATTCTTGAGATGATCTCTAAATTCAGGTGTGATCTACTCAAAGTCATACTTTGGCACTCGTGGACTTGTTCTAATTTTCTTTAACTTCAACTTGAACTTGCCTGTGGTGTGGTCACTAGGAAAACACACTCTGCATATTTCTTTGTTGACATTTTTGCTTTTAATTAAGACTTAGAAAATCACTCCTCTCACACCTGAACCTCACCTAGAGATTACAGACTTGGCACCAAGGCCCTGGGCTGAGGTGAAGAAGGGAAGAAAGCCTATTTGTGCTCTGTAATCAGTCAACACTCTAAGTCTAAGATGTGTCATATTCCTGAGCAATGCTTGTATTCATGTTTTCCCAAAACAGAAAGACTTGCTGAATACCTTTCTTCTCTCTTTCAGGAACACCTATAGCTGCTGGACCACCTCCCTTCTTGCCTTCTTGACAGTCCACTGCTTTTCGGCCTGTACTCACACACTTGTCCCTCTACCCAAGGAATATCGAGGTTTGGGTACTTGGCAATCCACTTCTGGGAGGTTCTGAAAGCCTGGGTACTAGACCAGCATCCCAGTGTACTGCCTCAAGGGAGCAAAGGGAAGAGCGAGGCTGGTACCTTGGGAAGGGAGAGCAGTGGGGGTGGGACTACTCTGAGAACACATGGGCTAAACTGCATATTGAGGAAGGAGCTCAGCCCCTCGGGTCAGATGGATCTGGGTCCAAGCCTTGACTCTGCTTTTGCTTAGCAGCCGAGCTCTTAACCACTGCGCCACCAGAGTTCCAACAAACCCTCAGGGGTAGACAATTTAGGAAATCTCCTAAGGTCAATTTCCAAAAACCAAGGACAAAAAGACACATACGAGAACTCGTTGCAACACAGAATATGGTGGGAAGAGCACAGAGGCGGGGAGACAAGCTGGCACTGGAATTCTGTCTCTGCTCTGGGCCAGCTCCACCTTCCTGTGCAAGTCGTTTCTTCTTGCTGAGCCTTCGTTTCCCAAAATGAGATCACAAACCCACTTTGGAAGTGCCTGAGCAAGGATTTGAGCCCGGGTCTCCTGGATTCCAGGGCTGGTTTTCCACACTACACTCTCCTGTTTCTTTTGCATACCTATATCATCCACTCACCCATTCACTGAGAAAATGTTTACTGAGCCCCCACATCATGCCAGGAACTGTGACTATAGCTGCAAACAAGACAGGAGAAGTCCCTGCCTTCATGGAACTTATGCCCTAGAAGAGAGAGACAAACAGATCATAAGTGCTCTGAAGGCAGTGGAATGGAGTGGGAGGAATGATGATGCAGTCAGGAAAGTCTGCTCTGAAAAGTTGACCTAAGAAGAGAGACTGGCAATGCAAAGAGCATGAAAAGCTAATTATGCAAAATGTTAAGCTTGTGGCTATCATGGAGTCCCTGGGTGGTATAAATGGTTACCATATTCGGTTGCTAAATAAAAGACTGGTGGTTTGAGTCCACCCAGATGCATCTTGGAAGAAAGGTCTGGTGATCTACTTCTGAACAATCAGCCACTGAAAACCTAATGGAACACAGTTCTACTTTGACACACATGGAGTCGCCACGATTCAGAATTGACTCAACAGCAGCTGGTTGGTTTAACCAGGTTCTTACTGTGTTTTCACTGTGGAGTAAGACTGTGTTTTGGATATTCCTAAAGTCAGCTCATAAATTGTGTGTACATGGAAACGGGGCTATTTTTTCTTTCTCCCTGAAGAGCTTCTTATTTAATCTTGTCTCATAATAAGAACATGGTTCCTCCATCTTGGCCCTATGGAGAGGCCTGAGTGAAGAGGCCTGGCCAGTTCATCGCTTTCCTCCAGATGGACAAGCATGCCACCATATGGACCGGCATCATGCTGAGCACATGCTGTGACCATGAAGGCAACTGATGTCTGCTCATCCCTCTGCAGACAAACAGACCTGGGATCAAGTCCCCTTTCCACTTTCTTTGATGGGTGACCTTGGGCAAAATCTTTTTTTTCAAAATGGGATATGTTTATTAAGTCATATTTATATAGTATAGTATGGTATGATCTCACATATATGAAGTATCTAGAATAGGCAAATACACAGAGACAAAAGTAGCTGGGCTGCAGAGAAGGAAGAATGGGGAGTTCTTGCTTAATGGATACTGAGTTTCTATATTTGGTAACAAAAAAGTTTTGGAGGTAAAGACAAGACTTACTGGCCTGACAGAGACTGGAGAAATCCCTAGAATATGGCCCCCAGACACCTTTTTTAGCTCAGTAATGAAGTCACTCCTGAGGCTCACCATTCAGCCAAAGATTATACAGGTCCATAAAACAAAACAAGACTAAAGGGGCACACCACACCAGGGGCAAGAACTAGAAGGCAGGAGGGGACAGGAAAGCTGGTAATAGGGAACCCAGGGTCTAGAAGGGACAGTGTTGACATGTCGTAGAGTTGTTAACCATTGTCCCAAAACAATATGTGTAAAACTGTTTAATGAGAAGCTAGTTTGTTTTGTAAACCTTCATCTAAAGTACAATAAAAAAAACGAAATTTTGGAGGCGGATGGTGGTGGTTGTTGCACAACATTATAAATGTAGTTACACTATGTTGTACACTTAAAAATAGTTAAAGTGGCCATTTTTGTGGTATATATATTTTTACAACAGTAAAACTTCAAAATTGTGTATACGTGTGTGTGTGTATTCCAAGCTTTTTATTTTCTACTGGACATTTTTATTTGCAAATCAAATAACATGTATGTCCATTTCTGAACTTCCTAACATACCTACCAACTAAAAATTTAAAGGACTAGAAAGTAATAACACTTATAATAATTCTCTAACTCTGATCAGAATTTTTGGGTGTGAGAAACTTGATAAAACTAAGAAGCCTAAAAACTCTCCTTGACGTTTCTTTTGTCCATTGTCCCTGAGAAGCCATTGTCAGAGAGAATTGAACAATGCCTACAAAACCTGAATAGGTGACTACCCATACCCCATACCCATTACCATTGAGTCAATTCAGGCCCATAGGACAGAGTAGAACTGCCGCATAGGGTTTCCGGTGTTGTAAATCTTTACGGAAACCGACTATCACATCTTTCTCCCACAGAGCAGCTAGTCTTTTGCAGCAGATTTGCCCATGCAATAATCATTTGATTTCTTGATTGATACTCCATGGGTGTTGATTGAGGATTTAAGTAAAACGAAATCCTTGACAACAGCAATGTTTTCTCCTTTTATTATGATGTAGCTTATTGGTCCAGTTGTGAGCATGTTTGTTTTCTTTATGTTGAGATGCAATCCATACTGAAGTCTTTGGTCTGCATCAGTAAGTGCTCTTCACTTTCAGCAAGCAAGACTGTGTCATCTGCATATCACAGGTTGTTAATGAGTCTTCCTCCAATCCTGGTGCTGTGTTCTTCTTCATATAGTCAAGGCTTCTCAGATTATTTGCTCAGCGTATAGAATGAGTAAGTATGGTAAAGGATACAACCCTGACACACACCTTTCTTGATTTTAAATCATGCAATATCCCCTTGTTCCGTTTGAACAACTGCCTTTTGGTCTGTGTACAGGTTCCTCATGGGCACAATTAAGTGTTCTGGAATTCCCATTCTTCACAATGTTATCCACAATGTGTTGTGGTCCACACAGTCGAACGGCTTTGCATAGTCAATAAAACACAGGGAAACAACTTTCTGGCATTCTCTGCTTTCAGTCAAGGTCCATCTGACATCAACAATGATATCCCTTGTTCCAAGTCCTCTTCTGAATCTGACTGAATTTCTGGCGATTCCCTGTCAATGTACTGCTGCAACTGTTTTTGAATTATATTCAACAAAAATTTACTTGCATGGGATACTAATGATGTTATTTGAAAATTTCAGCATTCTGTTGGATCACTTTTCTTTCTTTATAAAATGTTTGTGCAGTGTTTCAGCAGAAATTCATTATTTCTTATAAAAAAATCCCTGTCGTTAGTGATAGACAGGTATACAGATCTCTTCCAGTCGGTTGACCAGGTAGCTGTCTTCCAAATTTCTTAGCATAGATGAGTAAGTACTTCCAGCATTGCATCCATTTGTTGAAACATCTTGACTGGTATTCCATCAATTTTTGGAGCCTTGTTTTTTAACCAGTGCCTTCAAGGCAGCTTGGACTTCTTCCCTCAGTATCTTCAGTTCTTGATCGTATGCTACCTCCTGAAATGGTTGAATGTCGAACAATTCTTTTTGATACAGTGCTTCTGTGTATTTCTTCCACCTGCTTTTGATGTTTCCTTCCTTGTTTAAATTTGCCAATAGAATCCTTTAATATTGTAACATAAGGCTTGAATTTTTTCTTCAATTCCTTCAGCTTGAGAAATGCTGAGTGTATTCTTTCCTTTTGATTTTCTAACTCCATGTCTTTGCACATTTCATTATAATACTCTACTTTGTCTTCTTAAGCTGCCTTTTGAATTCTTCTGTTCAGCTCTTTTACTTCATCATTTCTTCCTTCAGTTTAGCTACTCTGCGTTCAAGAGCAAGTTTCAGAGTCTCTTCTGATATCCATTTTGCTCTATTTTCTCTTTCCTGTCTTTTTAATGACCTTTTGCTTTCTCCATGTATGATGTCCTTAATGACATCCCACAACGTGCCTGGTCTTTCATCATTAGCGTTCAATGCCAGTGGTGTCACTAGGGGGTTGGGGGTTGGGAGGGTTTGGGGGGGGTGCAGTCCACACCAGATGACACTGTCAGAGAGAGTGACACCAAAATGACTATAAAATTTTTGTGCTGTTTCAGCAGAAATTTGTTATTTCTTATAAAACTATCCCTGTAGTTAGTTATAACAACAAAAATATTTTTTGTAAACCCAGTTGAAATGTAGCAATATACCTATAAGACTAAAACTCTATGCTAATTTACTTTTTGAACCTTCTAATGCACTCTGGTCAGAGCTGTCATTATTACCAATTACAATGTTGCTTCAAATCATGTGGTTTCATCTGCACGCCCAACAAGCACAGGTTGTTGTTTTCGTTGCTGCCTGTGTTTTTGTACTCATGGATTTTGTCAAATTTTCTGGTATTTTATCTACAATATTGTAGTAATTAGTGTTTGTGAACCCATGTCAAATAACTCTTCTGAGAATGAAGTAGTAATTAGGGAAAAGAAGGATAAAAATAAAAAAAGGCTTCTGCTAGTTGTTTATGTCACTGCTATTGGCATTACATTTAGTGTTATATGAGAATTGCAATTTACAAGTAACAGCAGTACAAAAGACTTTACTTAGGATTCTGTATGATCTGGTATGGGAGGAGGGCCATGGAGGGTCAACACCATGAGTTATCCCACTGAGCAACACCAACCCTAGTGACATCACTGTTTAGTCCGTCAAGTCTGTTCTTGAGACGGCCTCTAAATTCAGGTGGTATATACTCAAGGTAGTACTTTGGCTCTGCTGGACTTGTTTTAATTTTTTTCAGGTTCAGCTTGAACTTGCATAGGAGCAATTGACGGTCTGTTCTTCAGACGGCCTCTGGCCTTGTTCTGACTGACAATATTGAGCTTCTCCATCATCACTTTCCACAGATGTAGTCAATTTGTAGTCAATTAATTCATTGATGCTCCTTACTTACCAAGTCCTCATTCCATGACTCTCATAGCCCCCAGACTCAGAGCCCCTCCAGAGGCTGTTGCACTCGAGCTCTGGACCAGGGACCCTGGGACCTGTCACAATCAGAGTCTCATGTTAGGCAGAAACAGAGAAACTTATCTGTCCTCCCACTGGACCGCTTCAGCCAGGCATCCCTAAAAATGGAGAGCAAGACAGAGGTGTTAGGAAGTTGAGCCCAGCTCTCCTTCCGTCTAGTAAGAGAACAAACTCCAGAATTCCTTTTATGCTGGGGTCAACAGGCTGAGACTAGAAGAGGAGGCCCCAGCATGAGAACCCAGGAGTTCCAGAACAGGGCTTGCAGCCTGGAAAGGAAGGCTGTGGTATGATGTGGGCACAGGGAAGGAGGCGGCTCCAGGTACAGCCCTGCATGCTGGTTGCCACCCTGTCACCATGTTGGGCTTCTTGCTCTGATGCCTGTTAGGAGAACCTTCTTCAGTGAGGATTAGTGCCCAGGACTTCCTAGAAAAGCTCAGTGAGCAGGGCAGATGAGTCACGGTGCAGGCAATCCATGTAGAGAAATAAGGGTAGATGCAGCCAAATTAGGACACAATTGCCTCCTTTTTGGGACGGTGTAAATAGATAACAGCAATGGAGAAACTGGAGACACAGTTGGATCTGGGCCCTGGGCCAACACTGGGTGCTGCTGGCCTGTTCTTGAGGGGTCTATAGGGTGATAACAACTAGGAAACCAGCCTCTGGCCCTGATCCATTTCCTTCTTCTCCCTGCTAACTGAACACCTCCCAGAACACCTGGGGAGCTCTTCCTGGCCTTTCCCAGCCCCACTTTCTCCCTGGAGTGACTGGGGATACACAAGAAACTTGGGGAAGCACAGCCCTAGTTGTGGGTCCTCAAGATGCAGAGCTCTGTGGACATCTCCACCATGGCTAGACCTCTGTCCTCACCCTCCCCACTTACTGTACAGGTGACTGGAGACTGGGCCCCAGGGCTGGGGGCTGGAGAGCACAGGACCCACTTTCCTCCCCTTGTCCAACGACCCCAGCACCTCTCAGCCCGCTCTGTCTCCCACCTAACAGTCAGGGTCCAGGACTCAGTCTGCACTGATTCAGCCAACTGCAATTTCTGCCACTGTGAGACAGTCACCTGCTCCTGTGGTGGAAGCAGCACCAAAATTAGACAGTGACGTGGATATAAGTTCTAACAGTTACCTGGTAGTGCTCCTAAAACAGTAATCCATCAAAGCCAAATTCTGCCCTCAGGAATCCTGGCCTGATCCACTGGCTACTCTTTTATCAATACCACAGTATCTTAGTTCCTGTAGATTTATGGTAATCTCATCCTCAGCTAATGAAAGACCTCCAAATTTGTTATTTTATTTTAAATTTGTTTTGAATATTCCAGGTCTTTACATTTTCCCAAAAATTTTTAAATGAACATGTGAAAACATTTTAAAAACCTGCTGATATTTTCACTGGAATTTAACTGAAGCTATAAATCAGTGTGGGGAGAATTGACATCTTAACAACATTGAGATTTCTGATCCATGAACAAGGTATGAACTATGCTAAGTTAGGTCTTCTTTTCTTTCTCTTAGGAATGTTCTGTAGTTTTCATTGTGGAGGTTTGCATATACTTTGATAAATCTAACCATAGGTATATAATTTTGAATTTTACTGCAAATGTTACTTTGCTAGTTTCAGTGTCCAATTGTCCATTGCTAGAATATGGAAATACAATTATTTTTTTCATTATTGACCTGGTACCCTATTATGCTGCTAAAATTGGAAGTTGGTTCTATTAACGTTTTAGAGATTCCTTAGGATTTTAAACTGAAATGATCATGCCATCTAGAATAATCTTCTTTCATTTGAAAGAAATTTTAGAATTTCTTTTATTGTTTATCTTAAATAAATTGAATGTCTTTATTTCACTTACCCTTTAGAATGACATCTACTCAGAATAAAATTACAATTTGATACTTTTTGGTACTTAAAGTTGTGTGCTCTGATTTCCATCACTTCAGTAGATGTGTGTTTTTACATCTTGGTTGTAGACGTGTCCCTTTCCCGACTCAGGCTTCCTTTAAGTTATTCAGTGATTTTTCATTGCTGTGCCTAGATGTCTTCTCCTTTATATTTATTCTTCCCTCAGTTTTGTTTAAAGTGATCAACTACTAACTGAATGGTCAGCAGTTGGAAACCACTAGCAGCTTCGAGGGAGAAAGATGTGGCAGTCTGCTTCCATAGAAGCTTACAGCTTTGCAAACCTTATGAGGTTCCTGTGAGTTGGAATCGACTCAGAGAAAGTAGGTTTTGTTTGGTCAGTTTTGTTAATCTTAGTCCCTGAGTGTAGGCCTGAGACAGTAGGATCTTCCCTCTTTTTCATCTCCAGGGGTCTCTAAAATGCTTCCTGCACGGCAGACAAGTCTTCTCTGTCAGGTGGAGCAGGATCAGGCACTCTGGGCCATGTTGGGTGCAAGACTCTCCCTTCTCTTCTGAAATGAGTCCTTTTATCCTTTGTTAGCTGGTGGGGTTCCTGGACAACTGAGGACATGACTATTGGACACAATTTTTGCTAGTAGGGTAGGTAGGACTCAGAGTTATTAATCTAAACGTATAAACTTCAATTCCTTTCTGATTATTTCTCTGTTATCATATAATCATTATATGGATTTTCTATTTTTATTTTTTCTGGATTGAGTGTCTTTGAAGAAATATGCCTTAAATTGAAGGGGTTTATTAAGTATGAGAAATTTACTTTGGGACTGGTGAGCATCTCAAGGATATTAAAAGCCTCCTCCATAGTAGCTAAGCCTGAGAATACATCTAAGGTGTGAATAAAGACCATGATGTCATCCCAAGTATATTTCTACATGTGAGGTTATTTGGTTGGTCATGTTGCCCTCAGGTTGTTCTCATATGCATTGAAGACTATAATAGATTCAAAATGAATTTTTCCTCACGGCTCCGGAGTGACCTCTAAGAAGATTGAGGGGAGCTCCAGCTTAGCTGTGGATGGTGGGACTCAGAGGCTAAGGGGGCTATACTTGGTTTGGGCCCTTTTCATCCTTACCTGTCTTACCTTCTGCAGAGATGACAGGTCTCGAGACACCAGGAGTATTCTCTCTCTCTCTTTCCTTGCCCCAAACAATGCATGTATATGAAGCAATTTGCACACAATCATGGATCCCTAAAATCTATCTAGTAATTCATGGATCACAGACCAAGAATCTTTGAACTAAATGACCATCATTCATTCATTCAACAACTATTGCTGATGGCCTGCTGTAGTATTTGGCCTTCCAACTATAATGTTTTATAAAGTGAGATGACACAGGAGCGTGTTTCAGATACGGCTTTGAACCTCTTACAATCACTTCTACCAATGACAGTCCACTGCCAGTGAACAGGAAAACATCCCAGAGTACACGAAGCCTGGGAGAACAATTCTGAAGTCCTGGAAGATGAGCCCATTTGTGGGAGAAGCTTATTTTTATGGTTTTGGACCACATAATCCTTAATTTGTATATATTATTTCAAGATGTTCGGTAAAGGGATTCATGGTATAATGTGGTTGACAAGTTTATTATGTTGAACGTTGACTTAAATTTTTAAAAACACAGTAAAGTATAAGAGTTCTTTCTTCACAGAGGCTATTTCTAAAATAGTGGTGTTAAATGTAACATGGACAAACATTTAAGGACAATCCATGGGGACCCCATGATATGCACAAGGCACCATGGAGAAGCCTGGTGTCTGATGGATAATATCAAAATCCATTTGTTGATGAAGCTGTAGGTGCAGTTAGACACGACCCTGCATGTATATGACTGGGACGTTAAAGAACAAGAAATAAACTAATATAACTAATAACTAAATGTAAATTGCTATATCTGGAACCATATCCCCATGAAAATAAATGAATATAAAATAACATGGAATTTCGTAACTATAAAACTAAATGACTCAAGTGTAAATTACAGAAAAAAGCAGGATGATTGAAATAAACAAGAAGAAATTAAACTTATTATTCTAAGAAGAAAATATTTATAAATAAATGTAAATAAGAATACAATACTAACTAAAAGGTAATAACAATGAACACTCGGTCATCTCCTGCTCTGCCCAGAGAGATGCAGTTTCCAGCTCAGCCAAAACCTCATGCAGTTTGCAGTCAGAAACTCTGCTGTTTCATCAGCCTGGGACACTGGGTCAGGTGGATTATGCCACCATTTACTTGTAGGTAAGATGGCCTGACACTCCCAACTCACAGGGGCTGTGGTAAGGCTCCCAAAAGAGAATGCGCCATGTGCTGAGAACTCAGGGATGAGTAAGGGGGGAACCTTTTTCCCAAGTCCCAGGATCCTGGTTCCTGACCCACGGGCCCAGGCTCACTCACATCCAGAAAATCTGGCAAAGCAGTGCCCAGCATCACCAGGTCTGTGAGGTACACTCCCAGGTAGGGCATGGTGCCCTGGAGGACACCCTGTAACATTGGGGTGGGGGTGGGGATGAGCACACACTCTCAGGTATCTGCAAAAGGCCCATTCCCTGAAATTCCTCAACCTTACACTTTTGGCCCTACACAGCAGGCTCCCACTTAGAGAACCCTGGGGACCCTTAGCCACCTCCACTTGAGTCTCCATTCCCAGCTTCATAGACCCTGAATTCCCCCTAATCATTTTGAGGGATCACCTTTTGGCAACTCACAAACCTTATGTGGTCCCTCGCCCCTCCCCACTCCCAAATGCCCCCTGAAGCCAGCTCTTCAGGCCTTAACTCTGGTGGCTATAATTTGCTCCCCAAGATACTAGCAGGTCCAGACATGTCCCTTCTAGGACCCACAGAAGGTCATGTCCAGTGGACACATTTCAGGCACTGAGGCCCCAGGAGGAAAGGGCCTGAGGAGGAGGGGCCCCTCCTCTCCTGACTTGGAGCCAGCTCCTCCTGGTCCCTTCCCTGGCCTCGACTCACTCACCTTCTGCTGCTGCATCTTCTGGGCCCTCTTGGGGATCATATTCAGGGTGGCAAACTTGGAGATCCCCTTCTGTCATAGTCAAGGATGAACCAGTGAGGACATCCTCCTATGGCCACTTTACTTCTCCTGCACCCTTGTTTGGGCCTTGGACAGCTGACCGGAGTCAGCTGGTACATTACTACTGCCACCTCCAGTGTGCTCTGATTTTAGAGTCAAACCCCAACTCAACACTCACTGGAAAAGCCTCCCCTGAGCCTTTTTCCTCACCTGGAAAGTGTGGTGGGAATTCCCCACACCCCATTGGGTCTCCAGAAGACCCAATCCTATATCACTATTATTATTGTTGTTCTTGCCATCACCCTTTCCCTGGTGGAGCTCTGCATAAGCTCATGAACATACTTTTTCTTCCTAACCCTCTTCATCACCCTATGATGTGGGCCACAGCATCCTCACTCTTCCATTTTGCAGATGAGAAAATAGAGGCCCTAACAGGGGCAGCAATGTGTCCAGGGTCTCACAAGGAGTCAGAGAAGAAGGACAGGTCCTTTCTCCCAGCAGGAGGCCCTGGGTCAGCTGCCTTCAACTCACCCCCCACCACTGACTAGGGGACTGCCTTCCTGGCTTCTTGTTGTGAGGTTGAGTCCCAGCTGGACTGAGCTGTGGAGGGAATGGACAGGGTGATTCATTCAGAAAGCCTGCTCCAGCCCCACTGGAGTCTCTGCTCCCAAGGTATTGCCAAAGGCTTTACCTTCACAAGGAGCCCTCAGAAACTCCCCTGTGGAAAACTCTGTCCCCATCAGCTATGGAATGGGCTTCCCAAAGGTCATTTCTGACTAGTCTGGTAGAAGTTGTCAGGAGCAATGTGCGGTGACACTTTGCTTCCTCTTTTAGGTGGAAGCTTTAGAGGTAGATTCTGGATTCGTGTCTCTAGACACTTCTCATAAGACATCTGGCCATATGTCATTGCTAAGGAGACCCCATGATGAGAATCTTGAGTGTGGGATTGATGAGCGGTGTCTGCTGTATGGAAGGGGTGGCAGGAGTCCCAGAAGGTATACACATCTGTCTCCCAGGTCGAGCCATTTGGACTCAAGGCAGGGGGCCATGAGGTCCACAGGACTCCCCTGCAGTCTTCATCCCTGGTGCAAGGAGGGTGCCCGCCCCTTGTGTATGCTGTGCAGACAGAAGGAACAGCAGAGCTGTCTGTTTGAGGACAGGTTGTGCTGCACTTTGGAAGGAAGGACCCCTGTCTACCCAGTTAACTAACAGCCCAGAGGAGCTGAATCCAATCATTAGGGCCCAGCTTGGAAGCCAGAGACATTCTGTCAGCTCATCAAGCCCTCCTACAACGGAATAGCCTCCTACACTACATCTCATGACCAGGGGTGTCCTGCTCTGACACTACTCCCCACTTGCCCATTGACCAAACGGATCCCTCTTCCTCTTACTGCACTCAAGACAAGACTGGAATTTTTCACACAAACTTTCAAAGTGAAACTGATAAAACTCCACCCACCCTGTCCCTCTCCATCCCCTGCCTCCAGTTTACCTTAATGGGCAGGTCCCTGATTAGTGTGTCCTTGTTCTTACGCAGCTTCTTAAAGGTCTGGGAGCTGTGGCTAAGGGGATGGGAAAGAAGGAGGGAGAAATCTGGGGATGCAGAGAGAGGTATGAGTTAAATCTTTTTTGTTTGAGGGTCCAAAGTATAAACTATTGGGGTGAGTGATTTACAAACTGGGTTCCTCTGACCCCACAAAGTCTCTCTGGGACTGGGGTGGTGAGGTCTCGGGGTGGTGAGGTCTCAGGTTGGTGCAACAAGGATCCCAAATCCCTTTTCCACTGAACAGCTAGATTTTCCCAGTTTTGATTTCAACTGGACAGAGTTATGGGGATTTGAAGTGAACACTGGACAGTCAGTAGTTTGACTCCATCCTGTATCTGACAGATCAGGAAATAGAGTTCTGACACTGAACTGCTGACCTGAGGACACATGGAGGCTTCAAGACCCTGTCCAGCAGTTCCTGCCCCCAGGCCTTCTCCCAGCAGGTCCCAGGCTCACTGAGGTGGCAATTCTTATTCTTGTGTGAAGTCCCAGGTCTACTCTGATGCTGCTATTGGAGAGGAATGCCCACCTGGACACTTCTCCCCAACTGTCTTTCAAACGATCGATTGAAGTGCTCTTCAAAGCAGACAGAATAGCATGTAGTGAGGAGACATTCCAGTGGATCAGACACTCCCGGGAGAGGAAAAAGAATGAGCCATGAGGTGGAGGCTTGGACCTACACCTGCTGCAGCCTCAGTCTATCTTAGCTGACATCTCCTCCCTCAATGAGACAGACACTCACAGAGCCCCTGCAGGGCACACCTGGACCCACAGGACAAGGATTACAGGGAGGATTATTTTAGCTCAACCTGATGATGGAGTTTAGGTAGGAATGAGTGCCCCCCAATGGCACAAGCAAGTTAAGGCCAGAGTGCCACTGCACAGGAGGGGACTAGGGTCTGTGTAGAGGCTTCAGCCACAGACCCCAATCCTGAGAACTGACCCAAGAGAAGAGGGAGTTCCCAGGACTGGGTGAGGTGGTCCCCTGGGCTCACCCACAGCCTGCCCTGGCCACTTCGATCCAGTGCTCCACCACTCTGGCCCTGTCTGGGGCCTTCATGCTCCTGTTCCCCAGCCAGGTGGTGATTACACAGTGGATCACCTATTAAACTGTGTTACTGTGGCACGGACGGTGGGCACCAGGTGTTCCTTGCCCTTCTTTTTCCTCTGGGAACAGATGGAGCCTAGGCAGTCATAGGGCACCACCTTCTTGAACAGCTCCTGGAGAGGAGAAGTGTCACTTGACATTCCCCACCCCAGCTCAGAGCCCATAGTCCCACAGTGCTAGGCCAGGGCCCATTGGTCTGAGCTGGAGCTCTGGAAGCTGAGGATGTGGCTGAAGCCCTGTGTGTCTTGGATTTGTTCTCTCCCATTGTGTACACCAAGCAAAGGAGTGAGTCAGGGGTCACTGCTGGCAGGGAAGAGAGCACAGTATTGTCACCAGTGCCATCCTCACTAACAAAGCACCCCAAGGTGGCTCTAGCCTGCACATGCCAAGATAGCACCTTCTGCCCATCTTGATAAGCCCTTTTGTTCTGTTGTCCCATTCAGAGGCACATTCTCTCTGGGCGTTACAACTACAGCCTTGTTTGGAAGTTTACCATAGAGCATTGTATGCATTAAGTGCCTAATTAGTACTGAAGTTTGTGAGGAACCCTGGTGGTCCACCCATGAACCAAGTGTCCATCAGGGAGTAACATTTAGCCTTTTAAGGAGCCATCCCCTGCTAAGTTGAGTATTTGTCCTATCTCATTGACTCTTCACAGTGACTGTATGCAGCAGGATGGGTCGGTAGTCTGTGTCTGCTATCCATATGTGGACAGCAGCCCAGGAGTTTAAGAAACTTGTCCAAGTCCCATGCTTGGTAAGTGGTGGAGCTGGGATTTGGATGCAGATCACTGAATCCAGATCAGGGAAAGACAAGTCTTGGGCATCAAATTCCAGATGAAGGTCTGCCCTAGGCCCACCCCGCCAGCCCAGCCGCTGACCATATCCACCATCGTTAATTGTTCTGTCACCAGCTTGGGAGGGAATTACAAGATGTTCAGCTTCTCCTCCTGTCTCAGCTCATGCATTGTGCTCACAAGTGAGGGGCAGGAAGGCTCTGGTGTTGGAGCTGGCACTGGCCCAAGCTCTGGTGTAACTGCTGGGGCTCGTGATGGAGCTGGTTCTGGAGCTGCCAGAGGAGCTGCCTCCAGCTCTAGAGCTGCCACTAAAGCTGATGATGGAGCTGTGTGTAGCTCTAGACCAGGTCCTGGAGCTGGAAAGAGGGAAAGTTTCACCAATAGAAATGACTTTCCATATGCTTTTCCAAATATAGAAACCATGCCACTGCCTTTGTGAGCAGCCCCAGTTCAAGAACTCCTCTTCCAGGAAGCCTTCTCAGATTGCAGTCCACAAGATGAGTGATCTGAGGCTAGTCCTTGCTCCACTCCCAACCAAAACTTGGGCGCTTCTTCCTTGTGTACCCAGCCAGTCCCCCAGCCCACATGCTCTTGTACACCCTCCCTCATTCTGCCTCACCCTCTGGCTCTGCCTCATCCTCTGGCTCTGCCTCATCCTCTGGCTCTGCCTCAGTGGGCTCTGGGTGCTCCATGTGTGCCAGGAGAAGACGGGCACATTGCTCCAGCTCTGATCCGGGCATATTGAGCCCTGTGTAGTCAACCAGCAGCCAGAGGCAGGGCAAATCTGGGAGCTCATAGAAATCTTCCAGGTATTGGTTCACCCAGAGGCCCAGGATGGAGGAGATGGCACTAGAGGCAAGTGGGTGGACAGCACCGTCAGATGCCTGGCCTTTCCTTCCATGCATCCCTCAATGCGATCTCTGTGGGAAGTTGGCCTACTTGCCAGGTCCTGCCTGTTCAGAGGCCAGGCCCACCCCAGCGTCCCCCAGCCCCACTCCTTCTGTATGGGCAGTAGCAGCCTGGTCTCCATGCAGGGGGCTGGAAAACAGCCTGCATCATACGGAGCTCTGAATCCACAGTCTGACCAACTGTCCCCTTCTACAGGAAGCCTGACCTATTCTGTGTGTCACCCCTGGACCCTCCTTCCTGGATGGTAAACACCAGGAGGGAGGGGGTTTGGGTCCTCTGTTCATTGCTCTGTGCTGACACACAGTAGGTGCTCCATAAATGTATGATGGATGAGGGAACAATGGAGTCTGTCCTCAGGCCCCCGTCTTCCAAAGGCCCTCATGACAGCTCCATCTCTAGTTTGTACACCCACATGCTGCCTTATTCTCCCCATTCCATTTGTGGTCCCATCTCACATTGACACTGTGTTCCCAAAGGGCAGGGTTGCAGCCTGCCCCAGCCCCACATGCAGCTGTCACACAGCCCTGAGGTCTGAGCCAGGTTGGGCAGCAGGTTAGACACTACACCTGTTCTGGCCCCCAGGGTGGTGGTGTGATGGGGGCAAGCTGAGTTGAAAAGGGGATGGGGCAGGGATGGGTCTTCTCAGGTTCCCTTTCTAAGCCTGCTGCCCACCTACTCCAGCAGACCCTCTGTACCCCATCCTCAGCTTTTTGAATCTTTTCCTGTTGCAGGGGGTGTCCACAAACTTCAGCCCTCTAGTGGGAATCATAAGATTAATGAGACCCAGGATTCTGCCCAGCATTTCCCCAGCCGCAGCTCCCTCCGCTCTTCCCACTGGTCTGTAAAGACAGGAACCCCTCCTGCTTGATGCCAAGTCCACTTACTTTTTTATTTGGTCCTGGGGTCCACCATTCCTGAGGATGTATCCATACCTAGAAGAAGCCATGAGTGTTTCACAACAAAGTCCTGTGTACATACCAGCTTGTGAAGTCTACGGTTTCTGTCTGATACACGACTAGAAAGTAAGCTCTGGAAGGCAGGGTTTGTGTCTGCTTTGCTCAAGCAATGATGCTAAGTGACTAGAATATACCTGCAAATGGTGGGTGTTTAACATACTTTTGAAAAATTAATGAGCTACTGTCTGTAGCTTCCCAGTTATCTGAGTAGGCCAGTTGATCTCCCCTCTTAGGGGATCCTTACTCCAGTGACAAGGACCCCAAGGGGGAATCTCAACCCTCATTTCTAAATGGGGAAGCAGTTTTTGCTGGGATCTTTTGTCAGTGAGGGCTGAGGCAGAGAGCTTTCTCATGGAGGAGAGGAACATGAATCAATAAGAACAACTACAGCCTCTCCAGTAGCACTCAGAATTCACTTCACATGCCCATCCCACTTAGTCCTTACAATAGCCCTATACTGGGGATCCTTTCACTTTCCCACTTTTAGGAGGAGCAAACGAAACTTGGAGAGACAAAGTGACATTCCCAAGATGCATAACTAGTATGTGGCATAGTCGCCACTGTGCTGTAGAAGGGGCAGGCACTTACTTTTTGAAAAGGACTTCTAAGACCTGTTTGGTGGTCCCAAAGGACCGGTAAGTGGACAGAAAGGTAGAGATGTAGGAAGTGTCATTGTCCTGGAAGGCAGGCACCAGGGGCTCCACTAAATTTTTGATTGTAGATACTTTATAGATCCGGACTGAGGACTTCCTATGCAGGCTCGGCACTGACTCATTTTCACGCTGGAGGTGAGACAAAGAAGGAACATACATTGTGGTGCGGCACCAGGAATAACTAGGAGGCCAGGGGTTGGAGCACACACAGGGAATCCCTGAGCCATAATACCATTATCATCGTTTTCATCATCACAACTCCCCTCACAAATCTTCCCAGATCACGTGACTTCTTCAGCAATTCTTCTCTGTCCCCCATAGACCTCTTTTCCCAATGGATCCAGCCTCATTCTGACCACTTTCTGTCTTATTACTTAGGTCTGTATTTCCTACCTGCCTACCTAACTGATACTCCATGAGGGTAATGGCTGTGCAGCCTAGGGCCTGGTATGGTTGTGGAGGGGTGCGATATCACCCAGGTGGGATCACAGTGGTGGCCAGGCATGGACTGACCTTCCCTGGTCCACTCTGCCTGTCAGTTGGCCTGAGGGTTTGGGGATGAGGGCAGAGCCAATGTCCAAATCTTTGAAAAATGTTCTCACTCTGTGACTTCCTGAGTCTATAGTCTCTGGAAGTCAATAAACAGTGAGAAAACATTTTGCTGTCTTGAGTTTCGTTACCCAAGTGAGATGGGTAGGAAGTTTTCTCTAGAATGTGGGTGCCTGGTTACGAGAGTTCCAAGTTCTGTTGGGATTATCATCAAGGAAGTGTGGTCACTTCCTGTGTCTCCCTACTTTGGCCTACTCCTTGAAATAGACTTTCCCAAAGGACCCAGAGGGTTTCACACTCCTCTCCCATGACATCTCTATATCTCTAGACAGATAAGACAACACCATGCTTCCTATAGCCTTTCAAGAAACTTAGGTGCACCCAGTGTCCCAGCTTTGAATAGACTTATCTGGTTTCAACCCTGGCTTCTGCCTCTCACCAGTGATGTGACTCTTGACCACTTAGTGTGCCTGTGAGGGCTCCCCACTCCCCCAATCTGTACAATGGGGATAATGCTAGCCTCTCTTTTCTAGGGACATCATCAGGTGTTTGTGAAGTAATATGTATAAAACCCATGGACTGATGTCATGTGTAGCTAGTGCACAAACTTTGAGTTAAAAAAAAAAAATATGAGAAGTGGTAGGAAGCAGTGTGGAGTATAAATCAAACCAGGGCTGGGTTCTGAGGATATGATACTGGGAAAGCTGCTTCTGCTGTTGGTTTCATTTCCCTATTTGCACCATGAGGAGGATGAACATAAATAAAAATGACACACCATCACCCTTAGGCATAAAAGCCCCCAGAAACTTGCATTGTGTTTAGAATCAGATCCAATTTCCTCATCTCAGACTGCACACTGGCTCCCAGTGATCTGGCCTCCTGCACACACATCCCTGTGTATTGCCCACTTGTTAAGTGCAGAGTGGAATCAACGACTGCCTTCTAAAGAATAGAACAGGGTAAAATATATGGGATTTTATTCTAGCACTCTCTTTCTCTTGTTCTCTCTCTCTCTCACCTTACTCTGGAGAGCAGCTGCAATAGTATGAACTGCCCTGTGGAGAAGTCCATGTAGCAAAGAACAAAGGGAGGGCCCTGGCCAACAGTCAGAGAGGAGTCGAGGCCCTTAATCCAACAGTTCACCAAATCCTGCCAAGAGCATGTGAAGGAGCTTAGAAGTGGATCCTTCCCCAGTCAAGTTTTGGTTGAGACCACAGCCCTAGCCTCCTGATAGACCTTGAGACAGAGGCACCAGCTAGGCCATGCCCTAATTCTTGATCCACAGAAACTGTGAGATATTTTGTTTGTTGCTTTGATCCACTAAGTTTTGGGGTAACTTTGTCACAGACCAATACATAAATGCAGGCTACCAGGCCACAGGACCTGGCTCTGCCCTCCTCTTCTTCCCACCCCCTCATCCCAAACTCACTGGGGACACCCTGGACACCATTGGTCCTTCTTCTCTGGACAAACTCACTCATGCCTCTGAGTCTCTACTCCAGTTATGCCTTCTCCCTGGCACCCTGTCCCCAGCCTTGTGCAGCACTGGCACCCTCTTGCCATTCTGATTGCTGCATAATATCACCTCAGTGTGCCCTTTCAGACCTTCCCACCTAGTAGCCCCCCAGACCTCCCTCTCAGCAGCCTGCTGTATTCTCGCTATCGCACTTGCTCTTTACTTTCACATGTGTTCACATGCTTTGTCCATCTCCCCCTCCTGACTGTGAGCTCTTGCAGGGCTGGGACCATGTCAGTCATGTTCAGCACTGCACCTAGTGCACAATATGGGTGAGTATTCAGAGCCTAGTTGAGGAATGAATATATGAGATGACCTCTGACCAGCTCAGATTGTAGAGGTGGATCTTAAAGCAGGTGCAAGTTGGGTCTGAGTCAGGCAGACTGGCAGAATGACCTCTGGATGACTCTTTGCTTTTTTTCACTCCAGCAAAGCTCATGATTACCTCTGGGAGAAGGGTCTACCGCTCCCTGGTGGCCAGTGCTGGCACTGCAGTCCCAGGCAGAGAAAGCACAAAACGAAACATACACCTTGTTCAGGTGTCATCAGGACAGCTTTTCTCCAAGATCTCAGGGGGGCAAATGAGTGGGACTCATAGACTCCAAGGTCGGGATGACGGTCTTTGAAACTTCCCTTGCCACCTTCTTTGTCTCAACTGGCCTTGGCTGTCCAGTTCACATAGGATGCATTTTCAACACAGCCAGAGCAGTAACCCTGACCCCTCATCTAAAGTAGGACCCTGAGGTTCCAACAAGGATTGGTCTTGGACCTGGAATCTGGACTCATGTTATGGTGCTCTCATGCTCTGCTCTACCCAAGCCCTACGTTCTCCAGCTCCAAGCCTCTCTGTTCAGATTGACCTCCAGGGACTAGAAAGCATTTTCCAAGGCCCCCAGTGTGCAGTGGGTCATCGATGGAGAACGAAGGCAAGTAGACAGTTTGCTAAGTCTGTGAAGCCCATGGATTTACCCATTCTAGAACGCAGTTACAGAGGTGAAAAGTGAGGCCTTGCCTCCTGTGGCCCCCTTCACGCTAGTGGGGGCTTATCCTAGTTCTAGGTTCCCATAGTTTGGGCTGCAGACACCCACTCATCTCGAGCCTGTCCTGGGGTGCCTCAGCCCAGGCAGACCCTTGGGGACCTCTGCAATTCCCTGCCATGAGCCCAGTCTCTCCACATCCCCCCATGCTATGGTCCTGAGGACCCATTGCTAGGAGACTTCATGCCACTGTCCATGGCATAGATTCCTCCCATCTCTCTTCCTACACCCTTGTCAGGTCTTTGGTGTCTGCTCCCCAACTGACCCCACCTCCATGGCCCCCACCTGTGAGTTCAGTGTTTGTGCCTGTGAGCATGTGGGGATGCTGACAGGAAAAGCTCCCAGCATGGCAAGAGGTGGGGCAGCAGACCCCCACATCTTAGGGACTCTCACTGCCAAAGCCAGCCCCAGGGGCAGAGGTTGAGGCCTGCACTAGGAGGCTAGAAATCTTCCTGATCCTCTCGATCTGCCCAGCTTGTGTGCTGTGGGTCATTGCCTAGATCTTTCTGGGCTTTATTTTCCCAGTTGTACAGTGAGGAGGTAGGGGTGGAGCACAGTAAGTGCACTCACAGCAAGGACCCGGTGCCAGCTCCCTTCACTCTGGATGGGGTGGTGGCTACTTGCAGTGAGTGCTGGTGAGCAAGCCTCCCTAACACAAGTGGACACTGGAGGACATTTCATTGAGCTGCCACACCTTATGTCCAAGACCATGCATGCACATAGGGCCCTGTGTGGGCCTGGGCACAGTGCATGGATGTGACTCCAGCTTGCTCACAGGTGCTCACATAATGCACCAAAGTCTCCACTTGCTCAGCAGATGCCACACATTCTCTGATAACTCTGCTACCTCCTCTGTGCTCCTATGCACCCTGGGGCCCTGGTGCCACTTGCAATTCACACAGGCTGATGGGCACTGGAAGTTGGGCATGGAGGATCTGGGAATGCTAGAGCCGCTGAGTAGCTCCTCTCTCCACTGCCCACACTCTTCCTCTGATGCCTCCTACAGAGCCAACCTGGTGGACTGAAGGGGTTGGGGTACTAAAGCAGGAAATAGTAGGTGCATCAGGGCAGATGAGAAGTTCAGACCATCCCTCTGCTTCCTCCTTCTACCCCCTCACCCCCTGTACTTGCTGACAGGACCCTGGGAACCTGAGGTCCAGCCTGTCCAGCCCAAGCCCTGGCTGGTGGATGAGGGGACAGAAGGGAGCCCAGGCAGAGGCGACTGGACCACTGGAAATGATCAAGTGTAGGGGGGTAGTTATTGTTGCTGGAGAGGCCCTCCTGGGCACTCAGTGATTTCACCCCATTTTACAGATGAGCAACTAGCACCACCGGCACCTAAGGCCACGCGGCTGTAAGGAACCAAGCCCAACCTCGAACATGGGACTCAAAATCACTGCTCTTGACATGACTGATGCCCATGCTCATGATCAGAGGCCTTGTGCTGAGCTGAATGTGCCCAGTCTGGGTAGACCTCCTGATGTTCAAGTACCGGGAACCTTCATGTAACCTGTTACAATCCCCAACACATCCTCATGAGGCTGGAATCACTGACCCCATTTTGTAACAGAGGAAACTGAGTCTCTGAGAAGTGACTGCATAAGCTTGCCTGTTATAGGGCTGTAACGTGGCCTAGCTGTGGTTTTAACTCTTGTCCTGACCCCAAAGGTTGTGTTTGAACAAGAGCCTGGAGGAGCAGACCTCTGAGTCCAGCCTTGAAGGTGAGTCCAACATGAAGGGGTGGCTACAGAAAGGGCACTTTAGACATGAGGATCTGGGGTGGGTAGGACATGGTGTAGTCCAGGGTGAAGAGAGTGGTGGTGAGGCTGGAGTGCACAGTGGGCAGGCATGGTAGGGGAGGCATCCAGACCAGTTAACACAGGGCTCTAAACGTTATGTCAGGAGAAGGAGTCAGGGTCACTTCAGGATGAGGGTGAGCAGGGGGCATGATTCAGCTAAGCATGTCCTTGCAAAGTCATTGCCCATCCCAGAAGACTTTTCAGGAAACTCATGACAGGAAATCGAATAGAATGAGGACATTGAACACTAGAAAAACGCAGCACTCTCCACCCCATATTGATGGATGAAACCAGGAAGTCTAAGTATTACTAACAAGCTCCAGTGCCTGACAAGGTTGAGAAAGGCAGAAAGAAAAGAAAGGGGAAAGTGTGTGCAATTTGTGGGACGACCTCCCTCCTCGTAACATTAAAATGGAAACTTAATGAAGATGTGTCCTCATTGCTATTGCTAGTTTACCAGGGTTGGTCCAAATAAGGTCTTTAATTCCAAAAATCTTTGTTATATGTATTTCCATTATGGTAAAAAAGTTGGAGATCATTCTTCTAAAGGTTCCTCAAGTTCTGGAAATGGTGATGATTTATAGAGTAAAGGAATGGTAAGATGAATTTTTCTTATTACAGAAAATAATCTCCACTTGCCACATAAAGGATGGAATTAGAAATTCAAGATATGAGTATTTGTAGTGGCGTAAATGGTATGTTTTCAGTTGAATTGCAGTGCATGTGAGTCAATAGGAAAGTTTTATTTAGAATATATGTTATAATATTTTAACATTGTATACCCAACTTTAAAGGCTATGCATTCGTTTGCAGTTCTAACCAGAATTTCCTTTTTTGTTTTTGGATTCAGAAAGCAAAGATACTGATGCAGCTGTAGCACAAAAAGACAAGATTGCTGGTGCCCTAAAGGAAAATATTTTGTAAAGTTCAGATGTGTGTGACAGTCAGAGCCCAGAAGTACAGTTTTCTCTTTCTGGACAGCTAGAGGAGCTAGCAATTTGGGATTTCTGTTTGAAGCTGCTGATTTTCGACAACGCTTCCCCAATCCTTGGTTTCTCCTCTTTAGATCTTTTAAGATTTTATGTCTTTCTTTTCCATTTCTACACTGGACAGCTAACTACTACTTCCCCTTACAGTCATTACTACACAGTTATTGTTAGATGCTTTTCCTTGCAGCAAAATGAGCAAAATCTAAAAGTCTAGTCAAGACTCTTTTGATTTAGTATGGCTTGATAAAATTTGAATTTTAAGTTTGTACTTTCTCAGGAGAAATCATGCTATAAATAGGTTTTGAATCCACACTCAACCCCTGAAAATCCATTTAGCCCATAAGCTACCCTCTGGTATGTCATAATTGGTAGGTAGTTTCTAACATAATTGTTAAGTGCCCTTTTAGAAGAAAAATATAAGAGAATACATTTAACACTTTGAGGGTAAAGAAAGGTTTCTTAAACAGGACACAAAAAGCATAAAAATTTTAGCTACCTGCTATGGATAGTTCACCTGACTCCTTGGGCTCATAAAGCTGGTTGCCAAATCATCATCATCATCTCATCATTATCATCCTTCATATATGTAGAAAAATTACCATTTAAAAGCACTCTTCCCACTACCCCTTTCATTCTGTCTGTAAAAAGGTGCTAAAGAGGAGGAAACTGAGGTTCAGAGAAATGAAATGACTCTTACCACAGGGGCACACAGCCACAAAGGGACAGAGATGGGATTTGAGCTCCCAGGGTCCCCAAGTACTCGCCTTCGCCACCTTTTAGCACCCTGACTTCTTGGTCCAGAACCAGCTCATAGTGGAAGCACAGACCACAAGGTCTCTAACAGATCCTGGGAGGGCTCCTTCTCTGCAAGACCAGGCTGCCCCTTGGACTTAATTCTCTCTTTCTCTGCCCACCTCTTTTAAAGGTTCACCTCCTAGCCTTTCTCCAGCATACTTAGGGACTCATAAGCAGAAGGAGACAGTGAAGAAGCAGAGAGGAATTTATTCTCTTCTCCTTGAGGTGAAGAGAGGTCTGAGGGTCCCACAGCTGCATATTGCTCCTCCCTCCTGGGATGCCTTAAGCTGTGTTGCCAGCCCTCCTGCCACTTCCATCCTGCCCTCTTGAAGTTTGGAAACAGAAATTGAGATTTGAGAGCTGGAATCTTCTCTTTCTGTGTAAAACTACCAGAAAAAATGGCCGTGAGATAGGGACCACATGCTCCCCATGGGCCTCCCCACAGGATCTCAGCCTGGGAATCTCCCAGAGTGTCCTGGAGCTAGCCTCTCCCCATTCCTTTTTTCTGCTACATGGGGAGGAAACCCTAACCTGGATTGTGTCTGCCACTGGGGTCAGGTGGTGCTTTTTTAGGGTGAGGTGATGTGCTAGTCTTGGAATCAACCTGACATTCCCAGGTTTGACTGAGCTCTTTATCTTCCAAGAGCAACAACACACACAACCTTATTATTTGTTTTGTTTTTTCTTATAAGAGCAATTCATATTCAATGTGCAAAATTTAGAAAGTGCAGATTTACCAAATGGAGAAAATGAAAACCATCCCTAATTCCATCAGCAAGAGAACCTCACTGTTCAGGTTTAGATGGACTTCCTTCTAGTCTTATTTCCTCCAATATCCCACAGGAAAGAGGGTGGAGGCTCATATGTGAGCAATTCCAAAGTCTTTCATGGGGAGGGAACGGTTTTCTCAGTGACTTCATTTTGCAAAGCAGAAGACAGTTTGGAGAAGACCTTGATTATAAAAGTTCTCCATTAATGTGCGTTTTTGAAGTCTAATGTCACCGTAGAAAATCAGCAAAACAAGTGGCAGAGAAATTTAACTCAGATTTAGCAATTAAGCTTGGGATGCTGAGCTTGTATTTCCATGTGTTGGTTGGTGTTGTAAATAACTGTTTTAGCTCTTTTTAAGAGAGGAAACCCATGTTGATATGGTGAACACATACACCTGCAGGATGAATAAGAAAAGGTCCTAATGCCACATAAATGTGTTCCTGCAGCTGGTCATGAACTTCCAGATTCAAAAAAACTGTCTCTCCCACTGCCTATATGAAAGTGAAGATGAGGGACACTGAAAAACTGGCCTAAAAGACTCTAAGATTGCTTTTGGGATGAGAAAAACACTGATGTTGGAGATGCCTGTAAAGAGTTTGCATGAAAATATTTTTCGGAATCTGAATGTGGAAAAGTGTAATACCTACATGTTTGCTCAAATTGTACATCATTTAAATATGTAGTGGCATCTAAAGTAATAAATGAAATTTTGTAAGTAAATATTTTATTTCTCTGAGTGTTTCTTTAATCAGGACAATCCCAGCAATTATTTTTATTGTCTCCTTGGAAACATTTTTTTTATTACTGCATTGCAAAAATTCACTTAGATTTGGGGTTGTCTTGTATTTGAGCATATGTCATGGGTCTATTTACATAATTTTAATTGGTGAATTGTGTGCATACTCTTTAGTAATCTACTTTTCTCTTTAGTTAGTATATTATACATATATTACCACACCAATAAATAGCCGCCTACATCATATTTTTAAACAATAGTGTAGTTTATATTAAAAATAATCGAACACTTGCCTACTTTTCTATATTTGTTTTTATAAACCACATGCTATGAAAAGCCTTAACATAGTTGACCAGACTCTAGAGCTCTAGCCCTTGCTCAGCTCGGCTGCTTCGTCTTTGAAAACTATCCCTCTTCTGTTAGGACCTGTGCCCCTCCTCCATGCCAAGGCTTGTCCCACTCGGTTTGGCTGTCCCTTCTTCAGGGGACCCTCCCCAAACCTCAGACAGCAGCGCCTGCACCTCCCTTTTCTGAAACTCCTCCTTATCACTGGGCAGCTTGCACATTAGGCTGGGGACAAGAACAGCACCTGTCTTCTCAGAAGTGGTCCTCCAGCCCTGGCAGCTGTATTTGGTGGCCCACACTGACCCACACCAGGCCCACTGGAGCCTCTCTCCCAAGGGACTAGGCTTTGACATTCATGGATACTGGCCTGTCTGTACCAGACACTTGAAAGAAGGGTGTGTAAACTTGGGAGCTGAGAATGGCATCTACTCCAATGGGCACTGCAGAGGGCATTTGGCAACAAGAATAAAAAGAAGCAGAAATGAGAGAAATGCAGGACAAGAAAGTGATGAAGAGAAAGAGGGAGGACAGACATTTATAGAGGAAGACCAAAGGACACACACACACACATACACACACACACACACACACTCATAGAAACGCCCCTAGAGAGAGACAGAGACACACCCACAGACAAACAGAACAGGAGAGGGGGTAGGAGGGTGGGAAAGAAGAGAAGACAGAGCCTGAGCAGAAACAAAGGGTGTGGCAGGAGAGAAGCTGTCCTGGGTCTTGACCACTCCCAGCTCCTCACTCAACTCCTCCTTGGCCAGCTGCTTTTCTTGTTCTTAGGCTCCAGGTCAAGCCTGAAGTACCATGACCAGTCCCTCCTCTGTGCCCACATTAGTCCGTGGGGGCTTCTGCTCCTGTCTAGGGGAGTGGGTGGCATCTTCTCTGCTTTCTTTTTTGCCCAGGACAGATATGTAGATATTGTAATTACTGTAATCTTACCATTGGGAGTAACTGGGTAAAGGATAACGGGAAACTTTGTAACATTTCTTAAAATGGCATGTGAATCTACAAATATCTCAAAAAAAAAGTATATATATGTACATATGTGTGTGTGTGAGTGGGTGTAGAGAGCGAGAGAGAGGAGGGTGTAGAGAGAGAGAGGCATCGCATCTGTGGCAGTATCAGTCACTCAGTTTTTTCTCAGAAAGAAGCACCTCAGTGCAGTGAGATCAAGATTTATCAAATGGGGTTAATTTGAATATTCTTCCAGCTTTGTCCTCTTCAATTATACAATGAGGGGTCCTGCCTGCTCATATTACTCAGACTACCCCTGCTCGGGGGTCCTGCTTATTGTATCAGCTACGTCTTCATGCATTGATTTGTTAGTGCTTCCAAAAGGCCAGTTCCCTCAGCTTCCAGGTCCCAGGATTGTAGGAAGATTTCAGGTGAGTACGCCTGTAAAGCACTCAGCACAGAGTCTGGCATATATAAGTGATGTATTAATGTTAGGTTTAATTTGTCTCCAAATTGCAAGCCAGCTTGATTCGCAGTTCAATCTCAAGGCATTTTATCAACACTCAGTTTTCCAAAAACGGCTCCGAATCCACTCCATCAATGTCCTATGCTTAACTAAGGATAAGAATTTTAATAATAACATATTTTTCTGGTGCATCACCATATGCCAGGCACTGCATTAGGCCTTCTTTGCAGACTTTATCTCATTGAAATGAAGTGTTTGTCTAAGTCTTGAGGGGAAAGTGTGGTGTGTTGCTGCCCTCACCCCTCTTCCACTAGCACTCAGTGCCAGGCAGAGGCAGCAGAGGGTGGAGTCATTTCAGGACTTCACAGCAGGGACTCAGTACCTGTGGTACCTTGGACACCTGGGATCTAGTGAGCGGCATGTGCCTGGGGCATCTTGTGGTAGGTGATATTCATGTTACTGAAGATTGAACAAATCTTTATGACAAATCCAGAATGTGTCTTGTCTGCAATTGGATTTGATTACTTGTGGAAGATACTCCAAGCCCGGGGAATTTTAATAGACACATGCCTGTGAAATTCACTGCACCCTGTATTGAAGCTTTCATGACCATTTGATAGTTTGCCTGCAGATTGCTCTAATCAGCATTTATGTCCTTTGTATATAGGTTAGAAGTGGATTCAGATTGGCAAATAGCCTTTCAGAACAATGTTGGATTTTTTTAATTTAAATTTTATGCTAATGTCTCTGTCTCTTTTGTCCTCCATGCCAACCATGGATGGAGAGTCATTCTAACATCTATGAAATGGAACTTTCATATCTTAGCTATCTAACTGGTAATGTGGAAGATTCAATGTGTCATGATTGCAAAACGTTTTGGTTCTTCCAAAAGTTGTGGTATGGAAAAAGAAATGGTTAATGGGGTTGTTTTACCTTTGGCCTCTTCTTGGTGGGTGGAGCAATAATAACTAATACATTTGGGTGTCACTTTCATTTTCAGGGTACAGATTTATGTGATCAAGCTTGCTTTCCATTTGATAACCTCCCTGTGTTACCCTCTCCCTGGGTTGTGAAAACTCTTCTCTGACACTTGTGGATATGTCTTTTTTAAAATTTAGATGCCTTTTCTGTACTAAAATATGAAAATCCTCCTGGAAATTTCTGTGTAAGCTCATACCTAGAATGTTAAGTAATAGAATCTCTCAGAGTTTTCAGTGTCCTGGTTCAGATCCTTTAAAATGAGAGAGCACTATTCTATACTCCCTTCTGAGAGCTTACTTTGTATTTTAAAAATTGTAATAGCTTTATTGAGATATAATTCACATACCATACAACTCACACCTTTAAAGTGTACAGCTCACTGGTTTTTGGTATATTCACTGTCTTAGTTTCCTAGTGCTGCTGCAATAGAAACACCACAAATGGGGGCTCTAGAGAACAGATATTTATTTGCCACAGTTCAGGAAGGTAGAAATTGCAGGTCAGAGCGTGGCTTTAGTGGGAGGTCCTTCTCTGTCTATTTCAGCTTCTAGTAGATGGCAATCTTTGGAGTTCCTGGGCTTGTAGATTCATCTGTCTCCATCATCATCATATAGGGTTGGTCTCTCCTCTCCCTCATTTGTACTTCCTTGCTCTGTGTCTATGCTGCTCCTTACAACTCAGAACTGATTATGTTTAGGACATAGCCTACACTGATAGGGCCTCGTTAACATAACAGAGGAAACCTTATTTCCAAATGGGATAACACCCATAGCTATGGGGGTTAGAATTCCAACACTTATTTGGGGGGAGGGCAGGACACAATTCAATCCCTAAAACTCACATAATTCTACAAACTTCATCACCATCAATTTCAGAACTTATCATCATTCCTCCCAGAAGAAACACCTTACCCATTAGCCAGCACTCCAGCATTCAAGGCCAAGGGAGCCACTAATCTCCTTTCTGTCTCTATGGAATTGCTTATTTGGAACATTTCATATAAATGGAATCGTACAATATATGGCCTTTTGTGTCTGGCTTCTTTCACTCAACATATTGTTTTTAAGGTTCATCCGTGCCGTAGCATATGTCGCTACTTCATTTCCTTTTCATAGCCGAATATTATTCTACTGTAAAAACTATATTGCATTTTATTTATCCAGTAATCAGATGATAGACACGTGAGTTGTTTCCACTTTCTGGCTCTTATGAATAATGCTGCTAGAAGCATTCATGTACAAGTATTTGTGTGGACGTATGTTTTCATTTCTCTTGTTTGGATACCTAGGAGTGGAATTTTGGGGCCATATCGTAACTCTACATTTCACTAATAGAGAATCTGACTTTTTCAAAGTGGCTGCATCTTTTTTTATTGCCACCAGTGGTATATTTGGGTTCTTTTTTTTATTGCCACCAGTGGTATATTTGGGTTCTTTTTTCTCCAAATCCTCGACAATACTTGTTATTATCTGTCTTTTTTATTATAGCCATCCGGATGAATGTGAAGTGTTATCTCATTGTGGTTTTGATTCGCATAATGTTGCCTGATGGCAAATAATGTCAAACACATTTTCATTGTGGTTATTTTCCGTCCATGTACCCATTTCAGTGAAAAGTCTGCTCATAACTTTTACCCATTTTCTAATGTGATCTTATGTTTTCTGACTGCTGTTTCACACACACACACACATGCACACACAATATAAATATAAAACATTTAAAGTGTGTGTGTGTGAGTGTGTGTGTGTGTTCCAGATGTGAGATCTTTTTCACATCTGTGGTTTGAAAATATTTTTCTCTCCATCTATAGCTTGTCTTTCCATCCTCTTAAAGGTCTTTCTCAGATGAAAAGTTTTACATTTTTAAGAAGATCAATTTATCAATTTTTATCTTTTATTGCATATGGATCTCACTCTGTGCTCTCTCCATCAGAGGAAAACGTCCTCTCCACAGCGAAAATTCTTCTCCAGCCTCGACTGACACATCCATTGACTCTTCTCGCACTCTCACAACAATGCCACATGCATTCCAGCATTAATGTCAAACCTGACCACCTTGCACCCTCCTCATGGCTATCACCCTGTCCAAGCCACCATGGACTCTCCCTGGACCATTGTGATGGCCTCCTGTCTGGTCTTCCTGCTGCCCTGCTTGCTCCTGCAGGCTGTTCTCAATCAGAAGCCGGAATGATCTCCTTAAAATGCAAGTCAGCTCAAGGCCCTCTGTACTCACTGTTCAAAATCCCCCTCTCCATTCTCAACTCAGTAAAATCCAAACTTCTTACATTGGCCTGCAAGGCCCTCTATGATCTGTGCCCCATGTTCCCCTCTGTCCCCATCTCCTGCATTCCCCTGGCTAATACCATTCCTGCAGCATTACCTTACTCAGTGCCCCCTGTAGACACCAGACATGCTTCTGCTCTGTGTGTCGCTGTTTCCTCTGCCTGGAATGCTCTTACCTCAGATGTCTGCATGGCTCTCTCTATCACCTCCTTCAAGCTTTGCTCACAGTCACGTTCTGATGAGGCCTATCCTGCCCAACCTGTTGAAAATCAAACCCATGCTGCTTCCTGCCCCCAATCTCTTTATCTCCATAGTTTGCTTTTGAACCTTAGTATTACCTTCTAACATAACAAAAGAAATACTTACGTTTGTTATACATGTTCTTTTCCCTCCAATAGAATGGACACTCCACCAGGGTTGGAATTTGTCTGAGATTTTCTCTTGATTCCTGTACAAAGGACAGTGCCTGAAACATACCATGTGCTCAATGCAAATGTCAAGTGAACTAGTAACTGACTCCATCACCTGCCTGCCTGTTGCACAGGCATCTTTCAATTTCTAATGTTGAATTTAACGTTATCCCAAAGATATTTTAAATCCATATATCTAAGCCAGAACTGCTTCAGTCTACCGATGATTCTTATTTGCTTTCAAGAAAACGCTGAAATTCCACATGGTATGTATCTTAGTAAGGGTTCTCACAGGAACAGACTCAGATATAGAAACAGATATATGACATCTTTTCATGTGCTTAACCAAAAAACCAAACCTGTTGCTGTTGAGTCAATTTTGACTCATTGCAACCCTATAGGACAGAGTAGAACTGCCCCATAGAGTTTCCAAGGAGTGGCTGGTGGGTTCAAACTGCCAACCTCTTGGTTAGCAGCTGTAGCTCTTAACCACTGTGTCACCAGGGTTCCTTTCATGTGCTTATACTCACTGAAACCCATATACCCATTACAGTGAAATGTCAGTCCATATCTTTAACCCATATTCTAATTTGATGTTTTATATTTACATATTCCCCCACACAGCATAAGCAGCCTGGGAAGACACTGCTTTCCACTGGTGTGCTTGTGCTTTACCCTGAACTTCTTTGTGATGTTTGTTTCTAGAGTTGTCATGACTTCCTACCTTGAATGGTGGAGTTCACCTTCCTCTGCTCCTAGGATCCTGCACCTGAGGTTGCTTGTGTGGGAAGAGGATGAAAATTCATTCCTATCGCTCTTCGCTAGGAAGCTAGAGATCAGGACAATTGGCTATTTAATACAAAAGTTTCCCCAACTGGGGGAAACGGAGGGGACATCTCTGTTGACAGATGTGGTCACACCAGCTATTAGTCACCAGGCCTACAACCTATTCGGCTGCAGGCTGGAGACCTCTGGTGGTCTGTGTGGCATGTCGCCATGGGGGTCTGAGTCTTGTCCTGTGGTAGATTTCCATCGGGTGAGGGGCATCTCCTCCACAGGGATACCTGCAGGTCTTGTTATTATTTCCATTACAGTATTATTGGTACTAGGCTCTTTAATAAAAAGCACATTGGAATTCAATGAAGAACGGAATAATGAACCAAGCTTGGGGAATTAGGAAAGGCCTCAGGGAGGAGGTGATGTATGAATGGAATCTTTCACAAATAATGTAAATTTGTTGCAGAAAAATCAGAAAATAGAGATTCACATGAAGGAGAAAATAAAATCACTCAAGTATCAGTATGGGTTCATCCAGGAGACAGAAACCACACATTGTTTTAAACAGGAGAAGTTTAATTTAAAGAATTATTGAAAGATAAGTAAAGCAGTATTGAAGAAGAAGAATAAAGAAGAAGGACTCGCACCACCTGACCTCAGATCCTACTATACAGCTACGGTAGTCAAAATAGCCTTGTACTGGTACAACAACAAATACATTGACCAATGGAACAGAATTGAGAACCCAGATGTAAATCCATCTACCTATGGTCACCGGATCTTCAACAAGGGCCCAAAGTCCCCCATGGGGAAAAGGCATTCTTTTTAACAAATGGTGCTGGCAAAACTGGATGTCCAGCTGCAAAAACATGAAACAGGACCCATACCTCATGCCACACACAAAAACTAATTCAAAATGGATCAAAGACCTAAATATAAAATCAAGAACTATAAAGATTATAGAAGAAAATATAGAATCAACTCTAGAGGCCCTAATACATGGCATTAATGGGATACAAACCATAACTAAAAACATACAAACTAGAGAAGATGAGATAGATAACTGGAATCTTCAAACATTAAAGACTTATGCTCATCAAAAGACCTCACCGAAAGAGTAGAAAGAGAACCTACAGACTGGCAAAAATTTTTGGCTATTAACTACTCTGACAAAGTTCTAATATCTAAAATCTACAGGAAAATCCAACACCACTACAACAAAAAGACAATCTAATTATAAAATGGGCAAAAGAAATGAACAGACAATTCACCAAAGAAGACATTCAAGCAGCTAACAGACACATGAGGAAATGTTCACAATCACTAGCCACTGCAAAAAAAAACCCTTGTGGTAGAGTCAATTCTGACTCATAGCAACCCTAAAGAACAGAGAAGAACAGCCCCATAGGGTTTCCAAGGAGCACCTGGTGGATTCAAATTGCTGACCTTTTGGTTAGCAGACCTAGCCATTCAAGAAATGCGAATCAAAACTACAGTGAGATACCATCTCACCCTAACAAGGCTAGCATTAATCCAAAACACACAAAATAATAAATGTTGGAGAGGTTGTGGAGAGACTGGAGTACTTATGCACTGCTGGTGGGAATGTAAGATGGTACAACCACTTTGGAAATTGATCTGGCGCTTCCTTAAAAAGCTAGAAATAGAAATACCATATGCTCCAGGAATCCCACTCCTAGGAATATATCCTAGAGAAATAAGAGCAGTCACACGAATAGACATAGGCACACCTATGTTCATTGCAGCATTGTTCACAATAGCAAAAAGACGACAACAACCTAGATGCCCATCAACAGATGAATGGATAAACAAACTATGGTACATACACACAATGGAGTACTACACAACAATATAGAACAATGATGAATCTACGAAGCATCTCACAACATGGATGAATCTGCAGGGCATTATGATGAGTGATGTAAGTCAATCACAAAAGGACAAATATTGTATGAGACCACTATTATAAAAACTCATGGAAAGGTTTACACACGAGAAGAAACAATCTTTGACGGTTAGAGGGAAGGGAGGGGTGAGGATGGAAAAACACTAAATAGACAATAGACAAGTGGTAACTTTGGTGAAGGGTAAGAAATTACACAGTACTGGGGAAGCCAGCACAACTTGTTCAAGGCAAGGTCATGGAAGCTCCATAGACACATCTAAACTCCCTGAAGGACTAAATTACTGGGCTGAGGGCTTTGGGGACCATCGTCTTTGGGAACATCTAGCTCAACCGGCACAACATAGTTTATGAAGAAAATGTTCTACATTCTACTTTGGTGAGTAGCGTCTGGGGTCTTAAAAGCTTATGAGTGGCCATCTAAGATACTCCATTGATCTCATCCCTTCAGGAGCAAGAGAGAATGAAGAAAACAAGGTACAAGGGAAAGATTAGTCCAAAGGACTAATGGACCACAATTACCACAGCCTCCACCAGACTGAGGCCAGTACAAGTAGATGGTGCCCGGCTACCACCACTGACTGCTCTGACAGGGATCACAACAGAGGGTCTCAGACAGAGCTGGAGAAAAATGTAGACCAAAATTCTAAGTCACAGAAAAAGACCAGACTTCCTGGCCTGACAGAGATTGGACAAACCTGAGAGTATAGCCCCTGGACACCCTTTTAGCTTAGTAATGAAGTCACTCCCGAGGTTCACCCTTCAGCCAAAGATTAGACAGCCCCATAAAATAAAACGAGACTAATGGGGCACAAAGCCCAAGGACAAGGACTAGAAAGCAGGAGGGGACAGACAGGAAAGCTGGTAATAGGGAATCCAAAGTCCAGAAGGGAGAGTGTTGACATGTCATGCAGTTGGTAACCAATATCACAAAACAATATGTGTTCTAAGTGTTTAATGAGAAGCTAGTTTGTTCTGTAAACCTTCATCTAAAGCACAAAACAAACAAAAAAAGAGAATTACTGAGCTACAGTAGGAGAGTAACTGTGAGATATAAGTAGAACTTTAAAGGATAGTCCTAACAGAGATACACAAGGAAGGAAACACTTGTAAGAGTCCTTGCCCAAGGATGGACTTCAGACCTTACTGGAGAAGGGCAGCCTCCTGGGTGCAGAGAAGTTCCCTGGGTTGCCAGGGCCAGTACCTGCCCAAGGTCCCTGTGCAAGCAGGGATCCCCCCCCCCCCAGGCGCAGGTGAGATGCAGCTGATGGGCAGGGATGCAGGAGTCAAGGTGCCACTGTGAACAGGAGGTCTGGAGTGTGTGGCATACTTCTTGGTGTTCTTTTTGGCAGGGCTGGGTGAGCTGGTCACCAGGCGAAGCTGGGGTCCGAGGTCACTGAGGACGGTGCATTCTCTGCATGTGTCGTGGGCAGAGCACAGCTGGGAAGAGGACTGCCATGTCTGCAGGTCCAAAAGGTGAATGGAGCTGCCCCAGGTCATGCAGCCTGACAGCTGCAAAGCTAGGACTGGAAGCCAGGTAATCTTAGTTTCAGGTTGTAGTTGGCCAGTTTCTTGACAAATAGGTGAGAAACTTTGTCCAGGGAAGGGATGGGAGGGATCCTGCAATCGTTTCCTCACCTGGGCAATGGGAAAAATGACAGAACCTACTTGTGTAATTGTGGGGGTTAGGTGGATGTGGCACAGCCCAGGGGCTGCCACCCTGTACAAGGAATGTGAGAGTGGGAGGCGGCAGGAGGGCTAGAGCATCAGGAGTGCCTGAAGGTGGTGGGAGGGTGTGAAGAGGCAGGGGAGGAGCTTTAGAAGTCAGAGGAGGGGATTTGAGAAACCATGGGGATGCTTTGAGTTGGAAGCTTTTAAATGTGCTGCTGCTGAGGTTTGGAAAAACTGACAGTAGGATTGTGGGTGTGTGGAGGGGCTTCTTGAATTTGGGGCTAGAGTTTTGTGGCACTGACATGGGAGTTTTGAGGCAGCGGGGTGGAAACAAGGCTTAGAGAGCCAGGAGGCTGTTTTAAGGTAAGGATAAGAGGTGTGCAGTCTCAGAAGGTATCTTCCTGCTGGGGGTCAAGGCCTTGCAGAGGCTTGGCATCACTGAGCAGAGCTCTGAGATTCCTCTCTCAAGTCTGAGAAGGGAGGTGGTTTGGACATGTGGGCGTGGCTCCGAGGCACGTGTGGATGTGGCCTTGCGAACAGTCAAATGACAAGTGAGCAGTTGTTGTTGGCCACCTGGTTTTCATCCTGCACCTGCATCCTCCCACCTGTGACCAGAGAAGACTCTAGGGGGCGTGGGCATGGAGTTGAAGAGGTAGGTGGGGCCATCTGTACTACAGCGGCCCTGGTTGGCAGACGCATCGTGGGGGCGGGTCCTGGGTAGGGGCAGGTGCTGAGTCTTCCCAATCCAGTGGAAACCCAAACTGGTGGAATTCAGAGCTGTCGGAGGCTTTGAAAGTGTTTGCACAGGGTCCTTTGGTGGCTGCAGCCATCTCTTAGGCACCTCGTCCCTAGTTAGCGGTGCACCCAGGGTGTGTTTGTGCAGGTGACAGTCATGTTACTGACGAGTGAACAGATGCTTGTACTAGAATTTCTCAACCTTTAATTCAGTGACATAGAAAGTGTCAGCTGTGGAGCAGGATGTGGGATTTGTCCGCGGTGGACCCTGAGGGGACTCCAGGGCCCAGCCCTAGAGGGGTCTTCAGCAGGGGTCTGTCTATGGAAAACAACGTCCAGGGCAATTAGTGTTAAACTACTGAATGAGCTCTCACAGCTGGCGATGGAAACTGATGGCCACTAGAAACCGCTCACTGGCGCCCCCTACCTGCCCCCCCCAGGAGGCCGCTGGTCATAAGTGCAGGGAGGGAGGGCATTTGAGAGACTCCTGGGGCCCCAAGGCTGAGATGTGCTTGGAATTTTTTCACTCTGAGATTTTGAGAAGAAATGAGTAAATTAAAACAGGGTGAATTGTGCACTATTTCAACTGTTAAATGGTCTCATCTTTTAGAAGTTCATTAATCCAATATTAAAATGTGAAAAATTGCAGTCTTGGGTTATGTCATATCAGCAATTGATGGCATGATAAGTGGCCACAAAAAGAATACTTTTGTAATTGCATTTCTGTGTGCATGTGTATCATTTCTGACAGTTGTGAGAGATTACAGACCGTATACATAATTGCTTAAGAGCTTTACAGATGGAAACTCTACTCAAAGTACTTCTTCCTTCTTCCTGCTTTTATGTGAGGCATGGAGTCAGGTAGGCCTCCTGATCCTAAAACAAGGGCCTTCAGCGCACCTGTATTGGACAATCCAGTGGAATTTGGAGTCAGAAATGACCATAAGGATAAACCAAGGATACCAGCTCTGTGTCACCTCTGCTCCCCCAGACACCCTGGTTTACCGGGGAAGTGGCTGTTGTGAATGCTTAACTCGAACATGAAAATCCATTCTGGTTTTTGCCCCACCAGAACAGACCCTGACTTTGTCCCTTCCTCTGTCCAACTGATGCTGCCATCATCATTCCAGGCCTTTGTTAGGCCCCCTTTACTGTTACAGCTTCTTAGCCCAGCACCGGGCTTATAGCTTCTTCCTGTCCAATCCATGCAACATATCTCTGCCAGACTTCGGCACAGTGGTTAAGAGCATATGGCATGCTACGGCAGCTAACCAAAGGGTCGGCAATTAGAACCCACCAGCCGCTCCTTGGAAACACTATGGGGCAGTTCTACTCTGTTCTGTAAGGTTGCTATGAGTCGGAATCAACTCAACAGCAACAAGTTTAGACTTATTATCATCCTGCATACCATTTTCATCACATTACTTCCTATTTAAACACTTGTTATAGTTTCCAGAACCTGGCTCTTGACCCAATGACTGCTTTATCCCAGGTGAATTTTACCTGTTTCTGACCTTATAGCACTCAGTACCAAGCATTAGGTACTGAGTTGCTGCAAATATTATGTCTGTGTTGGAAGGAGATTGGAAAGCTCTTGAGACAAGGATGGTTGCTTGTGGCTCTTGATTTCCCCACTACATGTAGTTGATCTTCTGGAAACACTCTGGAGAGCAGGCACAGTTCTCAGACAGCAGAGTGCTGATGTGAGAAGAAAACGTTTAAAGCCTAAAAAGTAACTTTTTCCAGCTGAGAGAGAAATGGAAACTTTTTCGGCTTTCTTCAGCTTATACCAGGGAACTTAACTTCAGTGTTTTTAATCTATTAAAGGAGTTGGAGTAAATCATCTTAAGTTCCCGATGAGTCCTAAAAGTCTAATTTTTCTTTATTCTCTCCCTTGATCTTTTCCCGAATCAGAACTTTTTTATTTCTTGTAATTCTTTTCTGATGTATTATGCCATTTTCCTCTGTATGAGCTTTTAAAGGAAATTTGGGTTTGCACTTCCGTTGCTTTTTCGGAGAGCAGACAGAATGCCAGGTCACTCTGCATTTCCTACTTGCAGCTGTTTATTTGGAAAAGCAGCACTTCCAGTTCGTTGAAGTTCTAACATACTTCTTGCTCCTCTTCTGCAGACACCATGAGGCTACTGCACACCAGAGCAAGTTTCAGCGTGTGTTTGGGCAAGTTGGGAAAATGGCCAGTGTTAGGATGCTTGGGCTCCCTTTGCATAAGGTAAGTGATTTGAGATTCCATTCTGTTAGATAATCAAAACCAAACTTGTTACCACTGAGTCAATTCTGACTCATAGCGACCCTATAGGACATAGTACAACTGTCCCATAGGGTTTCCAAGGAGAGGCTGGTGGATTCGAACTGCTGACCTTTTTGTTAGCAGCTGTAGCTCTTAACCACTGCGCCACCAGGGCTCCATTCTGTTAGATACCCTCTAGGAATTTCCTTATTTTTTCCATAATAGATTGACTCTGGGACTATTAGACTCCTGACGTAATTGAGGTTGAGTTCCACAGGCCTTGCTAACCACATCAGATTTTCTCTAACAGAAATCACTATTGCAGGAGTGCCTTCTGTGGAGGAAACATATCATTTATAATGATGCTGTGAGAATTGGCAGTCATGAATTTTATGATTTGGTTAGTAACTGTCCATTTTTCACAAATGCTTTTTTCTTTTAGAATGCAGCTTTTCAAATAATTATATTTTTAAATGGGTAGACATGTATTAGATAATGTTCCCTTTTTCTGTGAAGCCATGAAGACTGAGGTTTACTGATCTTTTAAAAGGTAAATGGTGCAAGAACTCAAGGAAATATTCCAAAACCATACACATTTCAAATTTGAACCAATAATTAGGGTTAGCATAGAATTTAAACAGTTATGAGTGAGAGAAATAAATGGTCTTTACTAAAAGTGAATCAGTGTGTATTTGAATTTCAGTGGGCTTCTGAGTCTTCCCTTCTCCCTATTTTATCCTCCCAGAGAGTTTCCTCCTTGGTGGGAGATAAGATAGGAGTTTTGTGCATTTTCTGACTGTTCTTGAACACTGTAAATCAAAACCTGCACTTACTTTATCAGGACATCCCAGAAGTATGAATAATGAAAAGGAAAAAAAAAAGCTGTACTGAGCCTAGAAACAGTCGTTGTACAGTCAGCTGTCGGGAGGAGAGTAAGTTTGCTGTGTTGTGAGAGCCAGTGATAAGAGCTCAGCACTAGATGAGGATGTAGATGTTGAGTTACCTTACAGCTGCTTCCACACTGTGAAAAACACTGGGGAAGCAGACAGCCACTCCCATCCTGTGTCTACACCACACACATAGAGGTACACAGCTCATCACAATGGACCTTGTGAATCTGCCAGTGGTTAACATAAAGTGAATTTTGTTTTCCAAAATGTTTTCTCCCATTAGAGTTGGTGTTTTTCTCTGGAAAAACTTCCAATTCTCTTGTGCTTTCCCTTCAGAAATGCTCATTGCTAACTTTTTTTTTTTTTTAATATCTGATTTTTAGTTTGAAGCCAGGGTGACATAGTGGTTAAGAGCTTGGTTGCTAACCAAAAGGTTGGCAGTAAATCCACCAGCCACTCCTTGGAAACCCTATGGGGCAGTTCTACTCTTTTTTCTTTGAGAATTTTTACTGTACTTACTGAATTTGTGGGATATTACACAATAGAACCATCTCCCCCACAGAAATGGATAGATGGTTTTGGGGAACAAATTTGGTATGTGTGTCCCAATGCACCTTCTTATTGGCAAAGTTGTTGTTATAAATCTAAGGATAATCTTTAGATTAAATGGAAAATTCATTTTCTACTTGTATTTTTAAATATTTCTCCTGAGAGAATTGCATTTGAGTGGCGAATATGTACACCAGACAATTATAATTATACTCAATAATGATTTTAGAGTGAGAATTTGAATTTAAAAACCGTACCATTTGGTCTCCACTACTTCTTAGTTTATTACTTCACCACCAAGAGAAGGAGCACTTAGAAAGGTGATATTTTAGTGCTGGGGTTGACTGTGGCAGCTGAGAAGAAAGCCAGAGCCTGAAACTAAGATTGGCATGGAAACACCATGATCTCTTTTGATTTAAAACTTTGTATTCCCCCTTGATAGACCAAGGGGTAAATTTAAGGCATTTTTTTTTTTTTTCAAGGAAATGAAGCTAGCCAGCTGAATAGCCCAAACTAGACTTTGCAATGGCTCATCTTCCGTTTAGTTCACTTCAACTTTCGTATCCAAAAAAAGTTCTATAAATCCATCTTTGCTCTAAAAAATCATGGAAATCTTTAACTTTCATTTCTGCCATTAGAGAGAAACTTGTATGCATTCTGTAAGGTCACCGCATATTATAACTTGGTTTTCACTTACTTTAAATGGCCAACACTTAATAAATAAATATACATATATATATACACATATATATGTATATATATAACTAGCCATACAAGGATTAGGCCAGAATGACTTGCTTTAAAAAATCATCATGTTTGGATGAGCCTTGCTTTTTGGAAGACCACGCAGCTCTTCCCAGGCTATTATGCTATCTGTGTGGCTCTGCTCATTAAATAATACTTTGCTTTGGAGTGGGTGATATTGATGTAAGCTGACCCCAGTGAAAGCCATTAGAAATAAGGTCAATATTTGGGGTTTTCAACTTTTATAATTGTCAGTTTTCCATGTATTCTGTAAGATAGTCCTGTATTAAACTTCAAGTGTGTGTAACATTATCATTCACAAAAGCTGAAGTTTTTAGTGTGGTTTAAAGGAAAGAACTCGGGTCAGAGATGTGGGGGAAATCAGGGTTTAGTCCTGCCTCCATCCCTAACTTGTAGTGGGACTTGGATATGTCACTCTATCCCTGTGCTTCTCTCTTTTCTTAATTTGAAACATGAGACATTGTATATAAAATTGATTTTCTGTATTGATAATTCTAGATGACCTCAGAAGTGCCTCTAATCCTGTATGGTTCTCCATTATAATGTGATTTTTTATTTTTTTTAATAATACTTCATTGTGTTTTCGGTATAGGTTTAAACAGCAGTTTAGGTTCCCATTCAGTAATGTCTACACAAATTGTTCAGTGACATTGGTTACATTCATCACAATAGGTGAACATTCTCATTATTTTTGTTCTTGTTCCATTTCCATTAATCAGGTTTCCCTGCACCCTTAATTTGTCATCTTTTTTTAAAGTAATTGTTCATGGTTTGGTCTCGTATAGACGATTTTTTTAAAATTGTACTTTAGTTGAAGGTTTACAGAACAAACAAGCTTCTCATTAAAAAGCTATACACATTTTGTTTTATGACATTGGTTAACAACCCCATGACAAGTCAACACTCTCCTTTCTCCACCTTGGCTTCCCTATTTCCATCTTTCCCTTCCCCTCTTGCCTTCTAGTCCTTGTGTGTCCCTTTAGATTTGTTTTGTTTTATGGGCCTGTGTAATCTTTATTAAGGATGATTTTTTAAAGGAGCACAGTTGTCACAGGTGATATTCTTTATTCTGTGAACCCATCTGTTATTTAGGTAAAAGATAACCTCATAGACTAGTTTTGGTTCAAGGTTTAAAGAGTATTTCAGGGCAATATTCTCGGGGAGTTCTCTACTCTCAACTGTTCCATTAAGTCTGGATTTTTTAAGAATTTGAGTTCTGTTTCACATTTCTCTCCCATTCTATCAAGATCCATCTATTATTGGCCTGATCAGAATGGTCAGTAGTGGTAGCCGGTAACCATCTATTTCTTCTGGTCTCAAGGTAGAGGAGTCTGTGGTTCTTGTAGACTATTAGTCCTGTAGACCAGTCTCATCTTTGAGTCACTGATTTCTTTCTTTCTCTTTTGCTACTGATGAATAGAGACCAATAGTTGTATCTGAGTTGGCCACTTACTACCCTTTAAGACTCCAGACACTGCTCACTAAACTAGGATGTAGAACATAAACTTTATGAACTATATAATTCCAACTGACGGAGTTGTCCTGTGAGATTATGGTCCTAAGGCTTCAAATCCAGAAAACAATCCCACGAGGTATATGGTTATGTCTAAGAAATATCTGGGATACCACTAGCAGGCTGTGTGACTCCCTGAGCCACTCTAGGCCCAGAAGCTCCACTAAGCCCTGAGGCAGCCTGCCCCTGCCCACCCATATCCGGGCACTCACTCATGTCAATCCTTGAAATGGCCAGGTTATCTAGGACTTCTCTTTGGACAACTAGGTGTTGCTAGACAACTGGGCCTGGAGCTCTAGCTCATAGGACAGGTTGTATCTACAGGACAGAGCAGCAGCTGTGAGGCTACCAGAAGCCATACCTCATGGTTGCCCACCTAGAGCCTGCCCAGAAGCTGGAGCCCACGTGTCCCAACTGTCCCCAGGCAACGAGGTCCAAGGCTTACAAAAAAATCATGGCAACAGGCTCTGTGGAGCAGCCACCAGTGACAGCCTGCCCTTGTCATGGCCCAATCCCTGCCCAGGCCTCATCTTTCAGTCTCACTGAGACACTCCTTGTCCTGGAACCAGGACCTAAATTGCTCCTGGACCAGTGATGCAATGTTGACAGGCCCAGTGGAGGAGTCTTATCTCCTGCAACACACTAAACTCCTGGGACCAGAGGGAAGGACAAGATGTTGACCAGGATTGCATAGGAGGTACTGGGTGGGTCATGGGGATAGTTTCTGGGTCTTTGTTCCCACAGGGGCACTCCCTCTTCCACTCCCATCTAGACACCCACCTTGCTTTCAGAGTTGGATTCAAAAGGCACTTCCAGGAAGTTGTCCTTAATTCCAACCTCTTACCCCTACCCTTCCATGGGATGTCTTCCCTGTTTCTGTGCATCGGACTCTAAGAGGGAAGAGAATAGAACCAGGGAGTGTTCTGTCCAGGAAGGCTCTGATTTCTACCCCATCCTGCAGTGTATGCTAAGGCTGCTAACCTTTCTCCTTTTCTGGAAATATGTCTATCTCCTGGCAAGGTAAACAGACAATATCCATCAGAATGGGTCCCCTAGGCCACCACTACCTAGCCCAGCCACACTTCTCTAATGACAGATGAGGAGATTGAGGTCTTGGGCAGGAAGGCACTACTCAGACACTCAGGGACTGCCTGACCTTGGTGGGGCCAAATTCACTTGTCCCCATCCCCCAAACCATCCCCTGAGGGAGACACTGTGTCCAACTCAGCCAAAATTTTATGTAGTTTGCAGCCAGGCAACTCTTCTGCTTCATCAGCTTGGGGCACTGTGACAGGTGGCTTATGCTCAGCCTCTATTTACTTGAAGGTACGATGGGGAGCCACCTCCAGCTCACAAGGAATGCAGTGAGGAGCTCATGAGATGAGTGTCTTGCCCTGACCCTACCACAGGCTGGCTCATCCAAATAATCCTCCAGATCAGTGTCAAGCTTCATGAGGTCAGTGAGGAACACTCACAGGTAAGGAATGGTACTCTGTAACACTGAGGTGGTTGTGATGATGACACATACCCACCATTGCCCACAAAAGGCCCCTCTCCTGAAACTCCTCAACCTTAGACCACTAGCCCCACAGGGGAGGCCCACACTTAGAGCATCCTGGGACCCTTAGCCACCACCTTCTGTGATCCCCTCCTTGTGTCCATGGACCCAAACTCTCTATTCACCTTGCAGGGTCAGCGTGGGGCAAATCCAAAGGCTATGTGGTTCCTGGTCTCTCAGTGCTCCAACTCTACCCTGAGCCTGGCTCTTCCAAGCCCTTGCCCTGGCAGCTTCAACTAGCCCCCGAGATACTAGCAGGTTCAGGCATAGCTGTTATAGGACCCACAGGATAACGTGTCCAGTGTAGACATTTCAAACACTGAGGACCCAGGAGGGAAGGGCCTTAGGAGGAAGGGGTCGTCCTCTCCTGACTTGGAGCCAGCCCCTCCCAGCCTCTTCCCTTGCCTTGACTCACTCAGTGTCTCCTTCTGTTGCTGCCCCTTCTGGGCTTTCATGGGGTTCATCTCCAAGCTGGTAAACTTGGAGGTCCCCACGACTACTACGGCCTCCTCCAGACTGAGCCCAGTACAACTAGATGGTGCCCGGCTACCACCACGACTGCTCTGACAGGGATCACAATAGAGGGTCCAGGACAGAGCTGGAGAAAAATGTAGACCAAAATTCTAACTCACACAGAAAAAAAACAAAAACAAAACCAGACTTACTGGCCTGACAGAGACTGGAGAAATCCCGAGTATGGCCCCCAAGCACACTTTTAGCTCAGTAATGAAGTCACTCCCGATGTTCACCCTTCAGCCATAGATTAGACAATCCCATAAAACAAAATGAGAGTAATGGGGCACAAATCCCAGGGACAACGACTAGGACGCAGGAGGGGACAGGAAAGCTGGTAATAGGGAACCCAAGGTGGAGAAGGGACAGTGTTGACATGTTGTGGTGTTGTTAACCAATGTCATAAAACAATGTATGTACTGTTTAATGAGAAACTATTTGTTCTATAAACCTTCATCTCCAGTACAATTTTAAAAAAATTAAATTGAATTAAAAAAAAAAAAAAAAAAACTTCGAGATCCCCTACTGCCCGGGTTGAGGATGAGGTCAATGAGGGCATCCTCTCCTCACCCCTTTACCACTACTGCACCAAGATTTGGGACTTGGAAAACAGGCCCGAGTCAGCTGATATAGACATTACTGCCACCTCTAGCATCCTCTGATTTTAGATGCAAATCCCAGGTCCAACACTCACTGGGGTGTGACATTGAGTAAGCAGCCTGGCCTCACTGGGCCTGTTTCCTCATCTGGAAAGTGCACACCTACCCCACAGAACCTCCTAAGAACTCAGTGCTATATGTCTATTATTGTTGTTCTCACCTCACCCTTTCTGCTGCAGAGCCCTGCTCAAACCTTGAGTACATACCTTTTCTCCCTGATCCTCATCATGGCTCAGAGAGGTTGGCATTACAGGATTCTCATCCCTCCATTGTTCAGATGAGGAAAGAGAAGTTTAAGAGGGGCAGCTATGTGTCAGGGCCTCACAGGGAGTCAGAGACACACCAGCTCCTCTCTCCCAGCAGGAAGCCCTGGGTTAGCCTTCACCCCGCGACCCCCTCAACCTAGATCAGATGACTATCATCCTGCAGTCTTGGTGTGAAACTAGGTCCCCAGCTGAGCTGAGCACTGGAGAGAGAGGGATAGGGTATCTAGAAGGCCTGGTGGAGAGGCTCCTGCCTTCTCTAGCTGCACTGACATCTCTGCCCCCAGGGCAATGTCAAAGGCTCCACCTCCTATCTCCATCCACTCAGAAATAGATTTCCCAAGGTGTCATCTCTAACTTAACAGGTAGGTGTGGCCAGTAGCAATGGGAGGTGACACTTTGCTTCCACTTTCACATGGAAGCTTCTCAGGTACAGTTTGAACTCATTAGTTCCCAGGCACTTCCATAAGCCATCTGGACATATGTCATTGCTAAGGAGACCCCGTGATGAGAATTGTGAGGCTGTGATTGATGTGCTTGTCTGCTGTAGAAGCAAGGTGGGGAGTCACAGACAGCATCACATCTACCTGCTGGGTCAAGCCATTTGGACCCAAGGCTGGGCAGCCCTTGGTTACATGGCACACAGGACTCCCCTACAGTACCCATCCCTCATACAGCAGGATGCCCTACTCTTGGGCATGCAATGCATACAAAAGTAGCAGCGTGGCTGGCTTGTTGAAGACAGGCTGTGATGTGAATGGGAAGGAATGACCGGCCCCCTACCCCCCATCTCCCCATCTACCCTACAGCCTGGAGGAGCCGAGACCAAGCAGGACTGGCCAGCTTGGAAGCCAGATACCTGCTCATTCTCTCAGCTCATCAACCCCTCCTGCAAGTGCCCAGCTAACACAACTTCAGCCAGGGGCCTCCTGCTCCTAACACTGCACCACACCTGCCCATGGTCAAAACAGATCCCTCTTCCTTTAATGCAGTCAAGACATGACAGGAATTTTTCAAAAAACATTCAGTGAGAAATGAACAAAACCACACCCATCCTGCCTGGCCCATTCCCTGACCTCTAGTATACCATGATGAGCTAGTTCCTGCTCAGTGAGTCCCCGTTACACAGTTCATGAAATGTTTGCATGCTGTGCCTGTGGGGAGGGGAAAATAAGGAAGAAAGTTGAGGATGGTGGGGAGGGATGTGAGTGAAAATCCATTTTATTTGAGAGCGCAAAGGATGCAGACTGCCTGGATGAGTGGTTTTCAAACTTGGTTAGTCTGAGCCCTCAGGGGCTCCCTAAGACTGGGGAGATGAGGTCTTAGGTACGTACAACCAGGACTCTGCATCCCATTTCTAAAGAGCAGTTAGATTTTTCCTGTTTTGATTTCAATAGGACAAAGAAGTGTGTGGCTGTGAAGTGAACACTGGAAAATCTACAATTTGGCTCAACCTTGTGTCTAACAGACCAGGAAACCGAGTCCTGAGGCAGAGATGCTGGCCTGAGGACACATGGAGACCCTATCCAGCGGTCTAGTTCCTGCTGTTAGGACTGCTGTCTCCCAGCAGGTGCCAGGATCACTGAGGGGGAAATCTAAAGCCCTGTGAGAAGTTCCAGGTTCACCCTGGTGCTCCTACTGGAGAGGCCTGCCCACATGGACACTTCTTCCCATGTCTGTTTCAGTCACTGGATTGAGATGCTCTGCAGAGCAAATAGGATGATATGCAGTAAGGAGAAGCTCCTGAGGTTCAGGAACTCCTGGGGAAGGGAAAAGTGTGAGCTGTGAGGTGGGCGTGGGGGGGCTGGACCTTTACTTGCTGCAGTCTCCATCTATCTCAGCTGACATCTCCCCTACTGAATGAGACAGATGTCCACGGATGCCCTGTAGGGCACACCTTTTTTGAAGGTGTAACTCTCACAAGCAGGAAAATTTCAGCTTACCCTGAAGAAGTAATCTAGGTAGAAATGAATGTCCCACCACCGGGACATGCATGTCAATGTCAATGTGCCACTGCACAGGATGGGACTAGGGTCTGTGTAAAGGCTTCGAACACAGATCACAATCCTGAGAGATAACCAGAGAGACGAGAGAGTTCCCAGGACTGGGAAGAGTAGGTCTCCTGGGCCTCTCCCAAAGCCTAACATGGCCACTCAATCCACTGCTCCACCACCCCTACCCAGTCCAGAGCCTTCATGCTCCAGTCCCCCAGGAAGGTGGTGATGACAGAGTAGACCACACTGTTGAACTCAGTAACATTGCCCTTCTTGTTCTGCTGGGACCAGATGGAGTCCAGGCTGTCATTCTGTGTGACAGGGATGGTTAGTGTCCTATCTCTACTGTCCTGATGTGAACACTGATGCCTTGAGGATTAAGAAATGTGCCCGTGTTACATGGTTCTAAGTGATGGAGTTGGATTTAGACCCAGGTCATTGGACTCCGGATCAGGGAATGGCAAGTCTAGGACAGCACATGACTAAAGGAAAGTCTGCCCCAGACTCCGCCTGCTGCACCTGGCTTCTCTCTGCATCCAACAGTGTTAACTGCTCTGCCACTGCTTGGGAAGAAATGCCAAGAGGTTCAGCTTCTCTTCACTCAGCCCATTCTCTGTGGTCACAAATGAAGGACAGGAAGGTCGTGGTGTAGTAGCTGGCACTGGCTCTAGCTCTGGGGCTAGTGCTGGATCTGGCTCTAGCTTGGTAGCTGGTGTTAGAGCTGGTGCTGGAGTGGGTGCTTCCTCTGCAGCTGGTGTTGCAGCTGTCTCTGGAGTGGTCTGTAACCTGACACTGGTGCTGCCACTAGAGCTGGCTCTAGCTTAGGTGGTGCTGATAGAGATGGTACTTGAGTTAGTGTTGGCTCTGATGTTATTGTTGGAGTTAACTCTGGAGCTGACTCTAGCTCTAAACTTGTTGCTACAAGTGGTTATGGTGCTGGCATTAGTTCTGGAGATGGCACTGGTGTTTATAGCTCTGGTAAATCTGGCACTGCATCTGGCTCTAGCTCTGAAGATGTCAGTAGAACTAGCACTGGAGCTAGCAGTGGAGCTGGGCCAGGAACTGCCTTTAGCTTTAGATGTGGCACTAGAGCTGGTGCTTGAGCTGAGTGTATCTCAAGAAATAGTTCTGGAGCTGGAAAGAGAAAAAGTTTCACCAACATATCTGGCTTTGCATATGCTTTTCCAAGTGCAGAAAAAATGCCACTACCTTTGTGAGCAGCCCCAGCTCAAGAACCCCTCTTCAAGGAAGCCTTCCTAAACTGCTGTCCACAAGGTGAAAGTTCTGAGGCTAGTCTTTGCTCCTGGCCCAACTGTAACCTACAAGGGTTTCTCCCTGTGTACCCAGCCATTCTTCCTCCTCACATTCTCATCTACACCTACCTTCAAGCCTTCTCACCCTCTCCCTCTGCCTGCTGCACTGGGCAAGCAGAAGACAGACACGGTGCTCCAGGTCTGAGCTAGGCATGTTTAGCTGAGCGTAGTCCATGAGCAGCTTGAGGCTGGAAAAGTCTGCCGCCTGACGTAAGTCCTCAGTGTACTTGTCCATCCAGAAGCCCAGAATGGAGAGGATGGCACTGGGGAAAGCTCAGTGGACAAAAGAGTCAGAGGCCTGGCCTTTCCTTCCATGTTGCCTTCCGACAGCACCCATGTGGGAAGTGGGATCCCGTACCTGCCTCTACTTGTCCAAATGCCAGCACCACCCCATTGCTGTCCTGGCAGTGGCAGGCCTGTTTCTCTAGCAAGGTGCTGGCAAAGAGCCTCCATCATAGGGAGCTCTGGATCCATGGTCTCCCCTTCTTCAGGGAAGCCTGACATATTCTGTGGATGACTCCACTTGCCCCCTCCCCTCTAGATGGTAAGCTCCAGGAGGGAGAGGGGGTTGATGTTCTGTTAATTTCCTTGTGCTGGTGCACAATACGTTCTCCATAAATTTCTAAACAAGGAATCTCTCCTACTGCCCCTGCCTTCTCAGGACACTCTTGGCAGCTCGGTTTGTGGCTTGTGAGACTATGTGATGCCTTATTCTCTGTGTGTTATGCTATGGGAGCACAGTGGTCCCATCTCGCACTGACACTGTACTCCCAAAGGCCACAGGCACAGCCTGCCTCAGGCCCATGTGCAGCTGGGCACACAGCCCTGAGGTCTGAGTCAGATTTGGGAGCAGGTTGCTCACTGCACCTCCTATTCTGGGCCCCCAGGTGGTAGTGTGGTGGTGGGGGTGGGAAGCTGACCTGGGATGGGGTGATGGTGGGGATGGGTTTTCTCAGGAGTTTGCACTGAGCCCCCATACTACCCAGAGTGCCCACCCTCATCTCTCTGAATTCTTTCCTCCTGCAGGGCATGTCCCCAGACCTCAGCCCTCTAGTGGGTATCATAAGATGTTAGGACCTTGGGCTCTGCCAAGCTCCTCGCCAATCTCAGCTGCTCCCTCCCTTCTCATGGTCTATGGAAACAGGAGACCCACTTTCTCGACCCAAAGGCCACACACTGTTTTAGCTGGTCCTGGAGCATGCCGTTGCCATCAGAATCAGGAAGGATGTATCAGTACCTAGAGGAGGCTGTCAAGGTGTCACAGCTAATATCCTGTGCACACAACCTGCTTATGAAGTCTGTTACTGTCTGATCCCCAGCTAGATTGAAAGCCCTGAAGGGCAGGGATCTGTGTCTGCTTTATTCATGGAATAATGCTAAGAGCCTAGAAAATTCCTGCCCATGGTACTGCTTAATGTACATTAAAGGAATGAATAAGCTGCTGTTAGCACCTTTCCATGTATCTGAGTGTGTCGGCCACCTTTCTGCTAGCTCTCAGAAATCTCTGCTCTGGTGGCAGGGTCCCCAGTCTGGGATTTGAAATCTCCTTTATAAATGGGAAAAAAGTGTTTGGCAAAGCCATGGGGTCAGTGAGGGGTGAGGTGGTGATCTTCCTCCTGGAGGAGAGGAACATAATAAATATGAACAACCACAGCCCCTGCAATAGTCGCTTCTACAGAGTGAGGCACTGAGTAAGCAATCACCATGGCCTATCCCATTGAGTTCTGACTTAACCACTTTTCAGAGGAACAAATGAAGATTCAGACAGGTGAAATGACATTCCCAAGACACACAGCTGGTAGGTGGCAGAGTCGCTACTGTGCTGTGGAAGGGGCAGGCACTTACTGTTTGAATAGTAGGTCAAAGACCTGTTCTGTGGTGCCAAAAGATTGGTAGGTGCACAGGACGGTGGAGACATAGGAGACGTTGTTCTTCAGAAGGCAAGCACCAGGAGTCCACTGTGTCTCAGTAGTGAATTCTTTGTATGTCCTCACTGAAGTACTCTTTTCCATGTTCAGAGATGATCATTTTCATACAGGAGGTGGGACAGAGGAGGAACAATCAGGAGAGTCGGGTGTTTGAGCACACACAGGTTCTCCCAAGCCTTCAATGACTTTTGAGAAGAAGTGGGTCCTGACTTCCTTGTGGGGAAATATGTTCTTGACTTTAAAAGTAGAATTTGTGATGGGAGAATAATTAAAAATATTACTATGTTCCAGTCATTTCATTAGTTGGGTAGTAATAGTACCTCCCTGTATTAAGAGCCTGTATTAAAAGCATTATCCCATAAATCCTCACCAAACATCCTCATTTTGTAGATGAGAAAACAGAGGCTAAGCAATGTCAAGTGGCTGCTAACAGTCATTCACATCAGGACCCAGAACTAACCACAGGTCGAGCTGTGTGATAATCCCTCTATTCTACCCGAGTCTTGATCTGTTCCTAACATGGAAGAGAGGGTGAAAATTCATTTCTCCACAGATTGGAGACAGTGTACAGAGCAGACAAAGAAAATTCCTGCAAGGTATGGAATCACCTGATAGAAAGCAATTTGGTCTTTGTTCTCAGTTCTTCAGCCATACCAGACCTGAGGCTAATGAGTGGGGCTGACCAGATCAAGAGGAACCATGTGGTGGCCCAATATTCTCTGGCCTCAGGAGCCATGATGTAATCTGTCATGGCCATGTGGGAAGGCTGATAAGAACTCTGAGATCAATTGCTCTCAGGAGGGTGTACATCCCTTAGGACATGAAAGCTCCAGGTCAGGAACCCTCCAAGACCTTGCCGTATGTGTCTCTTCATGTGTAACCTTTTTGCTGTAAGAAATTTATAGTTTTAAGTATGCTATACTCTTTGTGAAATTCTTTGAGTTTTTCCAGCAAATTATTGAACCCAAGGAAGGTGTCCTCTTAAATTAAAGGGTTAATTCAGCTCCAGGTGGGTCAGGGAAGTGACGCATGGGCAGCTAATCTGAAAAATGGTACCCTTTTAACTTGCGAGCTCTACCTAGCTCCGGGTGCCTAGGGTCAGAGAGAGAGTGCCATGTGGGCAGCTGGTGACAAGGATAGAGAAATAGGAAAGTGAGGACTGGACCTATCTCCATATTTTGGGGATTGAGTTTATGCTGATCTCACCACACAATTGACTGCAAAGGTAGGATTTGCCCCTTGTTCTTTTATGCCTTTGAGTTGACTCTGACTCATGATGACCTATGTGTTACAGAGTATTACTGCTCCATGGGGTATTGTTGGCTATAATCTTTGTAGAAGCAGATAGCAGGCCTTCTGTGACGCCACTGGGTGAGTTTGAACCACCAATCTCTTGGTCACCAGCCAAGCACTATCCAGGGACAATGGTTAATGAAGATGGGATTCACTGCAATTACTGTGGTTCAAAGAGACATGGGGTTTTTGAAGCAAAAGATGAACAGATGGGGGCCAAGAAACTTTTGCAGAATTCAGTTGCACTTTGATATGTGATTAAGGCAAAAGTTTTCAGTGGAGCTTAGAAGTGGTGGCTCTAATGCCCGAGGAGTTGACTCACTGAATGCACAAGGAAATAGAAAATAACAAGGATAAAGCAAAATATATGATACCTTAGTTGTTATTTGGAGCCCTGGTGGTGCAGTGGTTAAGAGGCATGGTGAGCTATGGCTGCTAACCAAAAGGTCAGCAGTTTGAAACCACCAGCCACTCCTTGGAAACCCTATGGGGCAGTTTCACTCTATCCTATAAGGTCGCTATGATTCAGAATCGACTCAGTGGCAACGGGGCTTCTTTTTTTTTTTATTGTTATTGGTAATATCTAAAATGAAAGTAATAGATGAGTTAAGTTTAGACTCTGGTAAACCTGAGGTACTGCTAACAGCCTCAGAGCCATTTCTAAAGGAAACCTGCTGAGACTATAGATAGTGAGAGCTAGACCTGTTCCAAGAAAACAGTGAGAGAAGACAGAGGGGAGAGTCAAGGGACTCATCTTGGAGAGTGGAAATCTTTAGAAGGCTAGTAAGAGAAGATTACTGTGAAAAGTCCCACCTAGAATTGTTTGGGGCAAAGGCCCCAAAGGTTAATCAAGATGATTTACAAAGGGCCACAATCTTCCTGGTTTGACCCTCATACAAGGATCCAAGGCCATATGCATATAAATGAGTAAAACTGTGTGAGTAGGGGGGGAGTACCTTGGATGAAAAATGTAATATTTAAACAGGCTTTATGTAAAGTGGTTGTGTTTCCTTTATCTGAATGTATTATGGATATTGTGTTTAAATGGGGAACATTTTGTGAAGCAAAAGGAATGTAGGCCCGCCCTTCAGTTAATACTAATTGGGTATGCTAAGTGGGAACTAGTAAGATTGCCCACACAGGTTGTTATAAAAGACTGGGACTTACGCCAAAACCCTGTGAGCACCACCCAGCCATGATTGCTGTGATTTTGGACCAGGAGATTTTCCTTTGAGAGACAATTACCAGCAAATGGAAAGACTCTGAGTAAAGAAGGCAAAAACAATTCAGCTTGATGAACTGAATTGCATGCGGTTTGCCCCCATGTTTGAGTTTTTACTGCCTCATGGGCAGTGGCCAACAGCTGGGCTATAGGGACAGGTAAAAGGGCAATGCAAACCTGACCCAGTAAAGAGATTCCTGTGTGGGGCACAGCCCTATGGAAATCTGAAGGGTGCATCTAAGTAGGACCCATTAATGTCCCTGCCCACCAGAAGAACCTCTTTCCAGCACAGGACATTAATTGGAGCCAGAGAGTATGATGGCTTGAGATGACCAACTAGGTCCTCCATGAGAAGAATGGAAATGGGGGAGATGCAGCCATGCAGAGATGGGCTGAACCTAGACATATTCCTCTTGTACCTTATGAAGCACAAAATGCCAAAATGAACTGTCCTGTCTGCCAAGAGAGAGTCTGGAGATGGTTATGGGGCACATTCCCCGTTAGTGGAAGGCCCTGCACATAGCTGGCAAGTCAGACTGATGCTAGTAGCCCTGGAAGACTACATTTACCTGGACTGGGCTTTGCTTAACCAGTGGTAGATTCAGATGATCTGAATGCTATAAAAGAACTGGAACAGAAGACTCTGTATCAATTTGGGACTGCTAAGTTGTATTTCTTCAGACCTCAGAACATGCTTTTATCCAGAGTAACAATGGGCAACTGAAATATTGGTTATCTAAAACCAGTAAAAAACAAACCAAACCCATTGGCATCAAGTCATTCTGACTCGTAGTGACATTTATTATAACCTAGCATTAAATTACACACACACGCACAGAGTTGTTGTTTCCTTATTTGCTGTCTGTCTCCCAGAGCAGCAGGAAAACTCATGAAGACACTCTGTTTCCAGTGCCTACAGCTGTGCCTGGCATATAGTAGGAGCTTGATAGATACTTGTTTGATTCTTTTTTATTGAATTATAAGTGTTCTTCAAGTGTTAAGAATATTAATCTTTTCTCATATGTCCAGTTTATCATTTGGCTTATATTTCTTTACCTGCTTGTTTTTGACTGCCACATATTTTAAGTTCAAGAGAGTATTTTATTCAAGAAGTTTCTATTTCACATAAAGATCATATAAATATTTGCTTATACTTTTATGGTTTCCATTTTTACATTTAACTTTTCAGTCCAGATGGAGTTTGTTAGCTTTTGGCGTCAGGCATGGAGATTCCCCCACCCACAAATGTAACAATTTTTCATTCAACCTTTATTGCATAATGCTTCTTATCTATCTATGTATCCATCCATCCAAGCTGGGTGCCATTTGTGAGCACCCACTACCACTATCTTCTTATTAATTAAAATACCACTACAAAACCAGTTTCTGTCGAGTCAACTTCAAGTCATGGCGAACTTACATGTGTCAAGAGTAGAACTGTGATCCATGGATGGTTTCAATTGCTGATTTTTCTGAAGTAGATTGCCAGGCCTTTCTTCTGAGGTGCCTTGGGTAGACTCGAACCTCCAAACTTTTGGTTAACAGCCAAGCACTGTAACTATTTGCACCACCCAGGGGCTGCTACTTTCTCATTTATTCTTCTAAATAAACTCTATAATCAAATTACTCACCATGACAAAAATATTCTTAAAAATTTTGTTGGAATTACTTTAACTTCATATATTTAGTCAGAAATTCTTATGATCTATTCCACATTGAGCCTACTCATCTAATCCTCTTTCAAGATTTTCAGTAAAGTTTTGTAGTTTTTTTTCTATATGTCTTCATTTTTTCTTAAGACTTTATTTCTTGTTGTGCTAGATTAAAAGTATCTGCAAATTTTTTCTCACTCCTTCCATCCTCACTCTTCCCTTTACTCTAGTCCTGTGACTCACTTGACCAACAGAATGCAGTGGAAGTCATGTTTTTGGACTTTGGAATTTAGGTCTGCACATGTGGAATCACTTTACTAAAAAAGTTAATTTGGCCTTTTGATCCTGATTCCTAAACTCCATCAAGTAGTTGGCCTTTACTGGGATTGTCTGGTGGGCCCCACCCAGTCTGACCTTTACCAGGATTGGCTGGGGAGGCCACACCCACTAGTTGACCTAGAGATGGATTGGCTGGCAGACCCACCCAGTGACTGATAAAAACCCTAGAACATGGAGACTAAGATGGGGCTTCCTGATCAATGACAGCCAGGAGCGGAGCATGTCATGGGGACCTGTGGTATGAACCTCCCAGAATGAGTTAAACCTGTGATGGTGACAGAGCAGTGGCTGCCATGGTCCCAGAAAAAGCAAAGACAAGAAGCAGACCCAGGCAGTCACAGCAGAGTATAAAGACTCAACTCCCACTGAGAGCTGAAAGGAGTGACAATAGTAGAGTGTGCCAAGTGACCTCATTGAGTTTCCTGTTTGAAAGTGGGTGAGAAAGGACATCAGTTTTTGGGAAGGGTAAGCGGGTCCCCTTCAGAGGTAGAGGCCACATGCTTCTACTCCTCCCAAACCTCACCCTTTACAGAATTTCATTTCTGTTTATATCCTTCTCTGTGATTAAAGTTGTTATTGCAGTTATTGTTTCCATGAGTTCTCTGTGATCATTCCAATGAATTATCAAAAGAGTGCAGTGGGCGAATGGCAGGTGTCAGAAATGATGGAGAATCTAGAGAAGGGGGGTATATTTACCCTCTGCCTCATAGGAACCTGCACCAGCCTCGTGTGATTCTTATGGTCAGTGTTGTCATTTCAGTTAATGTTCAAGAAAGTTTTCCCCTATCGGCAAGGTCATAAGAAGACTTGCAGATGTGTCTCTTGGAATATTCACTTTTTGGTTCTCCCTCTTGGAACCCAGTCACTGTGTTATGATGAGCCAAAGCCTCATGGAGAGGCTTTGCATAGGCACTCTGGTCAACAGCCTCAAATGAACTGCCAGGTATGTGAATGCACCATCTTAGATGTTCCAGTCCAGTTGAGCCAGCTGACACCATGTGGAGCGAGGAACTGCCCAGTCAACCTGTATATCTGAAAGAAATATAAATTGTTGTCCTGATCCCCTGAGTTTGGGGTGCTTTGTTATTCAGTAAGAGGTTACTGAAATGTTTGCTATTTTATATTTTTGGTGCTATTGTAAATAGGAACTTTTTCTATAATATTTTCCAACTGGCATTGCTAGAATGTAGGAAAGTTGTTTTCTATATTTGTTTACTGACTGGAAAACTCAATGAGTTATTTAACTATATTTAATCATTCTAAGGTTATCCTTTTGGTTTTTCTAGTTAGATAATCCCTTATCTGAAAATTATGATTTTTTCCTTTCTTTCCAGTATTATATCTTGTTATATTCTGAATTTCTTGGTGGGAACTTAAAATTTCCAAATAATGACAAATAGTAATGATTGTATCCAGAATCTTTGTCTTATTCATGGTATTCATGGAAATTCCTCTAGTGTTTAACATAGATATTCTTTTTCATGTTTAGGAAGTATCTTTCAATGCCTGATTTACTAGGAGTTTGTCTTTTAAAATCAGAAATAGATGTTCAATTTTATGAAGCTGTTTTCTAAAATGTATTGAGATGATTTAGAAATCAAAATAGAGAAACCAGGAAACTAAATAGTGTACTATTTTGGTTATCTGTTGCAGTGTAACCATCCACCCCCAAAACTTAGTGCCTGGAAACAGCAACATTTTTTTTCTCCTGTGATTCTATGGATCAGAAATGTGAAGGAGGAACAGTTTGTCTCTGCTCCACATGGCATCAGTTAAGACCACTCATGTAGCTGCTGGATAGGGTTGAAAGGTCCAAGATGGGCTCATTTACATACTAGAGACTTGGTACTGGCTATAGGCTGGGACCCTGGGTTCTACTCCATGTAGATCTCTCTCCATTGATCTCTTTTTTTTTAATAATGCTGAAATATTTATTAAAGGTTATAAAATAATTAAAAGAACAGGATACAAAATGTAGGATCAAAGAGTTTCAAAAAAATCTAACACATAGGGAAAAATAGCTAGAAAATTGCATCAGCACGTTAGCAGTTTATTCATTCATCCAGAGTCATAATCCCAACACAATCAATTACTCTTTTCACCATCTAACATGTACTCAACACATACTTGGGCCAGCTACTAGGGGGTGACTTTTCATTTCTTTGACTTTCTTTTTTTAAAATTTTTTTTTTAATTGTTGTAGTTTAAATGAAGTTTGCATTTAAAGTTAGTCTCCCATACAAAATTTTATACATACATTGTTATGTGACCCTAATTGCTCACCCCATTCTGCGACAGCACACTCCTCCTTTCCACCCCTGATTCCCCATGTCCATTCAAACAGCTCCTAACCCTCTGCCTTCCCAACTCACCTCTGGACAGAAGCTGCCCCTTTGGTCTCTTGTATCTACTTGACTAAGAGGCACACTCCTCACCAGTATCACTTTATGTCCCACAGTCCAGTCCAATCCCTGTCTGAAGAATTGGCCTTGAAAATTTTTTAGTTCTGGGTTGAAAGAGAATCCAGGGGCCATGCTTTCTGGGGTACATCCAGTCTCAGTCAGACCATTAAGTCTGGTCTTCTTACTACAATTTGAGTTCTGCAACCTACCTTTCTCCTGCTCCATCCAGGACTCTCTGTTGTGTTCCCTGTCAGGGCTGTCATTGGTGGTAGCCTGGCACCATCTAGTTCTTCTGGTCTTAGGCTGATGAAGTCTCTGGTTTATGTGGCCCTTT
>NW_004444093.1:3842165-3843663 GCF_000243295.1 Trichechus manatus latirostris | reverse complement strand
CTTCTGTCACCTGAGAGCTTCTTTTGCTGCTCTCTTTCTACTTGTTCCAGTTGTAGGGTTAATGCTTTGATTATGAGCCTTTCTTATTTTTGGATGTGTGCATTTATTGCTATCAACTGACCTCTTAGCACTGCTTTTGCAGTGTCCCAAAGGTTCTGGTAGGATGTGTTTTCATTCTTGTTTGATTCTATGAATTACTTTATTCCATCCTTAATTTCTTCTATAACCCAGCAGTTTTTGAACAAGGTGTTGTTCTGTTTCCATGTGTTTGATTTTTTTTTTTTTCCCTCGCTTTTTCTGTTGTTGATTTCTTCTTTTATGGTTTTACGGTCAGAAAAAATACTTTGTAGGATTTCGATGCTTTGGCTTTGTTAAGTCTTGTTTATGGCCTAATATGTGGTCTATTCTGGAGAATGTTCCATGTGCATTGGAAAACAAAGTATACTTGGCTGCTGTTGGATGGAGTGTTCAGTATATGACTATGAGATAAAGTTGATTGATTATAACATTTAGCTCTTCCTTTGTTGAGCTTCTTTCTGGATGTTCTGTCCTTCACCAAAAGTGGTGTGTTGAAGTCTCCTACTATTGTTGTGGAGCTGTCTATCTCTCTTTTCAGTGCTGTTAGAGTTTGTTTTATGTATTTTGGAGCCCTGTTGTTTGGTTCATAAATATTTATTAAAGTTATGTCCTGCTGGCGTATTGACCCTTTAATCATTATATAGTGTCGTTCCTTATCATTTGTGGTGGATTTTAACTTAAAGTCTATTTTGTCAGAGATTAATATTGCCACTCCTGCATTTTTTATGGTTGTTTGCTTGATATATTTCTTCTATCCTTTGAATTTTAGTTGGTTTCTGTCTTTAAGTCTAAGGTGTGTCTCTTGTAGGCAGCATATAGATGGATCGTGTTTTTCTATCCAATCTGCCACACTCTGTCTCTTTATTGGTGCATTTAGTCCATTTATATTCAGTGTAATTATTGATAGGTATGAGTTTAGTGCTGTCATTTTGATGTCTTTTTTGGTGTGTTTTGACCTTTTTTTTGTTCCAGTTAATTTTCTGTGCAGAGTCGTTTTTCTTTATGTATTTTCTTTTCATCTTTTTCATTGTTGTTGATTTTGTGTTTGCTGAGTCTATATTTTTCTAGTTTTTTATCCTGACTTGTAGGAATTTTAGTTTCCTTTGTGTTTACCTTAATATTTACCCATATTTTCTAAGTGTATACCAGTCTTTTATTTCTTCATATCGCCTTGACTTCCTCTCCAAATGAAAAATCTATGTCTACACTTTTTAATTCCCTCTTGTTTGTTTTAATGCTATCATCTTTTACATATTGACGTCTGTTTCCCTGTTATCAGTGTTTTAGCTTTGATTTTCTTTTGTGACTTCCCTATCTGGGTTGATATCTGGTTGCTCTGTCCTGTGTTCTAGTCTTGGGTTGTTATCTGATGTTACTGACTTTCTAACCAGAGGACTCCCTTTAGTATTTATTGTAATTT
>NW_004444093.1:3822965-3835825 GCF_000243295.1 Trichechus manatus latirostris | reverse complement strand
GGGCTGTGTGTTCTTTGTTGTTTGCTCATCTGTGGGCACGATACTTTTCACCTCCTTCTCCAGTTGGCAGTATCAGTCGCTCAGATATGGTACAGCAGGGCAGGTCTAGCTGAAGAAGAGTTACTGGGACGGTTTGTTTGTGGCTGTTACTACAGCCACCAGGGCGGGTCAGTAATCGGTGTAGGGCAGGTCCCAGTAGTCCATGCCTGTACTGCTAGGTGGTGTTATGTTAAGCGCACAGAGCAGGTAACCCAGAGGTAGTGGTGAGATTGTTATGTGTGGAGCTAAGATGGATATGGGAGAGAAGAAAGAGGAACAGGAGCCAAAAACATACAAAACAAAAACAAAAGAAATGCTAGGGGAGCTTGCCATTGGAGTGGAGAGATGAGAGACTATGAAATGGAGAAAAACAAAAAGGCAAAGAAGAAAAGAAAAGAATAAATAAAAATCAGAAAGGGAAAAGAACAGCAAAGTTCGCAGGGATCCCACTGGTGTGGTTATGTGGTCTGGGGAAGTTGTTCTTAGGTGTTGCAGTACAGCCTGGCTAGAAGGCATAGAGGTATTTAGCCCCAGGTATTCAGGGAACAGAAAGAGAAGGAAAGTATAGAGAGACAAGAAACTGAGTAATGAAGAAAGACAGAAAGGGAAAAAGAGTGAAAAAGAAACAAAACAAGTTTAAAAAGAAAAAAAGAACAAGAAAAGCCCCCCCAAAAAAAAAACAGGAAAAAAAACCCACAAAAAAAAGAAATGTCCTCAGAGATCCGTCTGCACGTCTGTGCAAGCTGGGGGGAAGTCTCCTTGCCACGCAGCACCGCCTGGCCAGAACAGGCTCCCAACTCAAGAAAATGAAAAGAAAACAAACAATTCAAAACAAACAAACAAAAGCCCTGGGATCCCACCAGCATGGCAGCCCAGACCGGGAAGCAGTTCCACACTTGAACATAGCTCTGCAACCCCTCAGGAAGAATCAAAGATGGTGCATAGAGCCAGGTATTTGAGCGAAAGGCTGGGGAGGTGGTGAAAGGTAAGGAAGAAATCGAAAGAGCGGAAAAAAAAGCAACACCAGCAGCCAACAAATGGCACTCAGAGAGCCAGCTAGTGTGGGTGGATGGAATCCAAGCAGTCGGTGCTTCCCAGACAAGACACTGTGTCCGCGGGAAGCAGAGGAGGCCAAGTTGGGGTGAAGAAGATTGGGAGGTGGGATAACGTATATCGCAAATTACTAGTTATTTTGTCTCCCGCTGGAAGCTCCGTGAAGCTGCTTTCTCGTACCCCTTGTTTGCTGGTCTCCGAAAGGAGTCCAAGATGGTGTATTCGCGCTGCATTAGCTGATAGGAGACCTCTGCGTGAATCTCTCCTCGCTCTACATTCTCTGCCAGTTTTCTCACTCCATTTGGTGCTTGACTGAATTCTTTATCTCTTCATTTGATGTTTTAGGGTTTCAGGATTGCTGTTTTCTCTATTTGGCGTATATTTTTGGATCTTTGCTGTGGAGGGACGGCGTGGTGCTTCTGCCTAGAGCACCATTTTGCCAGAAGTCCCCGAGTTTATTCTTGACTCTCCTTTGTAGATGACTTTTCCTTTATCCCTAGCTGCTCTTAAAATTCTCTCTTTATCTTTGGTTTTGGCAAGCTTGATAAAATATTCTTGGTGACTTTCTTTTGGGATCTACCTTATGTGGGGTTCTACGAGCATCTTGAATAGATACCTTCTTATCTTTCATGATATCAGGGAAGTTTTCTGCCAACAAATCTTCAACAATTTTCTCTGTATTTTCTGTTATCCCTCCCTGTCCAATCACTCGTAGGTTATTCCTCTTGATAGAATCCCACATAATTCTTAGGGTTTCTTCATTTTTTTTAATCCTTTTGTCTGATTTGTCCTCAAATAAATTGGTATCGAGTGCCTTATCTTCAATCTTACTAATTTTGACTTCCATTGCCTCAATTCTGCTCCTATGACTTTCTATTCAGTTGTCTAATTCCGAAATTTTATTGTTAATCTTCTGGATTTCTGATTGCTGTCTCTCTGGATTCTTGCAGCCTGTTAAATTTGTCAATGTGTTCTTCTCTAATCTTTTTAATTTCCTCTACTGGGTGTTCTGCGTTTTGATCAATTTCCGTCCTAATTTCTTGAAGAGTTTTGTATATTAATCTTTTGTATTCTGCCTCCGGTAATTCCAAGAAATTTTCCTCCTCTTGAAAATTTCTAGATTCTTTATTCTGGGAGCTTTCTGAAGCCATCATGGATTGCCTCTTTATGTGATTTGATATTGACTGTTGTCTTTTGAGCCATCAGTAAGTTATTATACTTATTTATTTTATGTTTGCTTACTGTGTCCTCGCTTCTTGTTTTGTTTTGATATGCCCAAATAAGCTGCTCGTATGGGCTAGTTTGATTATTGGTACCTTTGAAGCACTAATGTCCTGTCACCAGGTGGTTAGATCTGTTACTAGGTATGTGAGCTCAGGAGTCTGCCCACTCCTCCTGTATGGATTCAGCTCAGGTGCCTAGGTAGATAGCCACCAAGTGTGTGATGTAGGCTCTCACTTACAGTCCTAGACAGGCATGGGTGATTGGTGTAGGCACAGGCATCTGGCTGCAACAGGAGGACACACTGTGAGCAAGGCAGGGGCTGATGGCCACCCCCCTAGTGTCTAGGAGGAACGCATGTCCATGTTCCCTAGAGCAAGTAGGTGGGTGAGTTTTGCAGCCAGACTATAAGGACCTAGTGATGCTGGTTGTAAGGACTGGGAGGCACCTCTTATTCATGGGCCCCTCTCACCAGTGGCTAGGTGGCATGGGTGGAGCCACCAGTCCTCAGGCCCTTGATGTGGGTAGGTGAAGACCCTGCTTAATGGGCAGAGCAGTGTCAAATGTCAAGAACCTGCCACTTCACAGCTGAAACAGTTGAAGTTAGGGTTCTGGTATATACCCTGTTGTACTGCAATAATGAGGGCCTACGATGTTGAGATGGGCCCACACAAGTCTATGCAGGGTAAAAGGTACTCAGAGTCTGTGGATCCTTTATGCCTGTGCCTAGGCAAAGGACCTGTGCCTATCCTGGGCTCCTGGCTTAGGAGAGTCGTTGGTTTATTCTTCCCCCGTTTGTTAATTTGTTGACTCTCCAAGACAGGGAGAATGGCTCTGGGCATGTGATGGATCCTACTTCTGGCCTAGGGGACTCGGCAATTGCTGAAGCTGGTCCGGGACCCAGTGCAGAGTGGGTAGCAGGGAGGTAAATGGGAGAGAGGTTTTTCCCTAAGGGAAGGGTGTTTTTGATCTGCACAGTAAGCCATACGCAAGTACCTAGCTTTCGTGGAGGGCTGCTTCTCACTGTTTCTGCATCGTTGTGTAGACTCTGGCATGAGTCTCTCCCAGTGCTGAAAACACGCCTCCCAAGCTCAGCTGCTTGCCTGCCTTGCCGTTCACCAGCGAGCTGATCAGGCCTGAATGGCTCAGGCTCTTGCCGGGTCAGGTCTGGCAACTCCTTGCTGTTTCCAAACCATCTCTCCCTCCCCCTGCCACTCAGACCAGTTCCTCAACTCTGCTTTTGATGTTCAGGGCTCCCAGATTGCCATATATAATCGAATCACTTGTTTTTTCGGGTATTTGTTGTAGAAGGGTCCACCAGAAGCGTCTGACTACTCCGCCATCTTGTCCCCACCTCTCTCCATTGATCTCTTACATATATATATATAATATATGGTCTTTCTCTCTCTCTAGCAGGATACCCTGGACTTATTTACCTGTCAGATGAACATTGTGATGGTCAAAGCAAGTCACAAGGCCAGCCCAGATTCAGTGGAAGTTACATAGACTCCACCTATGTGGCAGTTAAAAAATGTGTACACTTTCTTCGACATTCCTCTCATCAAGATATGGAGTCTCTGTCCCTTCCTTTTCAGTCTAGGAGGCTTTGATAGATAGATTATGGCCAAAGTGATGCTATGTGATTTCTGATGCTAGATCATAATTAGACTATCGTAATTAGGCCTTGAGTCTGAGTAAGCATCCTGAGAGAGAGCTAGTATTCCAAAAATGCCAGGCAGAACCTGCATACTCTTTCATGATTCAGTCTTAGAAATCACACAGAGTCATTTCTGCTCTAACCAATAGAGTGACTCTCTCCACCTGGTTCTCTCAGAACACACTCTTTTCAGATGCTTCCAGTGAAGTTGCACCCTGTCAGAACAGGCTACCTTGCTGTGAGACACCCAGGCTCATGGATAGGTCATGTGGAAGTCCTTAAGTTAACAATTTCAACTGAGCCCAGTCTTTGAGTCTTCCCAGCTCAGGCTCCAGATATGTAAGTGAAGAAGTCTCCAGATGATTTCAGCCCAAAGCTGTTTGAGTAACCCCAACTATTTGAGTCTTCTTTACTAAGGCTCCAAAAGTAGTGAGCAGAGACAGTTTCTGTCCAAATTCCTGACCCACAGAATGTATGAGTATCATTGAATAGTTGTTGTTCACCGAGTTTGGGTGGAGTGTTATGCAGCACAGATAACCAGAACAGGATTTGGTACCTGGATGTGAGTGCTGCCATAACAAAAACCTAAAACCTGTGGCACTGAGTTGGGGGATGATTAGCAGGCAGAAGCATGATAGGCCTTGAAGAGATTGTCAGTCAGGAATTGAAGAAAGCAAAGCATGTTATTAGAAGCTGGAGGAAAAGGGAACCTTGTTATGCAGTGGTAGGAAAACTTTCTCATCTGTGGTAAAATGGAAAACAGAAAATGTGCCTAATAAACTAATGAATCTGGCTAAGGAGATTTCCAGATAGAGTGTTGAAAGTGCCACCAGGCTGTTTCTGTCTACAATAAACTGAGAGGAGAGAGATGAAGTTAAAAAAAGGCTCTTATGGATTTAATTGTGTCCCCAAAAAGATATGTTGAAGCCCTAACCCCAAGTACCTGTAAATATAACTGCCTTAGGCTGAGTTCTCTAGGGAAGCAAAATCAGTGAAGCATCTATATATATATAGGGAGAGATTTCTATTAAGTAAATGTCTCCCCTGGTTGTAGAGGCTGGAAATTTGGAAGTTTGTGTGTCAGGCTGGAAGCTTCTTTTGACTCACTTTAGTGCAGGCACTGGCAAACTAAAGATCAGTAGGTCAGCTTCTAGCTCCGTCCCAACAACACAAGGTCAGATGAACACGAGCCAGCTGCAGGATCCAGAGAGGCCAAAAGCCTGAGAGCCTTGCAAGAAAGTCCACCTATATTATATGCAATCCACACTGCCTTTCAACTGATTGACTACTCACAGCAGGACCCATCATGGAGGTGACCACGTTATTATAAGACTGCGGAAGTATATCATAACTGCCAAACCACTAAGAATCATGACCCAGTCAAGTTGACAAACAACCTTAACAATCACAATGATCTTGTTTGTAAAAAGAGTCTTTGAAGATGTTCTCAGTTAGGTTAACATGAGGTCATACTGGAGTAGGGTGAGTCCTAATCCAGTATGAGTGGTTTCCTTATAAAAGAGGAGAAGAGACACAGAGACAGGGAGGAAGAATGCTATGTGACACCATAGCTGCGTGCTGAGGAATGCCTGGAGCTACCAGAAGCTAGGAGAGAGGCACAGAATGGTTTCTTTCTCAGAGCCCTCACAAGGATGGCTAATACCCCAGTTTGGACTCCTGGACTCAGAAATGTGAGATAATAAGTTTCTGTTTTTATAAGCTACCCAGTGTATGGTTTTTAGTTACAGCAGCCCTAGGAAACTAAGGCAGGAGCTGTTGTGCTTTCAAGTACAATTAGGAGGAAATGTAAAGGGTGTGGACAGCTGTCATGGATTGAACTGTGTCCCCCAAAAATATGTGTCAACTTGGTTAGGCCATGATTCTCAGTGTTGTGTGGTTGTCCTCCATTTTATGATTGTAATTTTCCTATGTGTTGTAAATCCTAATCTCTGCCTGTGGTTAATGAGGCAAGATTAGATTATGTTCAAGAGGATTAGGGTGGGATTGTAACACCCTTACTAAGGTTACATCCCTGATCCAATGTAAAGGGAGTTTTTCTGGGGTGTGGCCTGCACCACCTTTTATCGTACAAGAGATAAAAGGAAAGGGAAGAAAGCAGAGGATTGGGGACTTCATACCACCAAGAAAGTAGCACCTGGAGAAGAGGGCATACTTTGGACCCAGGGTTCCAGTGCAGAGAAGCTCCTAGTCCAGAGGAAGATTGATGAGAAGGACCTTCCTCCAGAGCTAACAGAGAGAGAAAGCCTTCCCCTGGAGCTGATACCCTAAATTTGGACTTCTAGCCTACTAGACTGTGAGAAAATAAATTTCTCTTTGTTAAAGCTGTCCGCTTGTGGTATTTCTGATACAGCTGCACTAGGTAACTAAGACAACAGCTTTTCCAGCCAGGAAGGAGTTCTCAGAGGAAGAAAGAGCTGCAGATCAGTAACGTAGGTCTTGTCAGGAACACATGACTGCAGGGTAAAGAAGAAGCCAAGGGGTGATGATGGTCAACCATTTTTTAAGTCTGCAGAAACATTTAAGTTGGTGTCTCATAGAAGGCTTTCCTAAGGATGTGTTGATGCAGCTCCATAGAATTCATGGAGGAGCAGGAGCAGAAAGTAAGCCTTGCGGTTGGAGACCTACCTTTCTCTAACCATTCTTGCCTGGCGCCAACTGTAGTGGGACTATGATGAAGAAAACAAAATATGCTTCTTGCCCTACTCATTCAACTCGTTTCATGGTCAGTAAAGTGAAAGTCTGAGCTGCAAGTTTCTTGATGGCGTGGACCCTCCTGCCCCAGGACAGCACGGGCATGCCCAGTTCCTTCCTTCCAGCTGAAGCGGCCCCTTCCTACCTGGGGCCTTGGGCCCGGCCAGGTAGTGTGGGCCAACCTGGGCCTGGTCTGTGAAGTTGGGGAGGCAGTGTCTTGCCTAGTGGGGTTATTGAGTACATTGACAGGCAAGAAGAGGCCAGCCTCCTCCTGGAGAAGCCCCCTTTGCCCCGAAGGCCTGGCTCTGGCCAGAGGCTGGTCTCTGCCACAAACGGCTGTCCAGTGTTCATCATGCGTAGCTGCCTCCATCTTCACACTGGCCACAGGGGGTTAGGGTGTGGAGGGGGGGGTGGCCTCTTACAGAACAGAGCCATAAGGAGGGGAGCAGCATTTATCAATCAAGACCAAGGGTGTCCCCACCATCTTAGGTCTTGCACTCGAGCCCCTGTATCTTGCTGGGTTGGTCCCAGAAGAAGCCACAGATGCAGCTTTCTCGTGGAACTCGGGGACATATTTGAGATGGACACTCGGTGCAGGGCATTTTCCTCCAGGCTGGGGAGGAAGTGGATTTAATTGTGTCTCCAAAAAATATGTGTAAACTTGGCTAGGCCATGATTCCCAGTATTGTGTGATTGCCCATCATTTTGTCATCTGATGTGATTTTCCTATGTGTTGTAAATCCTACCTCCATGATCTTAATGAGGTAGGATTGGAGGCAGTTATGTTAATAGTGCAGGACTCAATCTAGAAGATTAGGTTATGTCTTAAACGTATCTCTTTTGAGATGTAAAAGAGAGAAGTGGGGAGAGAAATATGGGAACCTCATATCACCAACAAAGCAGTGCTGAGAGCAGAGCGTGTCCTTTGGACCCAGGGTTCCTGCATGGAGAAGCTCCTAGAACAAGGGAAGAATGATGACAAGGACCTTCCCCTGTTGTCTTTACTTTCACTAGTATCCTTAGAGAGCATGTGGGAAAGAGAATTGTTAAATTCTCATAACTCCCCCAGATGGGGGGCTCGGTTGTCCCCATTTGTGTCACTGCTTGTACTTGACAAAATGTCCATTGTCTCGTTTGGCTCTTACAAACACCTGGAGGAGGGAAGGCGAGCAGGTGTCAGGCCCCTGTATAATGGCGGAAAACCAGGCAGGAGGAAGTGACATGTTGTCCTGGGGCCACACTGCTGCTCCACAGTTAGGACATATGATTCTTGCCAGTGTTAGTCATCAGATTAGTGGGTGAGATGGAGTGACTTTCTCAAGGTCACACAGCCACCCTTCATGGTCGCCTTTTCTCCTCTGTAACCAGTTGCTAAGGATCCCTGGTGGTGCAGTGGTTAAGCACTTGGCTGCTAAGCAAAAGATTGGCAGTTTGAAACATGGCACTATATACAGAAGTACCATGCCGTCCCTCCACAGCAAAGATCTGAAAATTTAAATAAAACAGAGACACACATCCATCCTGAAACCCTAAGCATCAAATGAAGAGATAAAGAACTCAGCCAAGCACCGAATGGAATAAGAAACTGACGGAGAACAGAGAGTGAGAAGAGATACATGCAGAGGTCCCCTATCATCTAACACAGCACGGATCTGCCATCTTGGAGTCCTATCGGAGATCAGCGAACAGGCGGTACGAGAAAGCAGCTTCACGGAGATTCCAGTAGGAGACAGAACAACCGGTAACCACTGGTATACGTGTTCCCATCCCCCACCTTTCTTCACTCCCACTCGGCCTCCTCTGCTTCCTGCGGCCACCATCTCTTGGCTGGGAATCACTGGCTTCACCCCGGAGCTGCTTGGATTCCACCCACCCACACTGGCCGGCTCTGTGAGTGCCATTTGTTGGCTGCTGGTATTGCTTTTTTCTGCTTCTTTAGATTTCTTCCTTACCTCTCACCACCTCCCCCTCCTTTCTCTCAAATATCTGGCTCTGTTTGCCATCTTTGCTTCTTCATGAAAGGCTGCAAAACATGGCTCGACTGTGAAACTGCTTCCTGGCCCGTGCCACCACACTGGTGGGACCCCCGGGGCTTTTGTTTGTTTATTCTGTTTTGATTTGTTTGTTTGTTTTCTTTTTCTTTTCTCGGGTTGGGAGCCCCTTGTAGCCGGGCAGTACTGCACGGCTTGAGAGCTACTCCCTTACTCTGCACATATGGGCAGTGGCATGCCTGGGGGCATTTCTTTTGTCTTTTTGTTGTTGTTGTTTCTTTGTTTCCTTTTATTCTCTCTCTTTTTCCCTTTTCGTCTTTCTTCATTTCTGTTTCTTGTCTCTCTATACTTACCTTCACTTCCTGTATCCTGAATACCTGGCACTTTGTTACACCTCTACCCTTTCTAGCCAGGCTGTAGTTCACGGCCTGGGAGCAACTTCCCCAGTCCTTGCAGCCACACCAGTGGGATCCCTGGGGGCTCTTTTTATTCTCATTTTTATTTATTCAATCTTTTTTTACCCTTTCTGTTTTAGTTTCCTTTTTGTTTTTCTACATTTCTCAGTCTCCCATCTCTCCACTCCAACAGCAAGCTCCCTTAGCATTCTTTTTTGTTTGTGTGTGTGTATGGTTTTGTCTCCTCTTCATCTCTCTCCTCTTTCCCATATCCATCTTAGCTCCACACATCACAATACCCCCCTCCTTCCTGCTTACCTGCACTGTGTGCTGAACATCACACCCCTAAGCAAGGTAGGCGTGGCATACCAGAACCTGCCCTGCCTGATTCCCAGCCCACACTGTAGGCCCTAGTACATGTCACAGAGAACCCATCCTAGCAACTCCCCTTCAGCTGGACCTGCCCTGCTGTACCATACATGAGGGCCTGACCCTGCCCATTGGAGAAGGAAGTGAAAAGTATCATGCCTACAAATGAGCAAATAACAAAGAACGCACAGCTTGCCTGCTCAGACATAAACAAATAAAACAAAAAAGCAAGACAAAACAAACACATTTGCAATCAATAAATGAGGAAAACAACTACTGAATGCCCCAAAGACAGCAACAATATCAAAACATATACAAAAACAGGACAGGATGGTTCCAGTAGGCATCCAAAATGAAACAACAGATGACTTTCCAGTAGAAGGAAAGACACTAGAATTACCTGATAGGGAATTCAAAAATCTAATATTCAGAGCTATCCAAGAGTCGAAGCAAAAGCAGAAAAAAATGGGGAAAAAATAGACAAATTAATGGAAAAGGCAGACAAATTCATGGAATTTACAGACCAAAAAATGGAAGAATTAGGGAAAATAATGCAGGAACAAAATGCCAAAATAAATTCAAAACTAGAAACCATACAAAAACAACAATTAGAAATCCAAACGATAAACAACAAGATTTCAGAAATAAACAGTGTTGTAGAAGGGCTGAGAAGCAGGTTTCAAATGATGAAAGACAGGATCAGTGAAATTGAAGACAAACACTTGGGTACAACTCTGAGGAAAAATCAGAAAAAAGAACTAAGAAAAATGAAGAAACCCTGAGAATTATGTGGGATACAATCGAAAGCAAAAATTTACAAGCAATCAGAGTTGCAGAACAGGGAGAAATCAGAAAAAACAGAGAGGATCATTGAAGAACTCCTGATATAAAACATCCCCAATATCATGAAAGATGAAAAGCTGACAATCCAAGAAGCTCAACAAACCCCATATAGGATAGACCAGAAAAGAAAATCACCAAGACATATAATCACACTCGCTAAAAAGAAAGATGAACAAAGAATCCTGAGAGCAGCTCGAAAAAAACAAAAAGTCACATACAGAAGAGAAACAGTAAGACTAAGCTTGGATTATTCATCAGAAACCATGCAGGCAAGAAGGTAATGGGATGACATATATAAAATCTTGAAAGAAAAACTTGCCAGTCAAGAATAATATATCCTGCAAAACTCTCGTTGAAATATGATGGTGAAATAGGACATTTCTAGATAAACAGAAATTCAGTGATTATGTAAAAGCCAAAGCAAACTTACAAGAATTATTAAAGGGAGTCCTTCAGTCTGAGAACACACAACATCAGACCACAGGCTGAAATTAGGTTGCAGGATCGTAACAGCCGGATACTAACCTAGGAAATGAACTCTCAAGGACTATCCAAAACCAAAAGAATTACAACAGGGAACAAAAGAGGTTAATCTGTGTGTTAGTCATCCAGTGCTGCTCTAACAGAAATACCAGGAGTGGATGGCTTTAACAAAGAGAAGTTTAATCTCTCACAGTCCAGTAGGCTACACCTCCAAATTCAGGGCATCATTTCCAGGGAAAGTCTCTCTCTCTGTGTCGGCTCTGGAGGAAGGTCCTTGTGATGCATCAGTCTTTTCTTGGTCTGGGAGCATCTCTGCACAGGAACCTCAGGTCCAAAGGATGCACTCTGCTCCCGGCATGGCTTCTTTGGTTATGTGAAGTTCCCATGTGTTTCTGCCCTCTTCTCTCTTTTATATCTCAAAAGATATTGCATTAAGACACTATCTAATCTTGTAAACCTCATCAGTATAACCTCAGCACAGTGATAGAATTAACAACACATAAGGAGATCACATATAACCTCATCATAGTGATAGAGTTTACAACACGTAAGGAAATCAAATCAGATTACACAGTCATACGACACTAGGAATCCTGATCCAGCCAAGCTGACAGATATTTTGGGGGGACACCACTCAATCCATGACAATCTGTAAATTACAACAACATCAGAACAATAAAAGAGGGAATAAACGATGTAGGTATAGAACCTTCTAATGGAGAGGAAGGCAGGGCGATATCAAATCATAATAGACTGGTTCAAACCTAGGAAGATAACGGTAAATTTCAAGGTAACTACAAAGAAAGTTAACAAGCCTACTCATCAAAATAAAGAAGAAAAACAAAGTCTCAGTAAAAACAAAACCTACAAAAACAAAAGAAATGAAAAAAAATCCACAAACAAAAGAAATTCAGCACAGGAGAGTAAGAGAAACAAAGAAAACATCAGCACCACAAAAAAAGCACTACAAAATGACAGCAATAAACTCACACCTATCAATAATTACACAGAATATAAATGGTCTAAATGCACCCATAAAGAGATAGTGACAGAACAGATTAAAAAAGAAAGATGCATCAATATGCTGTCTACAAGAGACACACCTTAGAAATAAAGATGTACATTTACTAAAAATCAAAGGATGGAAAAAAAAATCAAGCAAACGGCTACCAAAAAACAGCAGGAGTGGCAATAATAATCTCAGATAAAATAAACTTTAATACAAGTCCATCACAAAAGACAAAGAAATACACTATATAATGATTAAAGGGATAAACCATCATGAAGACATAACCATAATAACCATCTACACATACAATGACAGGGTTCCAAAATACATAAAACAAATTCTAACAACACTGAAAAGAGAAATTGACAGTTCTACAATAATAGTAGGAGACTTAAACACACCACTCTCAGTAAAGGACAGAACATCTAGAAAGAAACTCTACAAAGATACAGAAGAACTAAAGGGCACAATCAGACAATTTGACCTCATAGACATATAAGAATACTCCATCCAACAGCTGCAAAGTACACATTCTTTTCCAATGCACATGGAACGTTCTCCAGAATAAACCACATATTAGGCCACAGAGCAATCCTCAACAAGATCCAAAATGTTGAGATAATTCAAAGGTAGAAATTAACAACATCAAGGTAGAAATTAACAACAGAAAGAACAAGGGAAAAAAATCAATTACATGGAAACTGAATAATACCCTGCTTACACATCACTGGGTAATAGAAGAAATCAGAGATGGAATCAAAAACTTCCTAGAATCAAAAAAGAATGAAAACACATCATACCAAAACGTTTGGGACACAGCAAAGGAAGTCCTCAGAAGACAATTTATAGCAATAGATGCACACATCAAAAAAGAAGAAAGGGACAAAATCAGAACATTTACTACAGAACTCAAACAATTACAAATAGTACACCAAAAATAAAAATAAAAAAGCCCATAGCCACTAGAAGAAAGGAAATAATAAAGATCAGAGCATAAATAAATGAAATAGAGAATAGAAAAACAATAGAATCAGCAAAACCAAAAGTTCGTTCTTTGAAAGGATCAACAAAATCGACAAACCACTGGC